>NC_060150.1:20909304-20913269 GCF_021292245.1 Micropterus dolomieu
CCCCCCCCCCCCCCCTTTTTTTTTTTTTGTTTTGTTTTGTTTGTTAAGCATCCTTGGGTTTGTGAAAGGCGCTATATAAATCAAAGTTTTTATAATAGTTATTATTAATCAAGAGCATTGGTCAGGACGAACACTGTTAAAAGGGGGGAGGGGTAATGTCACAGTGAGGGACTTGTAAACAGTTTTTAATCACTTGATCCTAATTGTGTTCTTCTTTTTTATATATTTTGTGTGGTTTTTATCATTGATATATATTTATATATTATATTTATTGGTAATGAGGATCAAGTGAACTGATCACAAACACTCACTCTCATTAGAGAATAGTACTTGAGCATTTAGCAGCTAAAGAGCCAGATATATTCAGGAGTTGGTAGAGAACAAAACAGGGTGTGAACATTGGACTTAAAGTCATCTGGTGAACACAAACACAACTCCAGATATATCTTAATATTGCTCCTTAATGGCAGGATATGTAAATAAGCAACTGTTTGCTAACAAGTTAGTCATATAAACTAAAAGGTGATGATATGTCAGAGTTGTGTTTATAATTTGTTTCTCCTGCCCCTGATAGTGCAATTTAATTTTATGAAGTACTTTGAGTGGCCTAAACATAACCACAAAACAGTAAGGATGCTTTAGCTGTTGAGTGTATATTGTTGCAAAACACATGAAATTTATTGACAGTGAATTTTTTGCAGATCAATTCAGTGTGAACATTTTGTTTTGGCAGTCAACAGTTTGCAGATATTTTCAATATCACCATTTCCTTGTAGTAATCTGGCTGGCATTATGTTTCTTACAAAACATATTGGCAAATTAGGTGTACATGTACATCATTTTCAGGGGACAGGGCTGAAACAAGGTACAACAGAAACTATGAGAGCATTGGAGCTAGGCTTGACAGAGGAATGCTGTTTCCAGTTTTTTCAAACTGAATCTTATTTCATATATTGATGTGTTCTTCCAGCGAAGACCACTTCAACCATATTACTGAAATCATTGTTTATGAATGATTTCATGCCAGTCTCACAATAAAATGGATGATTATGATTTCAGATGCCTTTTTTTTATGACTTCTTTTTTCGTCTATCAAAGTGGTTATGATAATTGGGTTAAGCAGAGCATTTAAAATCTATTTGATGGCTTGTGTGGTCGTGGTCGCATCTCTGCAAAAACGCCAATAGTTCAATGTTATTATAACTAATATGAATGAAAATAAGATCCAGATCGCAACAGAATTTTTCTTTATGGGTAAGGTTTATAGTTTTGGAATACTGCATCCAGTGGATGATCCTTTCATGTGTAGTAACATAAATATATAAATATTTTCAGATTCCATATTATCAACATCCATGATGCTGATCAAAATACAAAGTTATCAGTTCAAATTAAGCGAACATGTTCTGACTGGGGCTCATTAACTCATTGAATCATGAATGATGACACATTGCAGAATTGTTTCAGGGCTGTTTGCGGTTAATCACTGATCTGATTAGCCACTGGCTGTAAGGTTTATAGCTCATCTCATTAAAATTAGAACATAATGGAATATGAATGTGGACATACACCAAGGCAATTTCCTCTTCCATCCAGAACTGTGAAGGTAGCTTGAATCATTAGTGGGATGAAAGCCTCGTGTATGAACCAGCCTGTGGCCAGTGCAGTAGTTTCAGCTCATCTAGACCAGAGGCTGTACTGAAGCTCCTCTGCTACAGGTTGTCTTAGAGCTATGGAATACATTTAGTTAGAAAAAGGTAAATACAGCTTGACCTTTGTAATAACAAAAATTATTTATGGACACAATATGTGGGCATTTGTTTTACATCAATGTTTGTTCTTGTGAATGGGATCACAATGGGCTCACAGGAGGAATGGAAGGGTTTGTGAGGTGATTACTGAAGTAAGAAAGAAAAAAATCACTAAAGTTTTCAGTTTTTTAGTCTTTTATTTACCTATGCTTTTTTGTTGTATGAAGGTTTAAAGGGAAAATCACTCCTGCTCACTACTCACAAGTCATAGACATTCAACCTATGACAAAGGGTCATACACAGATATTGGTTTGTACTTACAGGATAAGCCTACCAGTACTCTCTATTTTGCCCATTGTCAAAAAATCCAATGTCAAGACAAGTCTCTCAATACTTTCAGACTTCAATACCCTGTCTGTGGCTCTCAGCTCCAAGCCCATTGCTTCCTGATGACGCTGTGAATCTTTAAAAACACCCAAAACATTTCCTTAAACAGCTCATCACTGTAGTTTTTATTCTTCCAAACAAGAGGAAACAGTGCATTTTTTGGGGACTATTTTAAGCAGTTGACAAATCTAAATTTAGTGTATGTGGGACTGAGTAAAAATAAACTACAATGTGTGTGGTCATGGTAATGAAGGAACATGTCACCCAGTGAAACAGTGTGGCTCATTGATGTGTTTATAAATTTGTTTCGATTTACTTTGCCCTCACGAGCAAATCCAATAATGGTAATTCCATTGGAATTAATTAAACTCGCCATGAAATTTAGGGCTTTTAAATGCTAGTGTGACCAGTGTCCAGGGGCATTGTAGTGGGGAGGGGTGTTGTTTTTGATTGTAATTAGTGTCATTACTAAACGCAGCTATTCAAGCCGAGTGACTGTTGATGCTGGAGCACCAACGTACACTATAAATGATGTCTTTCTGCAACAAAGGGAAATCAGGGTACCAAAGAAGAAAAGAACAAAAGCAAACTAATTTTCCAAAAGTAAGGTGAGCACCACTAAAACTGTTTAAGAATGGTTTATGTAAATATCAGCAGAAGTGACTGGAGGATTCCTCGTTCAGTGACTTGTGTGATAAAGGTTCAGTTTAGATCACACTGTCATGGCTCTGGATTTGAGTGTGGTGTTATTTTGTTAAATGTCCATTTCTGTTTTACCCATTGCCTCTGTGTTTTGTTTAGGTTTTCACTAGCAAGGACCACGCCACAACAATGTGTGATTTAGAGGTACATGCAAATATGGAATGCATGGATTAAGGAGGATGGATTAATGCATATAGAGGGGAAGGGTGATGGTGGAAGAAGGATGTCATCTGATAGGCTGGTCTGAGAGGGCAGAGAGACTCAGTGTGGGGGTTCCGTCTCGGAAGTGTTTTCGCCCGAGCTTATTTCAAGCCCCCTATACGGTACCTAGGGTCGGGTTCGAGTTCCTTGAGCCTCGGTTAGCGTGATATAGCGGAGGAACGGACTTGGACTGACAGCGTTTGTGGTGAAATTACAGTTGGACATGAGGTGCTGAGAGGAGAATGACTGATGAAAGGTGACGTGATGCTTTGAAGCGATTTCGGCAGTTAGGTATGTTGAGAGCTTTGTAGCTCTGCCGATATTGTTGTTATACGTTTGTGCCAATAAGGCTGATTTGAATTGAATTAAATTGAGAGAAGCTTGGACAAATGCTGTAGAGGATGGCTTCTTGTGACGCGTCTGAGAGGTTTCATAGCTGCGGAGCTGGTAGAATGATGCGGCTGAAACGGTGAGACTGGTATGGGATGAAGATATGATTCTGGCCCAGTGTCTGAAATTTTACAGTTTTTCTCAAATGCTAAAACACAAAAGCCAATCCTCTAAACCAAATGACCAGTTGTCTAAACACATTTACTAAATCTAGCCATCATTTTCCAATATCATAAACACATTTCACATGAAGACACAATTCACAAAACACAATCCTCCGTTCACATAAATCTTAACACATTTTTCCTTGCTAAAACACAAGTTGCAAAAGAACTCTGCTCATATTCTCAAATGAAAGCTCATGTGATGCAAAATGCTTGCCACAGTCAGCAATATTTGAACAAAATGAACACACCTGGCGTCATTCATTACACACAACGACTCAAAATTGAAAACACCTGTTGCTAATGCTGTGACCACATGTATAAAAGCAAGTTCAGAGTGCACAGTTTGCTGAAGATTCCAAACAAACAC
>NC_060150.1:20913369-20914780 GCF_021292245.1 Micropterus dolomieu
ACCCTGATCATGTTTTCAAGAGTACTGTTGTGTGCAATAGATTCTGTTTTTGCATTGAGTTGTGTTACAGTAGTGTACAGAATTTACTATAGATTTATACTCTTCATATGAAACTCACAAATCTAAATGCCCAATCCTCTGCAGAGATCTAAGAAGATCCATTATTGTAAAGTTTCTAAAAATATGCATTGGCAGTTATGAAACAAAGAACCTTCTCACAAATTGAGCATTGTGTTTTCAATTGTTTTGCTGTAGTGTGTAATGATGTGTATAGTGTTTACATTTTTGAAAGCTTCGAGCTGCTCTTTTGGTGTGAAAGTTTGAGTTTTGAAGGGAGAAGGTGTGGTTGTGTTTATGTAGCTTTAGAAAAGGGTGTTGTGTTTGGACATTGGAGAACATGGACGAAACGTTTGTGAAATGTGTTTTAGCATTTGAGAAAAACTGTAAATGAGACGAGACGATGATTCGCTAATGATGCTGTGGTGGCAGGAACATGAGCTGACCCGAGGATGAACTGATGTATATTTGTGGGTCTGCAAAGGAGTGAGGTGCTGATAGAGGGGGAAAAAA
Source organism: Micropterus dolomieu (assembly GCF_021292245.1). Taxonomy (NCBI): domain Eukaryota; kingdom Metazoa; phylum Chordata; class Actinopteri; order Centrarchiformes; family Centrarchidae; genus Micropterus; species Micropterus dolomieu. The sequence goes on from NC_060150.1 coordinate 20,913,940, forward strand.
GGATCAACCTTGTGGAGTCTCTTCGACTGTAGTGTTATCTGGGTGGATGAGTATGGACTCGCTAGACCCTTAAAACCCCCAAAGATGGCGGCTATGACGATGAGGTAAGTTAGTGACTGCTGACGAAGGAAGGCTAGACTCTGTGTCTCGAAGTCTAACTCTAATGAGATCGTGGCATGCGTGAGAAGTGTCTGGAAGGACTGTGACACGTAAATGATATACCAAGGTGCAGTGCTCTGGACCCCTGCCAAATCTGACCAGTGATGACATGTATAGCCGCATGTCGTCATGCCGAGGTGGTGTCCAGCAAACGATGTGGGCTTTGTTGATCATTGGCAGACTTTCTGGGGAAGACCTGGTCTGATCCGGAGAGACGGCATCCATCCCACTTGGGAAGGAGCAGCTCTCATTTCTAGAAATCTGGCCAAGTTTATTAGTGGACCAAATCCATGACAACCCAGAGTTGAGACCAGGAGGCAGAGTCGCAGTTTAACACACTTCTCTGCCCTTCTTTTTCAGTAGTTACCCACCCAAAACCCTACGCAGAGTCGCAGTCTAACACACTTCTCTGCTCCTCCATTTCAGGAGTTACTTAGTGAAAATCCTATAGTGACGGTGTCTGTCCCCCGACCATTGAAATTATTTAAAAAGGTAAACAGAAGAGGAGCTGTGCATAAAAACCTCATAAAAATTAAAACCACAAGAGCAATAGTGCAAACGAATAGGAGAGTTAAATGTGGACTTTTAAACATCAGATCTCTCTCTTCTAAAGGTGTACTAGTAAATGAACTAATATCAGATTATGATATTGATTTATTTTGTCTTACTGAAACCTGGCTGG
>NC_060150.1:20914880-20926105 GCF_021292245.1 Micropterus dolomieu
TACTGATTAAAATAACATTTATTCAATGTTTTTATTTTCCAAATATCCATAATTAAAGGAGATATTTGTGAATTAACAAGAAAATCTATGTCAAGTTAGAGAACAAATGTTTTTTGCTACGGTTAACTGTTACTAATTGTACCAAGTTTAAGAAATGTTTTTACAGTTTTAAACTTATTTTTAACAGTTTTTTCTTTTAAACAATAAAAATAATATTTGTGAAAATACGGTATATTCCTGAATGTATTGTAACAGTTTGTTTACGTTAAAAAACCCAATATTTTTTTAAAAATAACAGAAATGTTATGGTTAATCACAGCTACAGGTTATTTTACATTAGACATGTAAATTCACAGTTTATTTTTGCAATTTTTTGATATTTTCATGTATTTCAAAAATACAGGAAAAAAACTGAAATAAAAAGGAATAAAACTTTAAAATTACAGATTTTTTTTACAGTGTACTTTAACTATCAAATGGACGTTTTAACACTACTAAAAAGTGCTCTACATCTCTTTGAGGTTTCATGGCACAGATTTTAACAATAATCTATATTTTGTTAGTTAATGCATAAAATCAGTATTTTCCAAAACACTTCAGCATAATATTTTCATGACCTTATGATGTAATAACAAGCACTTTATTAAAAGTATTAGTGCAGTGCCTGTTCACAGAGGTCGATGTGACGCCTTCCTGCGCTTTTGGTTCAAAATGTGCTTCTCATTGGTTTCACTTACAGCAAATAAATAAATACTTTGATAGGGGCTGGTAAGAAATAGATATCAGTCATGACAGCAACAGTTGCTCACATAATCACTTCCTCGTAAGTGATTGTGCCTACAAAATATAAACCTCAAAGTTTTTTGCAGAAATGTTTTATTTTGAGTTGAATTGTTAGCTTTTACTTTGAAAAGTTCTGAACGATATTCAAAAGAATCTCTTAAAAACAACCTCAGGAAACATGAGATTGGATTCCCCTGAATGAGAAGCGTAGAAATTCCCTCTGAAACAACATGACAGTGGCGGAGATACCACTAGATATTCAGCGCTTCCTTAGGACTTAACATAAAATATAAAAATCTTTTCTCACTCTTTCAACACATTCGTTTCTAACATATATCAAACCTGCATGATGACGATAACACCCCCCAGGGGGTGTGCAGAGGACAACGGGGGGCACTGGAAACAATATTTTAAAAAGGGCTGCACTTGGTGGGCGATTGTTTTAAGGCGAGTTAACACCAAACATTCACAACAATACAAGTTCAAACTTTCAACCATCTGCAAAAAACTGTGGTCTGCAACATTAAAACCTTCACGAAAATGGGAAGTCAATTTCACCCACATGGCGTTTACTGTGTTACTGGGAAATGGATGAAATCTTTTTACCTGTGGAAAAATGTCTCTCTCTTAATGCTCAAACTTTTCCTCAGACCCCCCACTTACAAAGTGCCCCGTCCAATATTTAAACTAAACCTTTAAACTAAACCAATGCTCTTGTATTTCAACAACAAAATAACCCCATACATTCACTAGAATACAGCTTCTGGGAGAAACATTCACTCATTAATTTCTTTTCACATTGCTTTTTTGCCCTGGGAAACTAATATATCTGTTTGTCATTCAATGATGTGCTTTTTTGATGATTTTGAACAATAATAAAAATCAATAACATTCATAGCAATTAGCCTACATCTTATTTGTTGGGGTGCGATAAGAGACTTTGATAATGGATACGGGGGTGCTGGCCCAAAAAAGGTTGAGAACCACTGTTCTAGGTTAAGGCCAGTAAAGTGGACCTAAGAGGGAAAACCTACAGGCACTAGGAGGAAGAGAGAAACATAAAAGGGACCAAAAGTTTTTATCCTTCAGATTAGGTGTTGATGTGTTCACAGGTTGTATGCTGGCACTGTATCTTCTTGGCAGGGCTCAATAAACCATGCTATGCTAAGTATTCATCAGTCTCCGAAACTTCTTCACACCTCAACCTGGCTCACAACAGCCCTCACATTTAAATATTACACATCATCATGCAGCAGCGTAAGGTAGTAACAACGGGCCCCAGTGCAGGCTGTTATGATGAGCCCTTGGGCTACACCATTACGAAGCACACACACTGCGTGCGTGTCTTGAAGGGAACCCTATCTTGGCCAATACATGTGCCTTGTTCCCTCCCTCAACTGATAAGATTATGCAGTAAATACCTAATTTAAAGTTCCTTAAATTGATTTCTTTCCATATTACCATATTAAATTCAACAGTTCTCTTTGTGTGCATCTCTCTCCAACACACACACACAGGCTGCCGCTGCAGCTGTGATGCGTGCGCAGTCTACAGTAAAGTACTATCATGTGATGGATTTTAGAGTCGGACCGTGTCACCTAGACTTTTGCATTTGCAAAGTACAAAAGTCAAAGAGAAAGTTATGAGGAGCATGGCCAGTGCTGTCACTGTCAAAAACCTGAAACGTCACTACAAACAGCTGAGTGCAGGAGGTGTCCACTGTGCTGAAATGACGCAGACTTTTTCGGGCAATTTCAGTACAATAACCTCCCATTCATTCATGGGCATTCATTTACATATTACCCAGCAATCATCATTGCATTTGTCGGCTATGTGACGCAAATACCAAAGAAATAAGACTAAATTCATTCTGTTGAATCTGTGGAATCATTTTTTTTTATATTTCACCGTATACCTTATAGCCTACTGCTTGCTTCAGGCTTTTGAAAAAGTCTGTAGCTGTAACAGACACAAAAGTCTGTGGTGTCAGACTTGATGCATTTTTACCATATAACTGATAAAGGCCAGCCCGTAACTCGGCAGGGCTGCTCCCGTCATAGGCCCTCAGTACAGTGCGGGCCCTAGTGCAGCTGCACTGTCTATACCTACGCCCCTGGCATCATGTCACCCTCAGCTCAGAACAAACCCTCTGCATTCCTGTATTTAATAACACTGTGACTGCACAGAAGACAGCAGCCAGTTTGTTAGCAGTTCCACTGAATGTTTACCACATAATGTGTAATCTGAGTTTAATTTGTACAGACCTGTATGAAGCCTTAGACACATAGGATGAGTGAATATGTATCTCTCTCACCCATGATTTGAATGGCTGCACTGTTAAATAATAAATCTTATAATATTGGAGATTATGTTAATATTTCTGAGTGAGCAGGATTGTGGTGCAGCTTCAGAATGTAGTTAAAAAAACATTTTTTAAATAGGCTGTGTATAGTCTGACCTTCTCTGTGTTACATTTATTGAAGTAGTTAAAATAAAGCCACTAACTGCTGAAGAGCCACGCTCCAAATAGATGTCTAAAATTTAACTTTGATGCCTTTTCAAGTGCAGATCACCATACACATTATTACTGGATCAGGTTATGAGTTTACAATGTATGTATTTGATCTATATATTTTTTTTCCATATTCAGCTGCTGGCCCCTGTATTTTGTCCCTCAAATTAACGCTGAACAAATATATTTAAAATGTTATGTAGTCTACAGCCTAATACACAGTGAGATTCCACCACTTTATCATCCATTAAGAAAATGTAAGTCTGGTAAATGATTTAACAGACAACACTGAATAATATTTTAGAACATTGACTTGTTGATGCTCTTTTTTAAAAAAAAAAGAAATGTCCGCATATACTGTACCATACATTAATATCTCTACCGCCACTGGAATAAAATGGAAGCTCTGCCTTTTTATTTAATATAGTTGACATGGTCAACCATAGTATCTTTTTTTATTCACCATGCACAAGCTAAAAATCAGAGATCAGGGTTAGGCTGTTTGTTAAAAATGCTTTCTGAAACTGGTCCCAGCACAAAGATCGGAAAAAGTTAAGTTCAGAAATAGTCGTTTGGAAAATAATTTTATGGTTTTTCAACAAGAGCGCCACTTAGGTTCCGTGAAACTAATAATTAATTAATTAATCGGACAGGGCTATGTGGAGACATGAGCCTCGGTGGGGCATTGGAACATAATAGCTTACCATTGGTGTTAATTGGACAGTGTGGAACTAAGAAATCACTTCCTGTTTTGACTGTAAACTACAGAAAGTTGTTACTTTATATATTTTTTAGATTATCAGTTTTTTGGATTGTAATAGCTACCTTCAGTGTGGCACAGTATACAGTCCATCTCTAGCAACTGAGATCAATCAATCAGGAGGAGCATGTTTGATAGGCATGCACAGCGCTCCCTGGCCAGGTGTGGGTACAGGCAGAATAGAAATCACACAGGGAGTTACAGGGAACCTTTTTGTTTCATTTTCACCATGTTCCTGTCAGCAGTCAGCACTGTAAAAGAGCCCAACGGGACCTGTCAATGTCTGTCAGAAAGTGCACATAGAAAAGAAACCAATGCCTCACTCAGTTTAGCAGAGAAATTGGAGAGCTACACATATTTGCACCATTAAACTCGAATGCACCTTTCTGCAGGCACACACACACACAGCACTTTCTCACACTAACAATACTCAGCCAAGTGTTACACTGACTTCCTACACTACACTGACAGCTTATAATCAAGTCTATGTTTGACTGATACCAATCATTTTAGCTCCAATACACTGCCACCCAATTAGTTTTAAAAATGAAGTTAATTATTTAACTTAGGTTCAGGAGCAGGGCCACGCCTAAAACCACACCTCTAATCAGCTGACAAGTATATCTACACCTGGGCTATTCAACCAGCCTCCTCTGTCTCAGTTTGCTTGACGCAAGAGAAACAACGGTCGCAATCATGGACCCAGAATTAGAAATCAACTCACCCGTGTCAGACGACGACCTGTACGACGAGCTGTTCCAAACAGGCTACATCCCACCTACACCACAGCAGTCAGACATCAGCCGAGCGTCTCGGGGGAGCCGTCTGCATGCCCGAGGTGAGCATACCACGGCATCTCCAGGATCCTCGCTTCTCCGACAAAATATCTCCGTCCTCCCGCGGCTCTCAGGCCTCATTGCATCAGCCACCGCAACGACAATAAAGCAACTTTGTTCCATCTCTACAAATCCTGCATCAATCCTCCAGCAATTCCAACCATCGTGCCTCCAGCGCTTCCAGGTCTCCCGCCAGGGTTGGCCTCGGCCAGCGGCTTCGCCATGACACAGGAAGTTGTAACTTCAGTGTACATGCTCACATCTGAACAAAACTTTACGTGCTTGATAACTGTCCCACCCCGCAGACATCTACACGCCAATACCGATTTATATTCATAGCAGCAAGTGCTATGTAGCTCCACATAGGGGACACAGGAAGTGACATATAGCACCTTCATGCGGCGTCGGAACCGCGTAGCAAATTCACAGCCGCACCGGCAGAGCTCCAGAATGTGCAACTCGGCCGGCTCACACCCGGACGCGCTACATGTGTGAGGGCCCGCCCAACGCTGCTTGCAGCTTTAATTATACTTACTACTAGGCATTTGAAGGGTTGAACAAGGAGCTTGCTCACATGCGCCACATTTCAAGCTGTCTGTGATTTATAAGGGAGCATTGCTTACAAGTGCATGTATGCACAGTTTTCTAAGTCTGACTATTTTTTTGGCAAGGGGCCTTTCCAAAACTGCTTGCTACTCCCTCTCCCTACCTACTTCCACTCAGTTTGCACGTTCATGCGGAGGGTCCGCCATATTGAGTGCCCTCCGAAACCATTGAGGGTGGAGTGGTAGTGGGTTGTTAAACCCTGCAGTGCTTGTTGAAGGTGTGTAACACCCTTTGCTGCACAATGGGGGACCTTTCTTTCAAACATGAGTTCTGCGTGAATTCCCCGGTTAACATGTAGGATTTTTAAATTCTGAAACTATACTAACATTTCATATCACCATTCACAAGTTAACAATGTAACCCAATGGTTAGATTGTTTATTGTTTAATAAAAAATGCTGTTGTCAACAATACAACTGTTGTTTTTATTGAATTGTGTTCATCTCATACGAAAATCGTCAGCCAAAACAAAATAGCCTACAGTAAACGACAGGATAATAGAACATGGCACAACTAGATCCACAGGGGATCACGTAACAAGCAACAAAGGCATTAAAGAAAAATAGTATTTATACATTTTAACTGTTTTAAATTTCAGACTATATAGTGCTTCAATATAATGTATGATTTATAGTGAAATGGTGTATTTTTGAATGTAATATTTTTCATATAAGATCAAGAGGTTCAAATAGGCTTTTCTTTACAATGAATATTAATATTTTCATAAGAATCTAATATTTATATTTTGTAAATTTCTAAAGTCATGTTCTTAAAGAAATATTCAATACAAATGACAAATTCTTTCAGTTTCATTGTTGCAAAAAACACACTTTTCCTCAACATCAATCCTGAATCTTAATACAACTGTTGTTTATTTGATACACATATTATAGCAGTGAATGCAGCGGTAAGGTCAGATCTTATTTACATTGGTGATTTGTCCCTACGCGGGTTAGGGGGCTCGATTTGGCTGTGAGGGCGACTGGAGTTGACTTTGTATTGGAGTGGAAGTGGCGAGGGTGTAGTTTGGGAAAGGCCAAGGTGTCGGTTGCCTCAAGGGGCGGTAACCCTCTAACACCATGGCGGACACCGGTGGTCAGGGAAGCCATGCAACTGAAGAAGGAGGCATTGGAGGAGGAGGACCTTCGAAATAGTGCAGCTCACAGCTGCGACAGGTGTCTGTTCTCTGCCCAATTTGTGGCTCACTGTCGACCATTTGTGTAGCAAATACAATGATGGACAACAACAACATCCCTAGCTATAATAAACATTTTTGCTACAGACAATCCAGTAGTCGCTGAGTAAAAGCTGTAACCACTGCATGCTCTCTCTTATCTCTTGTGCTCACTCATGATGAATAATGTTAGTGTTGTATAACATTGAATCTGCAGCTTGGATAGAGGACCAAATGATTATTTTCATGGGTTTTAATTGCATGATTAAAATAACAGATAATAGATCAGGGGGTATTTATTATTTTTATTTCTGAAAAAAATATATTTGAGATCGAAGGCTTTTCAAAAAAAAAAAAAAAACCCACGTGGCTAGCAAAGACTGTGTTCTCAAATAAAAGCCGGTATTCAAACAAAAACCACATTTAGTCAGGATTCTGGCTTGAATCCAAAAGCAGACTGGAGACAGGCAGGTTTAAGTGGTTTATTCAAACAAAAACAGATTAGTATGAAGAACAGGCAGGTGACTGGAGCTGAGATTTTGGGTTGAAGTCCGGAGTTTCTTGAATCCAGGAGAGCTGGCAGGTTTGGTTGGTAGGAGAGTGAAATTTACAGCGGAGATCAAGGAAGGTTTTGTAGCCAAAACAGGCTGGCTGAGGTCCAACTGGCAGTTTGAAAAGACAGAGAATATCAGATATTAGGAAGGCACACAGGCAAATAAACAAACATGCAGAGTTTCTGCTCACAAAAAAGTAGGCTGGTATGCTATGCTAGACATACTAAGTATGACTCAACAATCCAACAGGGAGTGGATGTGAGGCCTGGGCTTTTGAAGGGAGGCTGATTGGACTAGATGACAGTCAGGTGTCTGGATACTGATCGCAGTCAGGTGAGGAAGATGCGCCACACCAGGAAAAACAGAGATGAGAGGAGAGAGAGGGAGAGAGAGAGGGACAGACAGACAAAAACTAAAACAAAATAAGCATACCACATTCACCAAAGACAAAAAGTAACAAAACACATTCACTCCCACACCACGAAGCGAGGGAATTGGCTTATTCGGGTAACTTCAGGAGTAACTTTGTGACATTGAGTGTAACTTCCCAATTAACCCGTACTACGAAAAGTGGATAGTTTGTTCCCGAGATCTGCTGCCATGGCAATTTACACTGCATCTCTAAAATGTGGGCCCTGTTTCAGAATGCCGGTTTATCAAACTCTGAGCTTAACCCTGAGCTCTGAGTTGACTGAGCCTGATGGAAGCGTGTTCATGGGGAGGTCCGATACTACAATTCACCATGGCAACGGGTAAATAAAGGCAGAGCCTCCATTTTAATCAGGTGGAGCTAGAAATATGAATGCGTGCCAACGCGGACCATTATAGGCTATTTATGTTAAAACGCAGGAGCAGAGGAAGGATCAATATGTTAACAATATTAGGTAGGCTACATTTTAAACATCATTGCTCATTAATTATTTACCACACTGGAATTTCCTTAATGAATGATTACATTCATTTAAAATATGCTACCGGCCTATTTATTCAGCTGTAACCTGTAAGCCCAAGAAAAATATTTACAAAGTTACACAAATTTAATAAAACATTTTATTATATTACATTAATATTTAACACACTATAGTTTTTTGAGGTGTGTTTGTACTTTGAATCAAGGACGTCACTTTGTGTTGAAAAGTGGTGGGGACATAGGGGTTCAGATTAGGGGTGTGACGATACACTTAGCTCACATGCACAATTTACAATATGGAGTTCATGACAACAAGACAAGAAGACATTCTAACACTATTTTGATGAAATATTCAATGCTGAAATATATAAATGGGGGTCTGGGGGTCCACTAGAAAATTTTGAGCACTAAACACTTAATTTCCTGTATTCTGGAGACATTTCTGCACCAATTTTTGGTAGAATTGTCTTTATTAATATAGTGATTCAGATGACAATTCAAACAGAATATGATGCAGTACTCAGCAGCTTGTTTTTTTTGCTTAAACATTTTTTAGACATGCGCATTTATTTCTGCTATATTTAAATGGCATTCCCTGTTTTCTTATTGTGCACATAAACCTTTCTCAAGTATTTCCATTTGTCTTTTTTTAAACATTTCTTGTTTCAAACCATTTTTCTGAACATATTTAACAAATGCTTCAAAAAAAAGTGATGGACATGTCCCCAGTATCCCCAGGGTAAATAACACCTATGAAATGAATCCAATATTTGTGCACTAAGAAGTCTTAAAGGGTGAAATCAAAAATACAAACAAATTGTGCACTATGGAGTTGTTACATTTAGTTACACCTTGGGTAGATGTAATTTAATATGCCAATTGCTTCAGTGATTATTCATCCTGTTCATTTTTTGCAGGCTGTTTGAAATATAGTGTTACATAGTATTGGCTTGAAAGCAGCAGGGATAAGGAGTTGGGCTCCGGTTTGTATTTTCCTTGTCCCGATGATTGGCACATCTGTAAGTTTAATGTACGTTAGCATGTCGGATGTTTCCATTCACATAACGTTACACTACAACAGCGGTGCAACGCCGACACACAGACAAAGTCCTAGTCTCATACACAACTGTCTCTCTGTTGCTGTTGTAACATTCACTGACCAGGAACCTGCAGCAGATCTTCCAGCTCCACTGCTCACCATAGTGTGAGCACCACTGTCCTCGGTCTCAACTGCCACTTGTCCGTGTCTCTGGTGTGGTGTATAACATATGTGCATTTGACCATTACAGTTTAACATAATGCTCTGCAGCTGGGGACAGTGAACCCTTAAGGGGAAGTAATGATTGATGGGTGTGCAAAGAGTGAACCCTTCTATGAAATTTGACCTCTGACCCAGTGGTAGGGGGAGTAGAGATTAGTGTGTATGAAGGGACTGTGTCCTTATATGGTTTTTAGCAGAGACCTAAAAATCTCCTATATAAGCTGTGTTCGATGTACAGAGAGACAGAGTGGTCATCGGGCTGGGTCACTCTCCAAGCTGCTGCAGAGCTTGTAATTGATGCTGAATTCTTTGATGTAATAAACTTTTATAATCAAGAACAGTGTCAAGCGGATTTCTTCTCAACACATTATCGTTCGGACACCACAGAAATTGGCGACCACGAAGGGACCGTGTTGTGCCTGAATTCATCGTTCCAACACAGGGCACCGTCGAGCTGACTCCCGCTCCAGAAGCTAGCGTATAGGGTGAGTTTTCACATAAACTGTGGGCGCTGGTCAGTTCGTCTGTCTGTGTGTGCGTTGAAGGGTACACCGGTTTGATCCCGTGTGAATGCTTGCGGGTGGATGTGTGAGAAGACTCCGTTCTAAATTTTGTGTGCATTGTGGATAACGAAAAAAGGATGTGTGTGTGAATGTAATGAAGACAGATAGATAGATATAAAAGGAAGAAAAAGGAACAGCCTAGGAGTAACGGGAAGTGAGGTTTCATAACTTTGCAAAGATTAAGAATATGGGCCCTCAGATTCTTATAACCGTAAGTCATGTGGGATGGAAATTGGGTCGCGTGAATCTAGGCTTTAAGGAATAGGTAAATTGGAGTAAGGGAAAAAGAGAGAGAGTACAACCCTGGCCAGGGTCATTCGGCTTGAATACAAATTAATATAAGGAAGAAAATATAAGGTTAAGGAAAAAGGAAAAAATAAGGATTAGGACGCCGCAGATCTGGACAAAAAGCCCTTGAAAAGCGATCTTAGATGGGCCGCAAATCCTGGAAAGGAACTAGGTGAATTTTCGGGTCCGTTCAAAGGAACTGGGAGCTTGTAGAAGAAAAATTTAATTGTAAGTTACCTCTCGATACATGTGTTGACGAACTATGTCCGAAGTGGCCTCTCATTAAATATCTGCAAACTCGAGGTAGCATAAATTTAGGAAGGAAAATAATAAAGGAAAAAGGTGCGGCGGAAGCATGCTTTATTAACAGTGTGAAGAAATGCATTCTTGTTGACTGGATAGCTATTGTGTGTGTGTGTGTGTGTGTGTGGAGAGCTGTCCCTGCTGTGTCTCGGTTGTGTGTGTGAGAAATAGGAGAAGCCTAGTGTGAGAGAGACTATGCAGAGGACAATAAGGCTAGGATTCAAGAAAACATATATATGAATAATAGAATAAATAAAGAAGGAAGAGAATATACATATATATGAATAAAGAAATAGAGAAGGGAACTTGATCAAGGGGAAAACTGTGTTTTGAAATTTGTTAAAGTTATTGATCAATGCTGCTGTATGGTTTGGGTCATTTCAGAAGCAGCAGTGGGGGTTTTTCTTAGCCTAAGTTACTTTTTTGGGAAGTGCGCATTTGTTTTTCTATATTTTACTTGCATTTCATTTGGGGGGTTTTTTATGTGTGTAAATACATTTAAAAAAGGCATTTTCATTGGTATTGAAGAACGCTTGTTAATGGAGTAAGCTTTAAATAGGAGTGAAGAGTAGTGTCTACAGCATCCCCAGTGTAAATGACACCGAAATTCCTTAGCTTGCATGTTAACGTAGATATGTTAAAAAGTTAGGGAAAATAGATTATGATTACTCAGAGA
>NC_060150.1:20926205-20932294 GCF_021292245.1 Micropterus dolomieu
AGGAGCTGCAGTGGAATACTTTCCTGTGTCTACTTTGATATAGATATGAATACATATGTGAATGAATAATACTTAATTAACAATTATATTCTTTTTGTGTTAACTGTGTAAAGACTTGTACTTTCACTTAGGGAGTTAATATTTGGGGACCTCAGGTTTTTTTCTTTTTCTTGATGCTTAGGGATATAGGGTCTAGGCAGGGAAGGTCCGTTGGAGGGTCCGATGGGTTGACCAGCCTGAATTCGGACATTGTTTTGATTTGTTTATTTCCTGAGGTTTTCACATGTATTGGCTTAACCGTATTTCTGCATTGACTGATAAAGATGTCGTTTATTAATTGGACTGGAGTACCATGCGTGGCCGCCTAAGGCAGAGGGGCCGTGAGAAAATTTTCCTGTCTAGATTGTCTTGGAGGGAATTTGGAATGAAGGCTGCCGGACGGGTTTTTCGTTCTCACACTCCATAAAGTTGATATGTTGTTAAAAATAATATGCAAGAAGTATGTGTTGGAGAAATTGATCTTTTTGTTTTTCGAGACTCAATTAAGTCTCGTAGGGGGGAATATGTGGTGTATAACATATGTGCATTTGACCATTACAGTTTAACATAACGCTCTGCAGCTGGGGACAGTGAACCCTTAAGGGGAAGTAATGATTGATGGGTGTGCAAAGAGTGAACCCTTCTATGAAATTTGACCTCTGACCCAGTGGTAGGGGGAGTAGAGATTAGTGTGTATGAAGGGACTGTGCCCTTATATGGTTTTTAGCAGAGACCTAAACATGTCCTATATAAGCTGTGTTCGATGTACAGAGAGACAGAGTGGTCATCGGGCTGGGTCACTCTCCAAGCTGCTGCAGAGCTTGTAATTGATGCTGAATTCTTTGATGTAATAAACTTTTATAATCAAGAACAGTGTCAAGCGGATTTCTTCTCAACACATCATCGCAGCATTATCGTTCGGACACCACACTGGCTTTCTAAATTTCAGACACTTTCCCTAGCATTAGCTTGTTAGTAGCAAGCTTTTAATACTTTCAGGACCCCGCGGGTACCCTACTCAGTAGGTTAGTCTTTTAATGATTTGTTTGCAGTGGAATATGTGTCTAGGTTCTAACAGACTGTAAAGCTCTAGACACCTATTTTACATTAATAAAATCTTGCCCATTTCATATATTATAAAATGCTGTATGCAGCTAGTAGCCTAATGAAAAACTCACTTTTAAACTACATTTATTTGTTTCAGCTGCACCACAGTCATCTTCACACAGAAATATTCATCATAATATATATCGTACCCAGCTGATAACTACGAATGTTCCAATCAGTACAACTACAATATGATAGATTACTGTTCATTGATCAGTTTTAAACAGATTAGTTTAAACAGTGATTACTGCAGTAATGTGTAGCATGTCTAAACTACATATGAATTTTAATACATTTATGAGAATTAATACCCAATTATGAATTTTAATATTCAAAAAATATTAATCCATAAAAAGCTCTCGTTTCGCACCACCGGAGTTGTTATTAACCTAGAGTCTCCGGACCTCTAGGTAGCTTTTAATAATTATACAATTATTCACCAGTGATCAGTTAGTTAATTATCGCTCAATTATCTTAAATCAATCTGTCAGTCTCATATCTAAATGGGTAAATTCTCTTGACAGGGAAGTAGGCAATACACACAATTCCTTGGTTACAGAGAATTTATTAACTAAGGTGATATAAAAAGGTGGTTAAATACATCAGAGAAATAAACAATGGCTAAACAATGAGAATGGAGGTTCGATTGTGGGAGGATTTGACTCATACGGCAGAGGAGAACTAATGAAAGTAAGCTATGAGTTTAGGAGTTAAAAAGACAATATTAACACTATGGGACATCCCTGACCACAGAATGTAGGGTTTTGGTCTTACTGCTTGTGTTTCTTCCCGCCGGGTTGCTGGTAAACGGCCTCACACTGGCAGAGTCCGTGAACTTTGTCGTTCTTAAATTAACTAGTGTAACTTAACGGACTGATAACTTTAACAAAACAAAAGAAAGAAATTAAAACAAGTAAAGCTGCTGGAACTGAGGGAAAAATCGATGTCGCGGCACTTCACATGTGTGGCTTCAAGCGAAACAAAGACTTTGTTGGTCAGTTGTCACGGTTACATGTGGGGGGGGGGGGCAGTTTAGGGTTTCCTGCCCCCTTTTAAGAAGGTTCTGATAGGCTGTTTAGGAAAACGCTAATCGCTGGTTAATGTCCCTTTTGTCAGTTTAACAGTCAGGCACCACGTTATCAGGCTGCGGAATCAAAGGTGCCAGTTTTACGATCAGGCTGCTCAGGAATAGCACTAAGGGGAAGCAACCTTTCCACCCCCCTTCTGTTGGGGTCTCTTCAGCCGTCTGTTGAAAGTTGATCTCAACCCCCCTCCTCCTTCTCTCAGGAAGAGAAGAGGAATTTGGAGTAGCCCAAATTTATTTAATATAAAATGCACAAATCCACACTGTTGGTCCACTACAAATGTAACTCACGGTAAGTGTTTTTGTGCAACTGTTGCCAACCTGACAGCTGCCCTAATGTCCACAGAGTCACTGTTATAAAGAAGTACAGTGTAGTTTATAGATTTTATTCTGTGCTGAGGATAAATCTATGATGTCCAAAGATACGATACGATGTCCTCTGTCTCACTCATCGATGACAAATTGATCATAAAAGCGGTCATGTTCAAGATCATGTTTGGGTTAAAAAAAACTATCAATTGGCTATCTAACCTTGGAGGTTAGGTTCACAGCGTAAATTGCCGGGGTTACTGATCTAGGGTTTATCTGATCTTGGTCTCTGAAACCAAAAACCCAGAGTTTCCCTCATCTCGAGTTTTCACTAAACCCACTTTCTGAAACATTTAAGTGTAAATGTGGACTACACACCACATCTGTACGTCTAATACACACCACTTATAAAATATTTTTAGATTTCGCTCTGATTTGTTCCACTGGCCTTGCAGCTGAAATTAAGTTATTCTCAACACAACAGCATTACATTTATACAGCCCTGCATCCAAGGTGATTTAGAGAGGAAATCTTAATTAAATTAACGGGTCAATTTATGAGCTCTAGCCCATCTGTATGTGCTAATTAAATTATCCATTTTTAGATTTACTATATTACGTGGCCAAAAAATACAGAGCCAGGGTGGGGGTTAATAATGTGAGAACAAATTCCTAGTTGAAAATGGTAAAATTACAAAAACTAAAAGTGGAAATTCCCTTAAGTTAAAGTCACAAAAAATCCAAATCACTCTGGTGTCAATCACAAGTATTTCCTCATTGTTAAATCTGACTGCAAATTGCCTATAATATAATTTTCCACTGCATGCACAATACATTGCAGTGGTGTGTGTGTGTGTGTGTGTGTGTGTGTGTGTGTGTGTGTGTGTGTGTGTGTGTGTGTGTGTGTGTGTGTGTGTGATGTTGCAGCCTTGCAAAGTGAAGCAATGTGTTTCCTTGAAAAAAACAACACGTTTCTTGTAAATCTACCACATTAAAGAGTTTTACCTCTCCCCCGGTTCCATTTTTTAAATTATAATCCCAGCTAGAAATTTTACTTTCCCAGAATGTTCTGAGAACATCCCGCTGGTGTCAAGAACGTCGCTTGGTAATGTTCCCACAACGTTCCCAGACAGTCACAATGTGGAGTTCTTTAAAGGGTTTGGGGACGTTATTTGAAGGACCTTCAGGGAACATTCAGGATGTTCTGGGATGGACATAATATGCAGTTGTACCTTTACATCTTAATCATATTACACATAAAATAAGCCTACAATAAGAACACTGGCCACCACAGTATTTCTTAGTCAAAGCAGATTTTTTGGATTGAGATAGTTGTTAGCTCACTCTAGAAATGAAATTACTAAATGAGTTGTTTCTTGCAGTGTCTAAATAAGCAGTGACTACTTCAGTTTGTCGTCATGTACAGTAGCTCTCTTGTCTCATGACCAATAGATCTGTCATCACTGAAAGACCTATAAATTCTTCAGTAATTTGGGAAACATCATTATAGTCAGTTAGGAATCCCTCATGTATTTAATAACTGATTATTTTATGAATGCCTAATTAAGCTGCAGTACTCCTGGCATGTAGGGTACATGCAGAAACACTTGAAAGCATGTTGCAGCATCATTGGGCAGTCATGTTTGATTATTTATGCTTCCTGAGCTGCCTCACAGTATAAGTCATAGTTATTTAATGATAACATGGTGCTTTTACAGGCATTTCACGCCACAATGCTCATGCCACCAAATGATGCCTAAACCAATAAGCACACATGCATATTTCACAAGTTAATAACATATGAACCGTATGTCTGTATTTGTGTGAGTACTGCATGTGTTGGTGTGGATTGGAAATGGTTCAAGATCATGTGTGTCAGCTGCTCTGCCTTGCTAGAATAATATCGGTTTGTTGAGCTACAGCCCGGACTGCAAGGCTGAACTTCCCTGTGAATTCAAACTATATCCACTTCTTCTGTCTTTGTTTATCTGCCCTTGTCTTCAAACCCCCCGTCTCTCCATCAGAACACCGTAATGAAATAGGGTACTGCAAAGCCACAGACATTTAACAACATCTGAATAGCTACCAGCCATTATATATGCTTTTCAGACAGCAGAATCAAAGGCAGTTCCTCCGATTGGATAATGCCAGTCTCCTCAACATTCAGCCTATTAGACCCTCAGTTGAAGGGATTCCTGAACCTACTGCTCTCTTCCAAACAAGACTTGTATCTGTACATACAGCCAGATACTGCGGCACTAATTCTTCTTTCAACTTTTTTTTCTCCAACTGCTCACTGAATACATTTCCTTTAGGTTGTCTCTGTGAAGAACACTGACTTATACCCCTGTGATGGTTGGACATCAGTCCAACAGTCCGTTGCGGTAAAATAGTGTTTCAGATCACAGTCCAGAAGGAATATGGTAAAGTTGCTATGGTAAGTATCAGAATCGGCTGTATTGCCAAGTAGGTTTACACATGCGAGGAATTTGCTTTGTTATTTTGGTGCAGATCAAACACGGGTACCATATATAAGAGATGCAGCAAGTACTGCAGGTCAAGAATCATAGCTACAAAATGTAAAATAAAACATATTTAAAACTATAAAATAAACAATATACACATGGTCCTAGGTGAAGATGGTGCCCAGGAACCAGAAGGACTCAGGGGGAGTCGAAGAGTTTACAGTATTATTAATATTTCAGATCAGGTGAACAGTGCTGTTGAATCACTGTCACATTGTTGCACTAGTGACTGTTGATGTGGTCACAAACTGGTTCAGGGAACGTGACAAAGAGGGAAACGCAAGATACTTACTTTAAACAAGTATAATTTACGAAACTAAAGTTAACACAAATTAACAAAGAGGTGTGGAAATCAGCAGTATCAACAATGTAAGCAAAGCAAGGATGTGTGACAGATGTGCTATATACAGTGGTTACGGAAAGTATTCAGACCCCTTTAAATTTTTCAATCTTTGTTTCATTGCAGCCATTTTCCAAAAATCAAAAAAGTTCATTTTATTTCTCAGTAATGTACACTCAGCACCCCATCTTGACAGAAAAAAACAGAAATGTAGAAATTTTTGCAACTTTATTAAAAAAGAAAAACTGAAATATCACATGGTCATAAGTATTCTTCACCCTTTTGATCTAATACAGCCATGAGTCGTTTTGGGAAAGATGCAACAAGTTTTTCACATCTGGATTTGGGTATCCTCTGCCATTCCTCCTTGCAGATCCTCTCCAGTTCTGTCAGGTTGGATGGTAAACGTTGGTGGACAGCCATTTTCAGGTCTCTCCAGAGATGCTCAATTGGGTTTAAGTCAGGGCTCTGGCTGGGCCATTCAAGAACAGCCACGGAGTTGTTGTGAAGCCACTCCTTCGTTATTTTAGCGGCGTGCTTAGGGTCATTGTCTTGTTGGAAGGTAAACCGTCGGCCCAGTCTGAGGTCCAGAGCACTCTGGAAAAGGTTTTTGTCCAGGATATCCCTGTACTTGGCCGCATTCATCTTTCCCTCGATTGCAACCAGTCGTCCTGTCCCTGCAGCTG
>NC_060150.1:20932394-20948447 GCF_021292245.1 Micropterus dolomieu
GTTAAGGGCACCACCGGAGTTGTTATAATCCTAGAGTCTCCGGACCTCTAGGTAGTTTTAATGATTATACAATTATTACTAGTGATCAGTTAGTTAATAATCGCTCAATTATCTTAAATCAGTCAGTCAGTCTCATATCTTAAGGGTCAATTCTCTTGGCAGGAACTATAAATAGGCAACACACACAGCTCTTGATTATTTTACAGTGAATTTATTCTCTAACTAAGGTGATAAAAAGATGGTTGGATACAGGGAACAAACATTTGCTGAACAATGAGCCTGGAGGTTTGATTGTGGGAAGCATTTGACTCATACGGCATAGAAGAGCTAATGAAAGTAAACTAATGCTGTGATTTTAGGAGTTAAGAGGGGAATATCTGATTACAGAACGTGTGTTAAGTCTTACTGCTTGTCGACAGCCTGCTTTTGGCCTGTTGCACGGGTCCCACGCTAGCTGCCGATCCTGGCTTTTTGCTAGGGATTCTCCGGGGTTCTCCGTGTCTGACTGAAAACGCCTCCTCCGTCTGGCAATTCGGCTGTTTTCAGGTTTCCTTCGTTGTAGCTGGCGAGACCACGTGGCTTGATCTGACCTCGGTGAAGTTGGCTCGACGAAAAAGGCTTAAAATGGAACTTGGTCGTTCCTGAATTAGTCCAGTGTAATTTAACGGACTGATAACTTTAACAAACAAAAGAAAGAAAGAAAGAAAATAAAACAAACTGAAGGCAGATCGATGTCGCGGCACTTCAGGTGTGTAGCTTCAGGCGAACAAAAGGCCTGTCTTGCTGGCCGAGTCTGGGCGTTGCCTGGCGAGGCATGCCACGCGCGTGCCGAAGCGTCCAGAGAACCGAGCAGAGTGGAAGAGAGCCAACAGCGAAGAGAAGAGCGCGAGAGGTCGCGTGTCGCTCTTTTGTTGCCTGGGGCGTGGTTCCCCATGGGACTGCCTTTCTAAACTTCATGTCTAAAGAAAGAAATATATTTGCACGTATTATAATCAAATATTTTCCACAATCGAACCTCAATGGTTGAACGGTTGTTCTAAGCATTTGGTAACAGGAAACAATTGTCACATTATTGGTCAGGATATTTATACATTTAACGGCATTTCCGATGAGGGCATGTAATACTTATTTCGTCCACTTGGGGGAGCTCAGGTTACATGAGGAAAGCTTGGATTAAATCAAAGATCGTCTCTCATTAGGAACTGGGAATATTGTTGATTCATCCTTAAATTCAAGCTGGCGATTAAGAGTATAGTAAAACATTTCTTTGTCATTTCTAAAGGAATTTTGTAGGAAAGTATTATGAACAAGCATTGATCACATTAGATGAAGGAGTGTCTTGCTGAAAATAAAAACACTGCACAAGTAACTTCTTTTCAGCACTAATATCAACAACAGATAGCATAACAGTGAACATAACTACTCAAATAGAGGCAAACGTAATCAGGTAATTAAAGATTTAATTAAATGCTTTGAGTCTTTGGAGACTGCAGTCCCTTTTACATTGAAAGTTCAGCTGTCCTGGACCATGTCACACTTAGGTGAGACAAGGAGTATCCCTTTTTAATGTGGTAATAAAACAAAGAATAAGGTCAGTTGCCACGGAAACGTGTGTTGGGGGGGGGCCAGTTTTGATAGGCTGTTCAGGGAAATGCCAATGGCTGGTTCGTGTCCCTTTGTCAGTTTAACAGTCAGGCCCCGCGTTATCAGCTTCGGAATCAAAAAGGTGCCAGTTTTATGGTCGGGCTAGCACTTAGAGAAAGCAACTTTGACCCCTCCCCTTCTTCTCTGGGGAGGAGAAAGGAATTTAGGGTAGCTCCAAATTTATTCAATGTAAAATGCACAAATCCACACCGATGTTCACTACAACATCATCATAGTATTATTGTTTGGACACCACACACGTCTCTCGGTTTCTTGTGGATTATTCTTTCGTTTGGATTTTTGGACTTTGTTTTCACCTGCACTGTAAGTTTTCACCTTAGTTACAATAAACCTCACCAACTCTCCAGTTTTCGTCTCAGTGTCTGCATTTGTGGTCCTTGCCTCCGTTTCCAGCGTTCAGCCCGAGAGACAGAACCTAACAAGAGAAAGTCTTTGAGTTTAGCTCATGATGAATGGGGGCAAAAACAAAAGTGTTTTTAATTTTGTTCAGTGCATATACAGTGTGGACTTTGATTTACGATTATTTTCTAAACTACTGTTTCCAAAGTGAAGAATATACTTTCACACTCAAATGGAAAACAATAAAATGAATGGCTGCCTGGAAAAACATGTAGTTATCATGAAGTTAATTAATATATAAGTAGAGTAAAGTTCTTTATTAGACAAAAAGAGATATCCTGTGGATGTTAAGTTTAAAAGTATCTTACAATTTTAGAAAATATCCAGGTGAGTTTTCTGCTGACACTTTTTTACTGTCTGAGGCACCCAGGAGACACAAACTCCACACACTAAGGAAATGTTGTTTTTCTAGCTATTCACTGTAAATTTTTTCTTCTATTCTTTTTTTGTCAGTGGAATTCTCTTCTCATTTACATTTTCTGCGATTTCTGTCTTTATTAACTGATTTTATCACTGAACTGTGGACGGTATAGAGGTAATAGTGGCTTGTGTCCTGTCCTTACTCCGTCCTGATAAAGATTTAATTGAGCTGAAATGAGTCTGTGACTGTTATAAAGATCTCACCGTGTGAAATGAAGGGATTTTATTAAATTCTTCAGGAAATAGCTTTCCTATTTTGTCATTGTTTATAAGCTAACCAAGCGAAAGTCACTTTTCATTTCATAGTGACAGTTTTCATTACAGAGTACCTAATGGATTGATTGCTCATTTTGTCTTTAATTTGATGAGTTAGGAGGAAAGATTTTATTTCTAAATCAGGTTTTTCATGCATACTGCATTCTGATGTCATTGTGACCAATAAGAGAGCATCAGATGCTAGATCCATACAAATGCACAACCTGGAGCTGTTAGAAGAGGAAAGACTGTATTGCAGCAGTCTTGCTCAAATATCAAACCACATGTGTGCTCTTATATCCAATCTTCACTGTAATAACAGTTCCACTATAATAACCCTCTGCAATGTAACAGTAGGTTGTGGAATGGATGAGAGACCTGGCACATTTCCAATGTGCATCCCCTTTTAGGGTCACATACTCTCATCCACTGTAGGCCTATAAGGCTCCTGTATTGTATCTAGAAATTATAAACACATACACACCATTTGTAAACGGTGGTATCTGATCCTAAAGAAATTTTTTGACAATTTGGTAAATATGATTATTTGCTTTCTTACTGAGAGTGAAATGAAAAGGTATGTACCACTCTCATGTCTGTAGAGTAAATATGTAGCCGCAGCCTGCAGTAGGTTAGCTTAAGGCTCGTGCAGACTACACGACCTTCAGCGTCGATGGCCGTGCCGTTCACACTACACAACTTGCCGTCTTGTAACAAGAGTCTTGAAATCGTTGTGCCGTTCACACTATGTGACTGATCGGTGACAGGGGGTAACACACAACAAGAGCTGACAGCAGCTGTGTCACCCGACACTGGTCTCCAAACCACGTTTTGTCAAGAAAACACACGTGAAATGTGAAAACGGGAAATGACGCAAACCTACACACGAAACAGCTGTTGTTTGTTATTATAAAGATAGCAATTATAAAGACAATCTGGGTGAAAAAATAAATTGGCACATGCAGGTAGCAGGGATTGTCTGAGCTATAGAGAGCTGAAGGTGAATAAAAAGTGTTTTGCAGTGAAAAAGTAGCTGCCTGCTCTCATTGGCTGGATGTGGATGTCGAGTCGGCCACCTCTTCCAGATATTTGGCATGCTAGATATCTGGCAGTCGTCGGTGATGTGGCACTAACGTGTCGGAGAGCTGTTTTGACGCGTTGTTGAGTAGTTCACACATAACGACTGGCGACGTCCGATCAACCGCTGATTTACCACCGATCACCATCGCCAAGCTCGCTGAGCGGCAAATCGGGCTAAAAATCGTGTAGTGTGAACTAGGCTTTAGTTAATTTAGTGTAAAGACAGAAACGGGCAAAACTGGCTCACCTGGCTCTGTCCAAAGCCCTCCCAGAACCTCTAAAGCTCACAAATTAACATGTTATATCTTGTTCATATGGGCTATTTCTAGGCTGTGACCAGTAATTTCTCCTCTGGCTGCTTGGCACTTGCTCTAGGCCTACAAAGAGTCTGAGCTTTAAAGTTGCTGGATTTTGTTACCTGTTTCCAGTCTCTGTGCCAAACCTTGTTTATCTTATCTTAGTATATATTAGATTAGATCATTTTTATTAATCCCCAGAAGGGAAGTAGTTAAATCACCATGGACACTGACAAATTGCGAACTCTCTACTTCCGAAAATGTCAAACTATTAATTTAAATGTCAAATTAGATAAGATATTAGTGCTTTCAATCTTTCACTCTAAAATCATCAGTACTTTTAAATACAGTATTGGCAAGCAATTTAGCAACTAGTGGGCAAAGCTAGGAACATAGGTAACTCCTTAAGTCCACTGACTCCAGCTACGCCGTGTTACTGCTGCGCCACAGTTTTGTTCCATCCTGAGCTTGTTGTCAACTTTCATTGGAAGCGTCTCAGAAACGTCTCACAAGCGTGTCAGCAGCGGAGCGTGTTGCCTGCCCAACATTATTTACTTGTTATTAATTTGTCTTTTTTGTGCTTCTACTACCTTCTTCACAGCTCTATGTGACCCCGTTTTGTAATGTCGTCAGCAGGCTAAATATGCACCAGATTTTGCTGGCATGTTTAGATTTGGTAATCAGTGCTTGCTTTTTGTGCTACTAATTTGATTAAGTAGGCTACGTAGTTATGTGATTTTTTTGTTTCTGTTTTAACCATGTTTATTGTTGTTTTACGATCAGAAGTCTCCACAGGGTGTTTTATTTTGAAGATTGACTGGATTCTCTATGCATTTCTGTTTCTGACTTGTTTGATCTGCTCTGTGCTACTTGACGTGGATTCCATCAAAAATAGCTGCAGCACACAAGCATTGACTAGATTGGCCGCATAGCAGCCATAATGCGCCGTAGCTGGAGTCAGTGGTCTTTAGGTGTAAACATTGGGATTTCAATGGTGGTGATGTGGATTACGTAGCAGTGATTTGAGACATTATTGGCATAGCTCTGGATGAATACTGGAATCCAATGTGATGTGTTGTGAATCCAAGCTGACTACAATAACTTAACTCTTCAGAGCCACCTTTCAAGAGTATTTGATATTCAAAAGATACACAGTGTTGCTTTTAAAAGTTATAGCTTGGTATTCTGGACCCATTTTGTTACAAACCTCGCACTCCATTACTATTGTTATTGTTTTAGTTAGGGTTTGGCCACTAAACTACTAGGTTAGGGAATATACATGGTCATTGTTAAAAGTAAGTATAGTAGTGTCTTATCATGCAATGGAGACTGCAAATTTAAGAAAGCCTGCATTATAAACTATGGGTGGAGATTGAAAGACAGTCAGAAAGTCAAGATATCTAGGCCTCGGTTGCTTTGTTTTTTTAATCTTGAAAGTCCTCCAACCTTATGGATGTGCAATAAATTTCTGCAAAACCCCTTTAATGAAGATTTCAATGATTTTAAAAGTTCCTACTCTTTTCACATTGATTCTATCCTGCATCTTACCAACCCCTTACAAGCTCAAGACTTTATTACTGAGATTAATGCACCCTCCCCACTGCTGTAGTGCTGTTAGAAGTCTCAGGGTCTCCATTAATCTAGCACAATGAGTACCTTGTAAAATACACACAAATAACTGTCCACAACATGAGAAGAAAAGGGTGCCAGGAACTTGCGTAAAAACTGGCACCATTTTATAGATTATCTCATCTCTTCAGTCATTTCAGTAATCATGCTTTTGTCCCTTTTGCTTTGGCACAACTGCACAGACACTCACACACATATTTACCCTTCACCAGCTCAGTGGAGCTGAATTACCATAGCAACGCAGGGCTAAAGAGATTTCCAAGTTGCAGTGGTATGGCAGGAATTCAAAGAGGAGACGTATATACATGCAAATGTTATGGGGACAGTCAGATGCTTTTGCAGTTTGTAGTTTGATTTAAAGACAAAACCTTTTTTTATAGGCATCATGTCCTTTTCCACCAAAAAGCAAAATCTCTGAGTTACTTCCTTTGCACTACAGCCCCTTCTAGACTGTTTAACCCTAGCCCTATCCCCAGAGGGTAAAAGCCTAAAATAACATATCCAAAATGCCAGATGAAATGATATATTTATTCCGTGAGTTTTGGTCGTGATATGAGTTATACTGCTGGAGTTATCTGTGGAGTCTCAGTATTCATTTGAGTGGTCGTTTGTGTGGATAGAGTGACATGAGGAATATCATGAGCGCTGACTACAGGTGTATTCAGGCAGAATGTGTTTTAGCATGAGCTTTTAGCCAAGATTCATTCAATAAATTAGGTGTACCACATGAATAGATTACACTGAATTGAAACATCATGCCCAGATACAGTGTTTGTGTGCAAAAAGTGCTCGCTGTCCCCGGTACAGGGGCACTCGGGCACTAGAGGCTAGCTAACAATGTCATAGTGCTTCACTTTTGACTTGCACTGCAACAGTCGTGAGCTGAATTTTCAGGTGGTACAACATTGGAGCTGTGTTTTAAGACGGTGTCACCAGACTGTTCTCATCTCAGGGCCTCCAATACCAACACTTTCAGAAAAAGTGACAAAGCGTAAACAGTCCCTGGTTTTGGTGGCCTGTCCCCATCTGGAGTCCCCAGAAATGTTCCCGTTTTTAAGTGTGTGTTAATCGTAGACTGTATAATGTATTTACAGACCTGAAATCAGATTTTACGTGGTAAGAAAGACTGGACAGCGGAGCATACAGGTGTCTTGCCAAAAAGTGACATTGACGAGCAACTTGGAGTTGGATCAGTTTGTGTTTCATTATGCAAATTAATATAACATGCGTGACCGCACTGCAGGTCAGCGAAACTGGACGTAATGTTGTTCAAGTCAGCTGCTAGCCAAAAAGCTAAAGGAAGAATGAGGGGGAGAGGCAGGGGCGGACTGGGACAAAAATTCACCCCGGCGCTGTCGCCACACCAGCCCACATTACCACACATCCCCACACATCCCCACACATGAACACACATTCACTGCTTCAGCTACATTTGTGTACAGATGGTGAGATAATGTCAGCAGTAGGCCTACTGTATGTAACAGATTTATAACATTTCATGTGACTGGCACACAATGCTTAATAGTTTTTTAAGAGCACACAAATACAGTTACAATTAATGGCCGTCCATCTGAGTATGTTGTACAGTCTGTGTGCTCTCCGTCTATTTGTCTGCTGTTACTGTCTTTCTCTACTGCAGAGTTCATTACAAACCGAACATTTGTGTGTCACTGTTTTCTTCCTACCTCTACCACCCTCCTCCCTGTCTCTGCTAGGCCTACAGTAGCATCCTTCCTCACACCACTGGTACCAGACTAGGGGTCTCTGACTGTACTGATTCCAGCAACATCCTAGGTTATGAACAAAGTATAGGATGTAAACATCGCAGAAAAATGTTCTCTCACACACTTCTCTCAACATTGTAATACACTTGAATAAAAACAAGTAAGTCTGGTAAATAGAAAGGATTATGGTTTTCTGTTCTGACAAAAATAACTTTACTGACAATCAGATTACGTAGCACTTTCTCTGATGAAGTATTTAATTTTAACTGAATGTCCCAATTTAGGGAACCTAATTGAGTTGGCCATAGCAGGACCAGGCCGGCCGTTGCCAGCTGGGCCAAATGCTTTATATTCATTATTATTATCATTATTATTATCATAGCAAAGTTGTGCAAGTGATAAAACCTCATCCTATGCACTGTTGTCCTGTAAAAACAATTTATTTATATATATTCCGTGTCTCCTACAGAATGACAGTATATTTCTATTTCTAGTAGCTTAGGTTATTCATTCATGATTTTTAATCATTTTTATTCTACTTAATTCTCCACCTTTTTTTTAGTGTTTACTCACTAGCCTGCTTGAATCTGATCTTTGCCTTCAGTTCATATTCCCACAGAAGAACGCACATACACCTCTGCTGCAAACACAGCGGCTTGCCGCTCTTTTTTCTCTCTCCCTCTGCAACGGTGTGTTCACTGTTGCTTTACCTGGTCCGTGCTTAGGAAATATCCACCGTGTCTGCGTCTTATAACATAGGACTAATAGATAGCATCTAGTGTGTTTCTCTGCAAAGTGCATAAATGGGTCGCCAAATAAACTTGGCTTGCCATTTTGTACCTGAATGACCCACCCAAGTTAAGCCTATGTGTAGGAAACACTGATGTTATTATCAACCTGACCAGCCCACCCCAAAACAAATTGTCGAGCCCCTCTGGCATTTGCCAGAATTTCCAGACGGCCAGTCTGCCCCTGGAGAGAGGCGTTCTTTCTACCGCTGTAAGTACTGCCATTAGGCCTAACTTAGCTGTGTCACACTCAGAGATACAAAGAACATGGTCTTCTGTAAATGTTGTGAGACCAGCAAAAAGCTTTCAACCGTGAACAATTTTGTATTGAAGCATCTGCTAAGAAACGTGAAACTTTGAGGCCTGTAGAAAGAACCTCCAGCAGCAGCTGCTGCGAGAGAGTGGTGTTAAGCAACATTTTGTGTTATGTAAAAGCACTGAATACTTATCTTATAAATGCATGTGTAAAAAACAGTAACATTAGTTCTAAAGTAGAGACGCTTGCTTGATTTATTTTATTTTTTTCAGACAGTGGCGTTAAAAAAACGTTATAGCTATGCTGCGTAAAAATCATACACATTGTTGCTGTTATGAATCCGCAATCAGTTAAAATGTCGGCAGTGTTTTCAATTCGGCTGGTTGTTGACTCCTCAGGTTAATTATTGTTCCAGTAAAGTGGATTCATTTCTAAAATGCGTAATAAATAAATGAACGAGTAAAAAGTAACTCCTTACAATTTCTTGAGTAATTTGCCCAACGCTGCTGCCGCGAAGACAGAGTGCTGCGTGTTGCCCCCTGGTTGCGCGCTGTTGGGGGTTTTGTCAACATATGGTCAGGTTTGCTTATTAGCTGAATATCAAAGATAATCTAGAAATATTAATAAAGTTATTAATATTCAAAATAATAATTAATAAATACAGGGCACCACCCTGGGATCAGGGACCAATAACCAAATATAAGTATAAATAAATAAATAAATAAATATCAGTCTAAAAGTGTGGGGAGTGTTGTCCACCTATAGATGGCAAACAGAAGGGTAAATCTGTACACTGGCCGTGGTAACCAACTCTTACTACAACATTATACACAAATAATCACAGGCAACGACTTCTTAAAATTCTAATAGGATTTATTCAACTCAAGCATAGATCAATGATCATTAACTTTAGCAAGTTAATCACTATTAACTATTCTAAGCAAAAATGAAATAAAGTCAATAAACAAATCATACAAAAACATACAACAATCCAGCAAGCGTGTGTGTGGGTGTGTGAGAGACAAATGAGGGGGAGAGACTAAGAGAGGGGGGTGGATCCGACCACGTGGGTGGTGCCAGATCCGATTGTGCTAGAGACCAGCTGATTTTGGAATCAAGATGGCGGTTCAAACCATGTGATTTCAAGATCAAGATGGCGGAAAATCACTCTTCCCTGAACTAAAAAAATATGAGGACGCACTCTGATGCTAGCCTACTGTGGGTCACAGGTCTGGTTAACTTCAGAGATCACATGGTGTGTGCATGTGGGGTTAGCAAGCAGAAGGAGGAGAGAAAGGCACAGGGAAAAGCTATATACATATAATATACCACAAACTATCTTACAGCCACCAGCAGTGAATGATTCATTCAGCAGCGGTTGCTGGCTTTGGATTAGATAGAATGTGCAATTGTATCTGTTCTCAGAAAACAGAAATAAACACCAAAAATCCTAATTACTGTTGCAGACACTCAGCTACAACTTTATCAATGAGAGGGATGGTAGTGAACTTGCATTCAGCAACCGTGTTCCCTGGCTTGATAAAAAGACTGATACGTTTCCACACAGTAATAGGAACAAAGCAGTCACGGCCCAGCGGGTGGTACCGGACAAAACAACGTGTGTAGCACGGAAAACAAGCACGGAAATAAAGCATTAGTTAAAACATCACTTAAACGAATGTCAGGAATCATTGCTGAAAATTAAAACACTGCGGAATTAATTTATATGGATTCTTCTTCTCAATAGCAACAACACAGTAATATAACTACTCTAATGGAGTGGATAGACCTGTTTAGTAACTTAACAAAGAATATTTAATTAAACAAGGTAATGCTTTGAGTTTTGAGGAGACAATGTTCACACAAAGGAATGTGGACTGTGTCCTTTCTCCGGCGTCTGGAGTTCCTCACGCCTAGTTGTGAAAGTGAGAGGGCGTGTTAAGAGTCCAAATTAATGGGTTTTTTGGTGGGGTAGAGTCTCAAGACTGAAGAGGAGATCTTTGATGTTTGGAAGTAACCTGAAAGAGGAACTTCGTTACCATGGTTACCCTGCCGTTTTGGTCTTGGGAGTATTTAGAGGTTGTTTAGTTTATGGCTGCGGAGGTCCTCACAGCCTGGTTCAGGTTGAGGTTAGTCTCTGTGTAATGTTAATCTTGTCATTTTAACAGTCAGGCACCGAGTCTTATCTCAGCTTCACCAGAGCAAGTTTTACAATCGAACTGCCCAAAAACAGCACTTAGGGAAAGCAAACCTTTCACCCCCCTCCTCTGGGGTCTCTTCAGCTGTCTGTTGAGGGTTGATATCTCAACCCCGCCCTCTTTCTCTCAGGGAGAGAGAGAAGGAATTTGGAGTCTCCAAATTTATTTGATATAAAATGAACAAATCCACACTGGCTGATCACTACACTGTTCTACCCCTGCTTGGATGTGGAATGCCTTCCCTGATCATCTGAGGGCAACTCAGACTACTGAGACTTTTAAAAAAGGACTTTTTAGCAGAAGAGTTTTAAATAACCTTGCGAGTCGTTGCTCACTTGTTCATTTTTTGTCTGTATTTTATATTGATGTTTTTACCTTGCTTTTATGATCTTACCTGAAGAACTTTGAGATTTGTTTCAAATGTAAAGTGCAGTACAAATAAAAGTTCTTATTATTATTATTATTATTATTATTATTATTATTACACAAACGATCTGTACATATCTGTGAAGATTCTCAGTCATCCAGGTCATAGTTATCCAACGAAGGTTAAAGTCAAGGGCAACTGGACTTGGTTGAAGATACTGGAAGACGTTACGTCCCTCATCCAAAGGACTTCTTCATTTCTGAGTGACTGGTAGGGAAACTCAGCTATTTAACCTCAGTGGGGTCGTTTGCCAGGGTCATCGATACCGCTGGTTCGTTAGTTTTCCTGGTTGCTGTAACGACAGTCGTTACAGTCGTTAGGACTTCCCGTGGCCAAGACTGAACGACCAATGTTGGTATCTTCACCTGAGGCCAATAGGTTACGTTTGTTGAGTTTCCTGGGAAGCGATGAAAGGACAGCATTGTAAGTGGGGGATAAGTGGTGGCGTAGACCCCCTCCTCTGTTCAATGACGGCTTCTCAACCCTGGTGTAGATGGCTTCCTTGACACCCCTTTCAAACCATCCATCTTCTCTGTCTAAAATGTGCACCTGGTGGTCCTCAAACAAGTGTCCTTTGTCCTTCAGATGTATGTAAACTGCAGAGTCTTGACCTGAGGAGTTGGCCCTTCTGTGTTGAGCCATGCGTTTGTGTAGTGGTTGTTTAGTCTCCCCAATATACAGGTCTGTGCATTCCTCACTGCATTGGACCGCATACACTAGATTGCTTTTCTTGTGTTTGGATGTGCGGCCTTTGGGGTGTACCAGTATCTGTCTTAGTGTGTTCATGGGTTTAAAAAACACAGGGATGTTGTGTTTGTTGAAAATCCTCCTGAGTTTCTCTGATACTCCAGACACGTATGGAATCACAATGTTGTTGCGTACCTTCTTTTCTTCATTCCCTGTAGTTTTGTTCTTCTTGGATCTTGTGACTGTTTTCAAAAAGGTCTATTTAAGGTATCCACAAGCTGTAAGTGCCCCTGGCTTGGGCGCTTGTTGGTTTGTTTTCTGCTCTGTTGTGCAGTGTTCTCATGACCCCTAGCTTGTGCTCCAGTGGGTGTGATCATCTTCTTGTGTGAACTTGATGTTACTGTCCACAGAGTTGATGTGTTCTGTGAAGGCTTGCACTTCCTGGCTTTTAATTTTGTTTTGCTTCTGTCTGTAGAATCCACCGTTGTACTGGAAGTAGGTGGTGTTTAGACAGAGGTCGAGTAATTTACAGATCTGGTCAGGGCTGAGGCTAGTTCTGTTGTCCAGGGTGTTGTCTTGTGTTAGCCGTTTCCTTACGTTTTCTACTGCTTCTATGGTGGGGATACAGGTGAACAAAGAAGTCACGTCATAGGATACCATGGTTTCATCTGGGTCCAGTTTTAGTCCTCGAACTTTGTTTACAAAGTCAATGGAGTTTTGGATGTGGTGAGGCGTGTTTCCCACCAAAGGAGCTAAGATGGTAGAAATGTGTTTGGCAATGTTGTAGGTGACAGAGTTAATGCTGCTGATAATCGGCCTGAGTGGGACTCCTTCTTTGTGTATCTTGGGTAGTCCATAAATGCATGGAATGGCTTCTCCAGGATACAAACGGTAATATTGTTCACGGTTGATGGTGTTGTCCTTCTGTAACTGTTGTAGACATTCTATGGCCTTTTTCTTGTATCCGCTGGTTGGGTCTCGTCTCAGTGTCTCATATGTGCTTGTGTCCATTAGTAGTGTGTTGACCTTGTTCTGGTAGTCCGCTGTGTTAAGTGTAAGGGCAGAAAATTGTTTTCTTCCTACACTTATTATCTTTTATGCAAGTACTTATAAGATTCCTATTTTTCTCCTTTTATTATGTCGTATATATTGTTTTAAATCTTTAACCTGTTCCATCTTTATTATTGTTCTTCTTATTCCAGTCTGTCCACATGTGTGGGGTTTAGGTCAGGGATGTGGGGTTGTTGATTGTTTTCCTCACTAGCTGTTCTTCTCCTTCCTTGACTGGGACCAGTCAAGGACCTTTTGTTCCCCAAAACATAGATGCTCAGACTGTGTAAATGATCATGCAATTGTTTGCTCTTGGCCAGACGTTAGTGACTGTCTTAGGAGACAGAACCTCTGATCCAGCTGATTCTGTTGTAGTACTTCTCTGTTTATTCTTTTTTTAAATAATTTCTTCAAAGACAACGATTCGTTGTAACTCAATTATTTGCTCAACCTCTCACCAGGAATACAATTTCCGTGACATTAAGGACTGCCGTGCATCTTCCTTTGTCAGCAGGTAGGATGGTGATGTCTTGATCCTTGCTCAGAGATGTCACAGCCGTCCTTTCTTGGATGGTGAGGTTGGAAGGGGGGGGCCTTTGCATTAGAAAGGGCTGCAGATTCCAGTATCTTCAACCAAGTCCAGTTACATAGCATCATAGGTACATAGCATCATTGTTCAGCTGGTTGATATTTCCCTGTCAGGTGACTTTGCTTGAATGCTTGGGTTCTGCTTGGGTTCTGCTCAGCTCTGTAGCAGTGTTTAACACACAATTGGGAAAGTTGTTTCCAGTCATTGTTTACGTAGGCCTACCTGTACTTTGCCATGGAGGGGTTGATGCTGTGGTTGGAGTTTCACGTCCTGCTGCTGACAGGGGAAAGTCTAAATTAGCCACTTGTTTCTCTACTACCTGGCACTTGTTGAGGAGAAAATGGCGCAGGAGTAAGTGTCTGGGTTGAAAATGGTGGCTGAACTTGAGCTGAATTATCTTCCCTCTGCTCCTCATGCTGTCTTTTTGTGACAAACTTGAGCAAACTACTTTTTTCTCCCTGATTAAACCTAAATTGAAAGATACTTAGCTGAAAGTATCGTAAGGCAAGGCAAAGCAAGTTTATTTGTATAGCACATTTCAACAACAAGGCAATTCAAAGTGCTTTACATTAAACATAAAAGCAACATTATAACAATTATAACATTATATTAATTATAAATTAAAAAATACACAATAAAATATAATTTTGGTGAAACAGAAAATAAAAACAGGATTTAAAAAAAAACAGGGTAAAACAGGACAG
This sequence comes from Micropterus dolomieu, assembly GCF_021292245.1. NCBI lineage: Eukaryota > Metazoa > Chordata > Actinopteri > Centrarchiformes > Centrarchidae > Micropterus > Micropterus dolomieu. The sequence continues at coordinate 20,946,562 of NC_060150.1, forward strand.
TAAAAGTTACAGTGCAGTGTACAATCAGGGTTAAAAGAGTTAAATGGAAAATAAAAACAGGCTGTGGGGTTGAGCAAATAATTGAGTTACAATTATTTTGAAAAGAGAATAAACAGAGAAGTGCACTTAATCTACTCTCTCTAGCTAGTCTGTACTCGGGTCCAAAGCAATCTTTGGGTCCACTGAAACTCCAAAAACCCTGGGACACTACAGAGAAACCAGGACATGTCTGTCCGCAGGCCACTTTGATCCAATTATACTCTGGACCCACCTGCGTGTTTACAGGTGGACAGAGGTTCCTGCAAATCACTCAGGGGCGAGATTTAAGACCACTTCCTTCACTCTGTTCAATCTCACTCTCATTATCTTTTCACTCAGTTACCTAAATTAATTAATTAAAAGCATTGGTAAAAAGAAAAGTCTTAAGCCTTAATTTAAAAGAACTGACAGTTTCAGCAGACCTGCGGTTATCTGGGAGTTTGTTCCAGATATACGGAGCATAATAACAACGCTGCTTCTCCTTGTTTAGTTTTGACTCTGGGGAGAGAAAGGAGACCTGTCCCAGACGACCTGAGAGGTTCTGGATGGTTCATAATGAAGCAGAAGATCAGAAATGTATTTTGGCCCTAAACCATTTAGTGCTTTATAAACTAACAGCAGGATTTTGAAATCAATTATTTGACATACAGGAAGCCAATGTAAAGACCTCAGAACTGGAGTGATGTGATCCACTTTTATTGTCTTAGTGAGGACTCGAACAGCAGCGTTCTGAATCAGCTGCAGCTGTCTGATGGATTTCTTATGGAGCCCTGTAAAGACACCGTTACAGTAGTCGAGTCGATTGAAGATAAATGCATGGATACGTTTTTCCAGGTCTTGCTGAGACATAAGTCCTTGATATATTCTTCAGGTGATAGTAGGCTGACTTTCTAATAGTCTTAATGTGGCTCCTCATATTCAGGTCTGAGTCCATGACTACACCAAGATTTCTGGCTTGATTTGTGGTTCTTAACATTACAGATTGAAGCTGAGCACTGACTTTCAATCGTTCTTCCTTGGCTTCAAAAACAATAACTTCAGTTTTATCCTTGTTTAATTGAAGAAAATCCTGGCCAATCGTTGACCTGCTCAATATAGTTACTCAGCGCTTGAATGGGGTCATAGTCCCCTGGTGATATCGTTATGTAAATCTGTATGTCATCTGCATAATTTTGGTAACATATTTTGTTGTTTTTCATAATCTGAGCGAGTGGAAGCATGTAAATGTTAAACAAAAGAGGCCCCAGAATGGAGCCTTGGGGATCTCCACATGTCATTTTTGTTAGCTCAGATGTGTAATTACCTATAGACACAAAGTAGTCCCTGTCCTTTTAAGTAGGATTCAAACCAGTTTAGTACTGTTGCAGAAAGTCCAACCCAGTTTTCAAGTCTGTCTAGTAATATGTTGTGGTCAACTGTGTCGAATGTATCACTGAGATCCAATAATACTAAGACTGAAATTCTGCCACTGTCAGGAAGACATCAAAACAGTTATTTAGTACCAAGAAAGCACTAAGCTGTTGAAAAACAACTTTTTCAATAACTTAAAAATGGGAGATTTGATATGGGCCTTTCTAGATTGCACTATTTTAAGAGTTGTTTAATGACTGCAGTTTTCAGGGCCTGTGGGGAAAAACCTGAGAGGAGAGACATGCTGACAATTTGAGGTAGATCTGAGGCCATGCATTTAGACACATTTTTTAAAAAACCTGTTGGCAGAATATCAAGGCAGCATGAGGAGGATTTCAGATGTTGTATTATGTCCTCCAGGTTTTTATGGTTAATAGAATCAAATTGTCTCATGCTATATGAATTGTTTTTAATTGGACACAGGGACAAGACATATC
>NC_060150.1:20948467-20965226 GCF_021292245.1 Micropterus dolomieu
AGCCAGTGGAAGCATGTAAATGTTAAACAAAAGAGGCCCCAGAATGGAGCCTTGGGGAACTCCACATGTCATTTTTGTCAGCTCAGATGTGTAATTACCTATAGACACAAGTAGTCCCTGTCCTTTAAGTAGGATTCAAACCATTTTAGTACTGTGCCAGGAAGTCCAACCCAGTTTTCAAGTCTGTCTAGTAATATGTTGGGTCCACCGTGTCGAATGCAGCACTGAGATCCAATAATACTAAGACTGAAATTCTGCCACTGTCAGTGTTTAAATGGATGTCATTGAAGACCTTAACAAGAGCTGTCTCAGTGCTGTGGTGTGGTCGAAAACCTGACTGGAAGACATCAAAACAGTTATTTAGTTCCAAGAAAGCGCTAAGCTGTTGAAAAACAGCTTTTTCAATGATTTTACTTAAAATTGGGAGATTTGATATGGGCCTTTAACTGCTCATTAGTGACCTGTCTAGATTGTTCTTTTTTAAGAGTGGCTAAATGACTGCAGTTTTCAGGGCCTGTGGGAAAAAACCTGAGAGGAGAGACATGTTGACAATTTGTAGTAGATCTGAGGCCATGCATTTAGACACATTTTTGAAAAAACCTGTTGGCAGAATATCAAGGCAGCATGAGGAGGATTTCAGATGTTGTATTATGTCCTCCAGGTTTTTATGGTTAATAGAATCAAATTGTCTCATGCTATATGAATTGTTTTTAATTGGACACAGGGACAAGACATATCTTGTTACTGACATGGAGGCACTGATTGCTTGTCTAATTGTTTGAATTTTGTCTGTGAAGAAGGAGGCAAATAATTGCAGGCCCTGGTGGATAGAAGGTCAGAGGCTACAGACACAGGAGGGTTGGTTAAGCCTGTCGACAGTAGCAAACAAGGCATGTGCATTATTAGTGTTTTTGGTGATGATGTCAGAGAAGAAGGACCGCCTTGCATTTCTCAGTTCTAAATTATAAATGCGAAGTCTCTCTTTATAGATGTCATAATGAACCTGGGGATTTGTTTTCCGCCACCTGCGTTCAGCTTTTCGACACTCTCTTTTTTTGTGTTCTAACCAGCGTGGCATTTCTCCATGGAGATCTTCTCTTACCAGAGACCACCTTCACCTTGGCTGGTGCAATGGTATCAATAACATTTGTAATTTTAGAACTGAAATTATCTACAAGCTCACTGACTGAGACCCATGAAAGGGCGGGTGTCAAGGAGAAAACCTCCAATATATTTTTTCCTCGTGTTTTCAGTGATATGCCGTTTTGTGATTACCTCTGTTTGTACATTTTTGTGCACTCAGATAGCACTCTCAAAGAAAACAGGAATGATCAGAGAGAGCAACATCAGTCACCACCTTGGAAATGTTCATACCCTTGGAGATGACCAAGTCCAAAGTGTGCCCCTTATTGTGTGTGGGCTCTGTCACATGATGGGTCAGTCCATAATTATCAAGAACACAACACAGTTCTTTAGCGCCTCTGTCCTGGGGGTTGTCAACATGGATGTTAAAATCACCAACAATAACCACACAGTCAAAGTCAATACAGATTATAGACAGCAGTTCACCAAAGTCATCAAAAAAGTTTGCACAGTATTTAGGGGGCCTGTAGATATTTAGAAAAATAGCTCAAGAAGAGGAATTCAGCTGAAGAGCCACATATTCAAAAGAAGCAAAATTCCCGTAAGACATCTTTTTGCATTGGAGGGAGTCATTAAACAAAATGGCAACTCCACCACCTCTCTTATGCACTCTAGCTTCACTCATAAAACTGAAGTTGGGAGGGGTAGACTCGATAAGGACAGCTGCACTGTTATCTTGGTCCAACCAGGTTTCAGTTAAAAACATGAAATTAAGATTGTGAGTGATTATAAAATCATTGATTAAAAAGTTTTTTCCTGCCAAAGACCTAACGTTTAACAAAACTAATTTTAGTGTGTTAACATTATCTGGCCCACTTTTTTCAACAGGCTTTGGTTGATGAGGAATTAATACTAAATTTGCAGGATATGTTGAGTGCTTCCTGTTTTTTAACACATTCACCATGCTTTTTCTGTTACGTATCAAGACAGGGATGGAGAAGACTACCAGCACACTGGGCCCCGGCTTGTTCTGGGAAGAGTCATGAGTGTTATTTTCCTTGTAGCCTGGACCCAGCACATATCAGTCAGAGCTTACTGGGCTTTTTCACCATTGCGGAGCGGGAGGGTGGGTTGGGCGCTGTATTTGTGACACGTGTCAAACCTGGAGGACTTAGAACCAGTGGTGGAGGTGGACGGTGAGGGGGGTTTAGGGTAGAGAGAATGGGAGTAGAGCGAGGGAAGGTGCGGGGAGTAAATTTGGTCCCAGCTCTAACCAGGTCTTCCATTCCTGATCAGTGAAGTCCAACAGGGGGGAGAGGGGAGAAAGGTTGTCTGGAGATGAGGTGACCTAGATAGGGATTAGGAATGTAAAGATGGCGACTCCCAGGACTCCCACTTTCAGATCTATTACCCAGTACACAGGCCGCCTGCTTCTTGGTAGTCTTGTTGGTGCTAATTAGACGTGTGTTAGCATGCTCTTGTCCACTGGTTTGGGTCCACGGTGAAGTAGTGTCATTCCCACATAGTCCATTCACTTCTATCCTGTGGATCTTGGTTTCCAGCACTGCAATTTTCTGTAGAAGTTTGTAGTTTTTAGCTATAACTCCAGTCACTGCAGTACAGGCTAGTGCTATTGATAGGCTGCACTCGCGTAGCACTAAGATCATAAAAGTGTTTAAAGTATGGCAATAGCCTACTTTATCTGTCAGTCCCAGTGATTTAAAAGTATCCAAGATCCGCTGCTCATAATTTCTAGCAGAAAAAAAAAGAGTTTCTGCAAAAGAATACAAGCAGAGTTAAGAGCAAGCAGCAAAGCTTCTGCACTGTGAGAAAGCAGAAAGCAATCGTAGGCTATGTTCCGTGTAATGCACTCACTAAGTGGAAGAGGAGGGGCTGTTCGCAATCTGGCATTTGCTAAAAACAATGCTACTCAAAAAATCTGACCTATTATATTAAAATGGTAAACAAGAAGAAAGAAACTCATTTTTTGACTGCACTGGATGATCGATCAGTAATCATTGACCTGAGGGTCAAGTGGGTGGGCGGGCCCATCTGTGGTAATTATTATATATAGAGAATGTATGTATATATACATACGGTATATATCTCATACCATTTTCTGGAACCTCTCCCAGATGCAGGTAGGAATTTCTTCCTTGGGTTCTTTCAGTCTGGTATCAGAGGTCAGCCAGGAGTTGACCCTAACTAGGGTCTTCTCCTTAAGTAGGACCAAGGACGCCTTCAGTGCTGTCATCTATAATATATAATTACAACACAATGTCACAGATGACGGAGTCATTGTTACATTTTTAGAAACTTATACTATTATAGACTTTTATTGTCAACAACTACATACATACCTCCTAATCCACTTGAGAGAAGCAAAGGGCTCTGACTGTGCAGCCTCTCGTACACTACTTTAAAAGTAAAGCTAGTTAATTTTGGAAAAATACAGTAACAGTCTAGAATGTCTAGTAAAAATGAAGTCACTCTCTTAACTTCATCAGACACAGGGCTGGGGGAAAGAACTAATTTTTGACAAAATTGAGGAGCCCATGAGCAGTTGGGTCCTTCCTGGCCTGCAGACAGGTCTGCCAACAGACCTGGAAGATTCCAGCGGACAACATCTGTTGCCTCCTTCCACACCTTGTCTGTTTGCCCCCATGAAAAGCAGAGGTAACAGTTTGCACTCAAAGTCGCTTGGTTATTTAATAAAGATATGTATCACAGATTATGGCAGTTCATTGAACCTGCAGTTTTAATTGTCATCCATCTCCTGGAGGCTGTCAGTCCTGTTGCTGGATCCCTGGTAAAACCAGAAGATGGTTCCCAAGGTCCTCGCATACTCTGTCCTTTTGTCTGACTGATGCAGGCCAGGTTGAGTCGGTGGAACACGCAGTGGACCGTGATCAAGCCCAGGAACAAATCTGTGACCCGCTTTCTTACTGCAGACTTCTTGCCTAGAAATGGGATACACATTTGAATAAAAATTTAAAAGTAAATTATGGTCAGAATGGTATAAAAATGAAAATGACAATGCACTAACACAGATACTCACATACATCACTGGCAAATGATGAAAACCCTGCCATGGGGGAGCTTCTTCTGGCTTGTTAAGATGGTCTCTGTTAGGGTCGCTGCTTCTCCAGCCTGGATTTTGCAAACATTCAGCACCTATGACTTGACTACCACAGTTCTAGTCTGATCTGGGCCTAGGTATCTAGAGAAAACAAAGGAACACTATTGTCACTATCAGTTTCTAGCTGAACCATGAGTAATTTTGATCATATTTGATCATTTTACTTGCCTCACAACAAGACCAAACTGTTTGGTGACAGAGACGTCTGTCATCTATCAACCATAATGCCCCAGGCTGGGGACTCAATCGAAGCAGCCACACTAAGCACACATTTCCCACACTGTGTGAGCCAGCTGCTGTTAGCCAGGCGGCTAATCGGCAGCTTGAGCTCAAAGCAACAAGCAGTACACTCTCTGTTCACGATCAGAGATTCCTTCACACACCCCTCCCCACTGAAATTGTGTATGAGCCCATGACAGCGGATATTACGATTTGTGTGGACAGAACACAGACACACCCAGTACAGATATTCTTCTGAAGGAGAAATCTGCCGTTACGCACGTTCCCACGGCAGTGCCCGGCTGCGAGGACGTGCATAATCACAGCATCATTGACACGGTCCTTCTGTACGTCCAGGGTTCCCCCTTTGGTTCACAGATGGCAGGCTGTGTCATAGGAGTCCTCAAAGCGGACATTATGCTTCAGGATACAGGATAACTCTTCACAACCCTGCATGTATTATCCTATTGCCGCTCCACAGATTACGTACATCCCCCCTGGCAGAGCCTGGCTGCGGGCTCGTGCGTGACCACAGCATAACAGACGCAGTCCCTCCTCCTGCATCCAGAGGTGTGTGACAGCATTGTGCGCTGTACATGTATGATGTACGGCATCATGTATGTGCCAAACACGTTAACCACGGCATGCAAAAGTGACGCTGGGGAGAAATGTGTTTCTTGTAAACATGACCTAGTGTTGCACTTTACAGAACAGCCGCTTTTGAGATTATAGCTGCTGTTTCTCACTTCCCAACATTGTGTGAGCCAGCTGTGTGTTAGCCAAACGGCTAACAGCAGCCTGGGCTTGCTGCATAGCTGCACATCCTCTTTCCCCTTGTCCCCCTCCCTGACATGGTCAGATGGCTGGTCTGAGCCCACATGTGCGCCAACACTGTCTTCCCTCGCCCTCTTCCCTCGCCGGACCCACTGGCGACTGTGTCTGCCTCCGCCTCCCTCCCCCCACTGGGGATGCAATACAGCTGTGGACCCACGAGGGCGACTACGCTGCCTTGTGTGGTCCCTCCCACACACGAGAGGACACCCAAACAGACCTCTCTGACTGTGTGTGAAGGTCTTTCACAATGTGGCCCCCCAAGCGGCGGAGGATGGATGGACAGCTTGATCCACGAGGATCACAGGCTGCAGTTCGCATCCCCACCCCCCCTTTCACTGGGATTGTGGAGACTGCTCTCCTCCTCGGCTCTGAACACCGCCCTCCAGGCGGAGCTTCAGGAATCAGGGGTTCTACTCCCATTACTTCCTGGTCAGGAAGAAGATGGGGGGCGTGAGGTCCATCCCGGATCTGTCACTGTTCAGCAAGCGATTATGGAGAGACCTTTTCGCATGTTGACAGTAAAGCAGGTGCTGGAGTGTGTGCGTCAGGGCTTACCTCCATCGACCTGAAGGACGCGTACTTTCATGTTCTCGTCATCCCCGAACACAGGTAAGTTCCTGCGGTTCTCCTTCCGGGGCGCTCAGTACTGGTACAACCGCCTGCCGTTCAGTTTCTTCCTTAACCTGCACACTTTCTCCAAGTGTGTCAAGGCGGCTCTGGAGCCACTGCAGCGGTTGGGCGTCAGGGTCCTGTTTTATCTAGACGATCTGCTGCTGCTGGCGCGGTCCCAGGATGAGGAAGTGGTACAGATGGCCGATCTCGTCGCACACCTGTCTCACCTGGATTTCACGCTGAACTAGAAGAAGAGCGCTCCTCTCCTCTCCCAGAGGCTCACCCACCCGGGTGTGGTGCTGGACTCCTCTCTTTAAAGAGCAGGGCTCTCTCAGGAGAGAGTGGAGGTTCTGGTGGAGCTGCTCCACCAGGCGATGGTAATAGCTCTGTCAATCATGGGGCTTCTGGGCCTCATGTCGGTGGCTCACGTGGTGGTCCCCCTGGGCCTCCTGCACATGAGGAGGTTACAGCAGTGTTTCATCATGTCCACCCTGTGAGACAGAGACGGCGCCTGATTGCTGTTCCTCTGTCTGTGGGTTCGGAGCTAGCCTATTGGGGGAACCCTCTCTCTCTGTCGGTCGGGGTTCCCCTGGCTAGGGTCACGTCCCATATCTCGGTCTTCACAGATGGGCTTCCCTGATGGGCCTCTCACAGGTGGTAGATGGTCTGTGGCAGGGCCACATGCCTTTCCACATAAACGTGCTGGATCTCCTCACGGTGTGGAAGGTGGTCCGACACTTTGCTGCGGGACCAGCAACAAGGCTGCAGCGGCCTACATAAATCGCCAGGGCGGGGTGCAGGAGGGTCTAGGTCTCTCCCGTGAGGTGGTTTGCACCATCCAGGGGTCGAGAGCCGCCTCTACTACTGTGTTTGAACCATGGGTTGGAACTGGTGGCCTGTCTGCTGTGTGCTTTCATTCCTCCAGCTGCTTCTTTCCGCCCCCCCATGTGTCTGAGGACAACGCTACGTCCAACTTCCTCTGCCCGGTGCGTGCGCTGTCCTGTTACGTGGCGCACGTGGTCACCTGTTTGTGCACTATAGGGAGCAGTCCAAGGGACTTCCCCTGTCAGCGCAGCGTCTGTTTCACTGGCTGTGTGAGGCTATTTCACAGGCCTATATGTCAGCCGGTGAATCTCCCCCAGACGGCATCAGGGTGCACTCCATGAGAGGCGTCTCCTCCTCTGTGGCACTGCACGGTGGGGTGACGGTGGACGACATCTGCACGGCAGCCTCCAGGTCTTCCTCGTGCGCTTTCGTCCATTTCTACCTGTGGGATGTCTACCATTTCCAGCTGATTCACTCAGTAGTAGTAGTGTTTGGCTGAGTGATTTTCCCGTTGTGTGCGCCCTCTCCCACTGAACGCTGGGGGGAGTGGCCGCTGCTCGCGCTGCCCCTGCTCTTTGCGCAGCTGATGCGGTCACTGTCGTGACCCCGCCTGCATCTGTATAGCTGTGGGGCCCTCGATCCGGTTCCCAGGCTATTACACATGGGTTGGTCCTCTGCCTCCCATGTCGCACCATCAGTGCTTGTGCGTACGCCGACAGTCCTGGCTCATTATATAGCTCTGGGCAGGTGGGTTTGTGCTTGGTGGTACCGTATGGGCCAGTGAGGCGTTGACTCATCCTGCTTCGCCTCTAACCCAATAACGTTAGCCTTAGAGAGCGAAGCCTATACGAAATAGAACAGTAGTTACGTACTGTAACTCCATATTCTATGAGTATAGGCCCAGGGCCTCACTGGACCTTGGTTCTCAGTGTGGAAGAAAAGGCACTATGGGTGGGCATCGACAACTTTTCTCAGTAACATGCAAGCGTGCGGAGGGGTAAACCCAATAGCGATAGCCTTAGAGGGCTGCGCCTATACTCATAGAATCTGGAGTTATAGTACGTAACTACCGTTTCTATGTTGGATACTTTCAAAATCCAGCTGTTTGTGCTGTTTGTTAGTTTCTCAATCTTACCTACCCTGCCTCTAAGTTTATGTTCTGCTTGCGCAAAAGTTGTTTGATAAATTGCTAATAAAACATTCGGAGAAGATTTGAAATGGTATTTTTTTCCTATTCTTATCATTTTGGTGCTGGTGATATTCCTTTGGCACTCGCTAAAACCTTTCTGGGAGGCACCAAAATTTCTCTATGCAGGAAAAACCCTGCCCAGACTGTTAAAACTTGCCTCCACTGAATGTATTAAGAAAATGTATAAGAAGTTTAACAAAAAAGTCTGTGGCTTTAGACATTTAACATGTTTGCCTGTATTACACACCAAAACAGACCAGTAATGTAGTATACCTACGTCACTGTTAATAAAAATTATGAATATTAACATATTCGTAAATATTAATTCATAAATCTCTCGTTTTCGGGGCACCACCAGAAATTCCGTCTCTGGACTCCCTGGGTATGGTTTTAATAATTATACAATTATTCCTAGTGATCAGTTATTAGTAATTGCTTAATCATTTCTATAAATCAATCATCAATAAGTCAATCTCATATCGAAGGCGTAAATTCTCCGTTACAGTGAGTTAAACAATACACATACACAGTTCCTGTGATTTCGGTGAAATTTATTAGAACTAACTATGTGAATAAATGAGGTTAAATATACATCAAAGAAATAAACAATGTCTAAACAAAACAGAGTGCAGAGAATGGGAATGGTGTAGTTCAATGTGAATTTAGTTGGTCTGAGTTATTGTGGAGAAGGATTTGATTCTAAGAGAGAAAGAGAACCCATAAACGCAAGCTATATGATAATAACTCTAAATTTGGCTAGGAGTTTACGCTGAAATGATTAAGGATTAAAGCTAATGGCTTAAAAGACTATTGGACATCAAGAATGCCGTTGGTTTCTTACTGCTTGTTGTCAGAGGTATGCTCGTCCAGCGTCCCCCATTTGATAAAAAGGAAACTACAAAGTAATCATTGTAAAGATTAGGATGGTTACCAGTTAAACACATTTTCAGGATGGAAGGAAGTTAACTAACATTTCCTGGATAATATTGGCTGTTAAACATTCTTACTTAGAGAATATATATAGCAAGTTATACGAACAATGAAATACAGAGTGATACATTAAACAGCAGGAGAGGCATTACAAAAACATGGACCTGTAATTCTTAATTTATCCTCTGGGGAGACACGGGTTCCACGAGAGAACCACTGATCCTCTCACTAGGGAAGAAATGGTTATTTAACATTAAATTCGAGCTGGAATAGCACAGGAAAATACTTCTGTATCATATAATTTCTAAAGGAAGTGTCAGAAAGTGTTGGGAATAAAGCATTAGTTAAAACATAAAATGAAGGAATGTCAGTGATCATTGCTGAAAATTAAAGAGCACTGCAAAATTAACTTATTTGTGGTTTCTTCTTTTCAACAGCAACAACATGGTAATATAACTACTCAAATTAACGTGGAAAGACCTACTAAGTAACTTAAAAATTCATTTAATTAAAACAAGGTAATAGGCAAGTTTATAAGGAGACAATATTAATTTGTCCACACAAAGGAATTCGGGGCAGCGTCCTTCTCTGGTGTCTGTCTTTCTTATCAGTTTCACATATCTGCGTGAGAAGGAGGGGGCAGGTTAAGAGTCCATGTTAATGGCTCTTTGGTGGGGTATAGAACTAGGACTGAAAGAAAGGGGTTCTTTGATGTTTGGAGTAATTAGAAAGGGGGGCACGGTTGCCATGGTTACCCTGCCATCTGGCTCATCCAGGGGAGCATCGGGGTGACACCTTTATGGTCAGGGTGTCTAGGATGTCTCTCAGAATACATAGTTTGTAGTCTTTATGTCTGTTTGAGCTTGTGCAGGTATTTCTATACCCCAAAGCTGAGTCTTTTCCTGTGCAGGTCACAAAGGCCAAATCTTGGGAGGAGGCCACCTTGGTTAAAATAACCAATCTCACCTTTCTCTCAGGGGACACAAAGTGACATATTATTGATCTTCCTTTTTGGCATAAAATAATTAAAACACAATAGCTGGTACACTACATTAATTATTAAAAATACATTTATTGATGTGCAGTTGTTCCATGTTCATTCACTGCGACTGTAATCTTGTAAGACTTTTTTAATATAATCCATTCAGAAAAGGTATTATAGCCCACATACAGAACAGCTTTCAAAATCAAAATATTGACATATATTTGTTTTTATCTTCTTACCTTTTTCACTTTAATATCTGCATCGGCCCCCGAAAACCCATATTGGTAGGGCTCTACACTACATGTCACATTCACCCCATTCAAACACACAGTCATTCACGGGGCACGTGCACAGGCTACCATGCAAGTCCTGTAAATCACATTGACTGGGATTCTGTAAGGACACTTTACATGCAGACTGGAGGAGCCAGGAATCAAACCACTGATCATCTGATTCGTAAGCAATTCGCTCTACCTTCTGAGCCACAGCATTTGAGTGTGGTTATATTGCAGTCTTTGCTTTTCACAAATTGATGGTGAGTAACTCTCCACTACCAAACAGCTAATGCTCATTGTTACATACTTTTTTGTCATTTCTTATTATGCTTATGTGTAGACATAATAATAATAATTATGGTGAAAGGCTTTGCATTTCAAAGTTCCTAGCTAAATTAGGCCTCATTATTGCCTGGCTACACAATGATTAGTTTACACTGAAGTTTGTGGCACACGAAAGATGATAGCGATGCTAGATGACGCGCACCAAAGATCTTTCAACGGGACATTTCACTGTTTATTCCACTGTTTGTTTGTTTGTTTATTTGCTTTTCTAACCCAGTGACAATACAGGGTTAACAAGAACTTCAAAATGTATTAAAATTATGTAATGTCCCTCATCAGGCAATCAGGAACAATAGTACCTTCTCCCAGCTGAACTTGATTGACAGGTCACGACGTAACTGCGTGATGCTAACAATGCTAACTGTGTGCGCACTGCAACATTTCTTCAGCCTGCATGTGTATTGAGAGCCATAGAAATTGAATGTCGATAGTGATTTAAAGTAACTGATTGAATTACACAGCACTGCTAGTAAAGGGAAGGTTATGAAGACATAGCACGTATATGGTTTTCTATGATGATTTTATTTTAATGTTTTGAGTGGAAATGTTAAACCATAATGTTTACATTCCGCTGTGGGTATAACTTTTTGTTTCTGATATTAGTTCTCTAATTAGAGTATGAGCATCACAACTACAAGCCAGGAATAAGATTAGCTTGATGTTATTTCTGTTGATTAATTATCAGCTGTTATTGAATAAGTACAATTTTGTACAATGGGATATCCTGTTACTGTACATTTATCCAGATATTGAGCTTAAGGTTTGAACTGAAGCATGATAAATGGGCCTGAACAAGTGGTCACTGAGTATTATGTAGCATGTGATTAATGTTATTGTTGTTATGCTTTAGTTTGATTATTGTACAGCATATAGACATATAGAACAACATTTTAAAGTCCTGTTTGCAAAAATCAGATTAGGTCTTATGGACAGAGTGAAAACTACTTTGAAGATCCCTTTCTATTGATGGCGACAAACGGCTACAAACGGTAGATGACTGCTGTTGTGGAAATTATATTCCTGGTGAGGGGTTCAGCAAAGAATTGAGTTACAACGAACCGTTGTGTTTGAAGAATTTATTTAACAAAAGATAATAAACAGAGAAGTACTTAAACACATATACAGCTGGTCCAGAGACCTGCCGCCTACGGCAGCTTCGAGCGTCTGGCCCCGAGCAAAGAGATGCATCATCATTTACACAGTCTAAGTTTCTATGTTTTGGGGAACAGAGGTCCTCACTCAGCCTTGAATGAACATTCCAGGAGAGGAGAGGAACAACAAGAAAAGGAAAACACCAAAACAATCTCACAGCTCTGACCTAAACCCTAGTAAATGTGGACAGACTAACATAAGGAGTATAGGAAAGGAAAGGTTAAGGATAAAAAACACAATACATATATCTATAAGCCATAATGAGAATAGTAATAATAATAATAATATTGAAAGATCATAGATAAAAGATTAAGAGGACACAATTTTCTGCCATAAAAATCCTCCCTCTGGCCATATATGGACATCCAAAAACAGAAAATTGACAATAGAAAATTAGCCTTAGCCAATTTTACAGAACAAAGACATTGTTAAGTTATGAATAAGAAGGGGATCAAACATATTTGTATTTGTACTCATCCTAGATGAGAACCTTGGCTATCAAATATCATGTATCACGTATTCATAACTGACCTATGGTGTGGTATCTATAATGTCTCCTTGATTAACCTGTGGGATTAAACAGGGACATCTACGAAAGCTACTGGTGTGAATGTCTCTTTGCAGGACTACTTTTGTTGAGACCTTTGTTTTACTCACCAACCTAGTGGTCCTGTCACTGGAAAGAAATTGATAATAAAGAGTTTGGTCTTTATTTGTAAATTAATTATCTAAAATGAATTCAGTTAGTCTTTCGGACAATCACATTTTAATATCTCAATGTTTAACCGTCACAAGCTTTGACGGTTGATTGTAATAAAGGATACACCATCTCCACATTTTTGTTAATTGTACAACCACATCAACAGAGACTTGATTCAAACCCGGCCGCGATTTGATTTCTTGCATTTAACTAATTTGGGACCCCTCTGGGCACCGTGATGGCAACTTTGTACACATTGGAGGAAAAGTCCGGGATAGAGCGTTTCTGCCTGTGAGACTGTGAGGCTTTTTATGGCATAAGGACATCCAATGCCAATACTACTCTCACGCATGTACCTCTCCATCCTTCCGGCAGAGTTTGGTACAGGCGGCCACTCCCATGGGACTAGTACAGGTCAGGGATGGCACGGACTTGGTGTGATAGCATGTCAGTGCTAGGCTAGTATGCAGCGTGGCAGTCTGTTTGGTCGTCTACAGTGCATTCAGTGATGCAGTCCCATGTGTGTGAGCACACACCAGGAAAATGCCCCACCGACAGCTGTGTGAACCTTGGAATGAGTCTCACCTCGGTAAAAACATTTAAATTTGACGTCTGTCGCTACTGTGGTGTTTTGAGAAGTGGGTGTGGCAGTGCTTGCGTGGGCAAGGAGTGGATATTTAGCCTAAGTTTCTAACAGGGCCATGTAGATTTTGTAGCCGCGTGTGAGCATGCAGTCATAGGACAAAACTGGTGTATCAGTGTGGTCGAGTTGGATACAGGTGGATGTTTGTCAAACGTGTACAGAATAGGAAACACCATAATCACAGAAATACCAGCCAAAAACAACATTGAACCCCTGAGACCTAATCGCTCCCATCCTGGCAACCAGAAAGGGTGCCACCGCCGTGTGGAGCTGGATTCCATCATCGATTCCTCGTTGGTCACTCTGTAGTTCTGTAGTGTTTGGCAGCCTGCTTCTTTCTTCTTCCCCACCCTCACTCACGTCCACGCAGCGCAATGAATCTTATGTACCTATGCCTACATGTACGGTCATTTCAAAATACCGAGAATATAGTGACTTGTTACCCGAAACATAGGTAAGTTACTCCTCTGGCGTGCTGTCCTTAGCACGTCTGGTCCGCTGAACTCGAGCCAGTTGAGTTGGGATGTGGATGGAAGGCTCGACATCGTCACAGGGCTCCGTGATAGGCTTACAATGACTGGCGTGGACACAAGTATCCTGTCCCATGATTTTCACTGCGGTTTTGGTGGTTAAAAACACTTGGAAAGGACCACGAAAACCAATTAAAAGGAGAACCTGTGGCCTGTAGGAAAGACACAGATTACTAAAGCAGGAGATTTTGAGTTGGTCCGTAGTTGTTTTGCTCCACAATCTCTCTGAGATAGCTCTGGCTAGACAGTAGCATGTTCTAAACCGGTCTCACTCTCTCTGAAGGAGTCTTTATCTTGGAGCTCACAGTGTCCAATAACACCGTGTCCAATAACATTTCTGACCCTGACCAGCTGCTAAGTTTAGCATCAAAGCAGATTCAAAGTCATACTTTAAGATTTTAGTGTAAACCCTTGTTAATCATCCTATCCATACCATAGGCAATATCAATTAAAGGAAAACACTTAAAAGAACAGTTAAAAGCATTCCCACTGTTATTCACGAATGTTATTGTAATTTGTTAGTTCAGAAATTCAGTCCTTATTCAACCTGCCCCCTTTTGCCCACATGGTCCCTTGGGACACACATGAGCAACCTTCTGGACCATGTTTTGATAGGGTTAAACAATAACATTCAACAGCGTGGAGTGAGCTGGCAGCATCCGTTCTGGCTTCTCCTGTGGGAATCTGTTAGTGTGCATTTTATCATTAAAGGGCAGCAAATGGGTGCAGACAGACAAACATCTAGTTCAGTATAAAATAAGCAACAGAAACAATAAGCAACAGGATAACAAAGCACCAGGCATCTGGTTTTCCCCCAAGATGTAGTGTCAGAACAGGTCAGGTAACTGTCTTTTGGTCAACCTCCTAAATAAGAACACAGTTCAAAAGGTCTGGTCTTGGTAGTCCCCAAGTATGGTGGACTGTGGAGAGCCTTTTCAGTCAGTGAGGCTCTGTCAGCTAAGTGTCGTCAGTTTCAAGTCGGTCAAGAGCACTGTTTTTCACCATGAATCATGGGAGAGATATAAATCTCTCTTTTAACCTTTGTCAATAATTAGGATCCTTTGTCTACAAAATTGTCATCACCTCTTTATGGTGATTGGTTTTGGAATAGATGGAAAAGGCTTATACGCTGTGGGAGGGAGAGATGTACTCTTACTGTGATCACATGTCCCATGTTTATCCTGTCTGTTCAAATTGCAATTGAGGCAGACTAGCCTTCTGTGTGGCCATTGTGAGCTAACCACTTTAGCAAATAATGGTCATCTCAGCATGCTTCTTGTAATGGACTGCAGAACAAAACCAACCAGCCACGTGGTTAATGTAAAATTTTAACCAGGCCTTTGCCAAACATCAACAGAGAAATGTGTGGCATTTGATGTCATCAATAACAGGGAGAGTCCTACATGATTCAGTCTGTTCTTGCTGTTTACCTGCTGGCCTGCATCATGCAGGCAGAACTTAGTCCAGTGGTAATTCTGGACTGTGCATTGTCCTTTGTTGTACTCAGCACACTTCAAACTGCTTTCCTTCTTGTCTGGCTGGAGTTACATATGATGATAATGATGGTGATTAAGAAAGGAACATCTTATCTTATCGTAATGCTGATCTTGTGAAAGTCCAGCTTGATCTGCATTTATCTCATTGTGGGCCATACTTTTTGACAACCTTATACAAACTGCTCCAATGTTGTCTGTGGAGCTGTCAAAGATTTCAGTCAGGCTGGTCACGTGACCCATGGCTTCAACAATGTCCTAAATATCAATATTCCTCTTTTTCCTTGCATTTCTTTCTATGGGAATCTGAAGGGAGAGCCAATAGCTGCGTTTCGACCAAAGGAACTATACCCCAGAACTAGCACACTTTAGCTAGCTAAAGTGCTAATTAGCTAGCACTAGCTAGCTAGTTACGTTTGTTAGATGGCCGAGTGTGAATCATGCAAACTTACAGTTTTGGAATTGAAGGAAAGTATCGCTTGTCTGAAATCCAAGCTTAGAGTGAAAGACAAACTTTTTCTGGAGTTATTCACAGTCACCTCGGCCCAAGCTAAACGCTTGTCAGTCCTGAGCTCCTTTGGCTATGGCGGGGGAATATCGACCTGTCATGATGGCTGGACCACCACGGGGCTGGACGGTGATCCCACCATTCCTTGGCTTGGCTCAATTGTTGCGGATGCAGTGTCTATGGCATCCTCGGCCCACGGCAAAGACCTGTGGCTCCTCTCAGGAGCAAAGCATAAGGAGTTTGTGAACTTATCATCTTCCCATGCTCCAGTGGAGACAAATTTACCTGTCAGTGAGAGCAAACCAGATGCTCCGATGTGTTCAACTCCACGACAGCCGGAGCGCTGGACTAAGGCTAAGAAAGGAGCAAAGCGCCCTTCTCCTCCTCCTATGACTCTGGACCTCCAGCTGGCTAACAGGTTTGACATTCTGGATATGCAAGAGTTTCCCCCACTGGACAAACGCCACCATCCACCAGAGAGCAAGTCCACCTCCTCTTCTCGCCACAGGTTGCTGGTAGAGGCTGTGACCAGGAGAAGATCCAGCAGCCTCACTGGTCTGCGGACAGCAGGTATTTCCCTTGCGGAAAAGGTTGCTGGTCCGAAGACAGCAGGGAATTTTCCTGCTAAGAAGGACGCCGCCTCTGTACTGCTGCAGCCTCGGGCTGCAATCTCTCCATGTGAGGCTGTGGTAAGATGGCCTTTCACCTTGCCTCCTCTGATCCATCCTCCATCGCTCTTAATTGGGGACTCCATTGTGCGGAATATTCACTTTGCAAATGCAATCACACACAGCTTTCCTGGAGCTACAACCACCGACATCATTGATAAGCTCCCTGACCTCCTTGCCTCACTCCCTACGTCCATCAGGAAAATCATAGTCCATGTTGGCACAAATGACACTTCACGTCAGCAATCAGAGCTCACGAAATGCGACTTTAATCGTCTCCTCGACTTGCTCAATAGGAGTGGAAAGTCTGTGTTCATCTCTGGCCCAATTCCACTTTCGTGGAATTGGTCGTTTTAGTAGGCTTCTCAGCCTTCACACCTGGCTCCAGTCTACCTGTTGCACCCACAGTATTGGTTTTATTGACAATTTCAATCTGTTTTGGAATCGTGACTCCTTCTTTGCACAAGACGGTCTGCATCCGAATAAGCTAGGTTGCCGCATGCTAGCGTCCAACCTGCAGCACGGTGTCCTGTCCTCCGTACATGACTGACTATCTAAATCACCTGTTCCCCCTCCTTCTTCTTCTCTGGCCCCTTTGCCAACTGGCAACAACAAGGTACCATCTACTG
>NC_060150.1:20965326-20973504 GCF_021292245.1 Micropterus dolomieu
GATGGAGCATTGTCCTGCATAAAAATCATGGACTTCTTGAAAGATGTAGACTTTTTCCTGTACCACTGCTTGAAGAAAGTATCTTCTAAAAACTGGCAGTAGGTTTGGGAGTTCATTTTGAGTCCATCTTCAACCCGAAAAGGTCCAACTAGCTCATCTTTAATAATACCAGCCCATACCATTACCCCACCTCCACCTTGCTGTCGTCTGAGTCGAAGTGGAGCTCTGTGCCCATTACTGATCCAGCCACGGGCCCATCCATCTGGTCCGTCTAGAGTCACTCTCATCTCATCAGTCCATAAAACCTTTGAAAAATCTGTCTTCAGATATTTCCTGGCCCAGTCTTGACGTTTCAACTTATGTTTCTTGTTCAGTGGTGGTCGGATTTCAGCCTTCCTTACCTTCTCTGAGCACTGAACACCTTGTACTTCTGGGCACTCCAGGTAGGTTGCAGTTCTGGAATATGACAGCACTGGAGGATAATGGGTTCCTGGTCGCTTCACGTTTGATTCTTCTTTGGAAGTTAATTTGCGTTTTTTTTTCTCAACACGTTTCTTGCGACTCTGTTGAGGTTTTGCTACAAAACGTTTGATGGTTCTGTGATCACGCCCCAATATCTTAGCAATTTCTAGAGTACTGCATCCCTCTGAAAGACTTTTTACAATTTTTGACTTTTCTGAGTCAGTTAAATCTCTTTTTTGGCCCATTTTGCCTGAGGAAAAGAAGCTGCCTAATAATTATGCACACCTGATATAGGGTGTTTTTTCTCCTTAGGCCACACCCTCCCTCATTACACAAAAACACATCACCTGAAATGCTTAAATACAATAAGCATTCAAGTTTATACAGCTTGGAGTTGGAAAAAATGCATAAAAATGATGATATGGTCAAAATACTCACTTGCCTAATAATTCTGCACACAGTGTAAATGCACTCAAACTGCGTGTAACGATTACTCTTCTTTTGAAGTGCTCTTATTCAAACTTGGTGGCCCCCCACCGGTCCTAACTGCTGTCATCTATCGACCCCCCCAATCCAGCTGGTCCCTTCATGCTGGAATTCCCTGAATTTTTATCTGATCTTGTTTTATATGAGGATAGAGTCCTAATTTGTGGAGATTTTAATTTTCACGTTGACGAGTCTTTAAATCTCCCTGCTCATATCTGAACATATTTGTTATACTTTATTGTGATCCTTGTTCTTATATTCTGTATTTTATCCCCCTGTATCTTTTACCCACGTGGTTATTTGTTTTTCTATTTTATGTGTGATTTGTTGTGAAGCACTTTGTAATTTGTTTGATAAGTGCTATATAAATAAAGCTTATTATTATTATTATTATTATTATTATTATTAAATCCAGAAATATGAAAATAAAATTATTCTCATGACCTTAGATAAGATGCCAGAACCACAAACATTACATATTTTGTCACCTTTTTTATAAAGCCTGATGCTATCCAACATGAACAGTAGGAATTGGATTTCAAACATTTTAAAAGCTGTGAACTTCTGACTCCATTTGCAATCACCAGCTGTGACAAGTGTGTGAAGTAGTCTGGTTTAATATTAAGTTGAAAGGGAAATCATTAATTCAAGCACTGTTGGTGGTCTTTGAATTGTATTTGAGTTATGTTTGATGTGAGAAGAAATTACACAGGACTCTCCTTCCTATCAAAGACTCATAGATTCATAGTCTACCTGTAGTCATGGTTACTGTCCTGTGAGAAAAAAGTTGGTTGGATGAAAAATGTAGACAAATTTTCTGTTCTCAGGAGGGACAAAAAAGTCTTGCAATTTTTCCACATTTTATGACTATGATCTACAATGTTATAATGTTTGATGTTCATGTTAAACATGGCCAAAGTTTCAAAAAATGAGAGTATTTATAAGAAATCACTGTGAGCAAAAACCTCAGGTTTCCTCCTGTTCTGAACTGCTTTTTCTACCAACGGCTCCTTTCTACGTAATACTGAGCCAGATGGAGCCGGTGTTCCATATATGGTCATGTGCTCCCACACTAATGGCTAGGCAACACTCAGTCTGGCTGTTTCACCCAGCAACAACAGCCAGGTACCATGCTTCAGGTCTTGGCCAATCAGACAGTGGGCTTTGAGAGGGGGGGCCTTAAAGAGACAGGAGCATCTACAGCTTGTTCAGACAGATGCTGAAATAAAGGTCTACATGAAGAATCAGTTTTTTTTAACCCTGAAACGTGCAAAGCATACAGGAGTCACAGAACTACAATATAGGACTGGAAAATCAGTATAATAGGTCTCCTTTAAAGCAGCAATGTCTGTAACGATTTTTAACGATAATAGAAGTGTGAGCCCAAATGCAAGACACCAGGAGCGGAGATTCAGTTCTGGGATTAATTGACTTACGGAAACACAGGGCGAACACAGAATGGTGCAGAGCAAGTCCATAACACACAGGTAATCCAAAATCCCACAGAACACAGATACAGGTACTCACAATTGGCAAAAACTTGACAGAGCGTAAACACACTACAATGATCGGACAGAGACTGAACAGAAACACCAGGCCTACACACATGCGCACACAAACACACACACAGGGACTAACGAGCAGGATGGGAGTAACACAGGTGACTGGGATCAAGGCTAACGAGAGACAGCAGGGGGGAACAGAGAGGCACTTACAGATGCAAAACACAAGACCATACATTAACTGGAACTCATAGTATTTAGTGGACAAACAGGCAGAGGAATTACTGGGGGAACAGACACCAGCAAACACCAGATCACAGATAAACTAACACCAACAAAGAAAACAGACTGAAGCTAAGATTAAACAGAACTCAGAGCAGACATGGGCACACTGCAGTTTTACAAACGAACCAAGAGTAACCATGACGTTACACAGACGTACAGGTAACTTGTTGACAGCTTTGGCGATTGTCATTCTGCACCTTCAGGACCCACGTTGGGAAATCAAACTTCAGTGACTGACAGACGTTTGTGCAGCCCTTTAATGCTTCTGATCTTTATCGCAAAGAGCTCACTAAGTAATGATTTATTATAAGCATGAGGGGTAGCCTAATGTTAGACCACAGATCGACCGCATAGCCTGTTATGAATAATAACGTAAAAACAGGACATGTACAGTATAATTCGGGGTATAGCACTATACTACTGCCTATAGTATACTATGGTATCGCTGTCACACATTTTGTATGGACTTAATGAACTGACAGGGTAAACGGAATACTACTTGCCCTCTTTTGTTAAAAACAGATTTTAACCTATTAATCAACCTAATACCCACGCTGACAAGTAGGCTATACCTTATAAAATGATTTTCATAAACATAGCAGCTTATACAGATCAATTATAAGATCGCTGAACGCATTTTGCGGTCAGCAGATGGATTTATTAGTGGTTTAGCTTTGGAAATAATGCTCAGATCACATCTCTGCTATTATAAAATCCTGTGTTTGGTTTGTTTGCTTTCACACCACAAGCGAACCGCACCAGAGTTCATTTGAAAGCGTACCGAGACCACCTTGAAGAGGAGATCAAGGAGAACCCGAGTGCGATTGTTGCATTCATACCTGCCCAAACGAACCGCACCAAGGGGGAAAACGAACTATAATGCAATTCAACCAAGCCGACTAAAAGCAGCAGGGCTTGATACAGGCCTATGCCTGCGCACACCCTTCAGGAAACGCTTCACCATTGGTTGAGCAAACACTGTCCTTTCACCAAAACCTTCGTGGTAGAAGGAAATGGCAGCAGTGTAGGTTTTCACCGTACTGAAAACAGCCCTCTGTCAGACGCTGGAGGAACGAAAGCACACAGGGCAGGATGCGGGCACAGGGGGTGTGTTGTGTTACACAAAGCGTGATGCCCGCTCTTATAACAGTTTTCTGCGAGCGGGGAAGAGGTTTCCATTCAGGCTTATTACAGAGACAGACTGGTTTAAAGGAGGGAGCATTATAGTGAGAGCTTTCCGGTGTCAGTTGTAACTGTACAGCAATTGCAAATTGTCAACAGGGTTCACGCGTCAGGTATGAGGGCCCCATAGCAGAATTTTGCTTAGGGCCCCAGGGAGGTCAGGACCGGCTCTGCTCTTGTGTTGTGATTTCTAGATTTCCAGTTTGTGACAGAATGGTAACGTAGCTGGTTGAGTTTTGCAATATAAACATCTAAAAACTGAGGCACATCCTTGCTTTGTTTGGAACTGTGAGCTGCACTTTATCTTAGGTGCTTAAGTAAACGTGTGTGGAATTGTGGTGAAAGTTCTTCCTGATCACAAGTGTTTTCAGTTAGTTTCAGTTTCCACCTCCTTGACTCATCCTAACATACAGCAATGTTAATTTTTGGTTAAATGTCTCTTGGTCATTTTTACCTCAATTAGGCACTTTTGGTTGACCAACAGACGGATCAACAATAGCATAGCTATTGTGGCTTAAAGTTTTAAAGTGCAAAGTCAAATTTAACCATAGAACCCATTCAATGGGCTGTAGTGTCATGATAAAGCTCACATCAGTCAAAGCAAACAGAATGCCCAATGACTTGATGAAAGACATTACGCCAAAAAATTCAACAAGTCAATGATAAGAAATAAAAAAAAAACAGCTAAACACTAATTACATCAGTTTATTTAAAAACAATAAAAAGGTAACATGCAATCACACAAAACAATCAAACACAGCCTGTGGCTCCACTGGACCTGCTGGCTCCTCAGACAATAGCACTTGGCGAACCTAATTGTGACCCCTGCTCTCAAACACGAGAAAAGACAACACTAACTGATTATTTTAATGTATATTATTCATTCATGAGTATTCATCTTTCCAAGTGGAACATGCAGTGAGGCCCAAGGGCCATTAATCCTAATCTTTTTAAAGGTTTATAGTAGCTGGCATATTGGCAGGCAACAGCTTCAGCAGACATCAAAACACTGTAGAAGTGAAATATAAGCTTCAACTCTCTCTCATGCGCGCACACACACACACACACACACACACACACACACACACACACACACACACACACACACACACACACACACACAGTACATTAAAGCAGCCAAGATAACTGACCTATAGGAAGTACCACTGCTCTCTGTACAAAGAAGGTCTTCCTGAGTTTCCTCTCAAAGTGAGTTCTGCTGCAGGGATTATTTAAATGAAGCCATCAGCAGGCGGCCATTTATGTACGTTAAGTATCACAGATATTTGGATATCTGAATAAAACAACATTATAATGGCATGATAAACATATTACGTAACATTTAAGTATTTTTCCTAGCTTATTTAATGTTTCCGAACTGAGAGGGTAAACGGAGTACTACTTGCCCTCCTTTTTTAACCTATTAATCAGGCACAATACCCGCACTGACAAATATATGTTACCAAATGATTTTAATAAACATACGATGGCTTATACAGATCAATTATAAAATCGCTGAACACGTTTCGCTGTCAGCAGATGGATTTATTAGTGGTTTAGCTTTGGAAATAATGCTCAGATCACATCTCTGCTATCATAAAATCCTGTGGTTTGCTAGTTTGTGGACTAACCCTATTCCTCGATGTAACGGGTATCAAACTAGGCAATCTTCACTACCGCATTCATCTAGATTTAGTAGCACGCAGAAGCCGTTAGCACGGTTACAGCAGTGTTTTGCTGTCTGTTCTTATGAGCACAATGACACCCCGTGGATCCTAACATGTAGCCTAAGTTACACAGGAGGGGGGGCGCTCCCAGTCCGAAAAGGCTTTATATATACACACAAATGCTAAAACATATGACCACGTGCACGGAAGCTTTTAAACACCAACAGAGAAACAGAAAGAGCACTGCGGACATGGCGGATGCTAGATTAATTAATTAATTAACTATTCTTGCTATATTATTGCTGTTGCTAGTCAAGCGGATAATTAACGGCAGGCCAAACAGCCCTCAGGCCACCAGTAAATCCCAACCCTCTGGGTGGCCAATTCGCTAGTGCCTCTATCGCTCTCATAATCACACTTCGAAGAAGTAAACGGATCAGCTAGGAGTCTCCTTCCCCATCTACATCTTCTGCCTCACGAATCAAATGCATCGGCTCCAGGTACGCCGCTAGGCATCACCACAACACCTACTTTTCTTAAAGAAACAGGAAAATGGCCACTTGATTCTGGTTCCATAAACATTGAACAGAATCTTCTGCATTTTAGGCATATCCCCTGAACATTATTCAAGCCATTCTTCCCGCATCGGCACAGCGTCCACAGCGGCCAGACTCTCTGATCAAACCATCCATGTCGTTGGCCGCTGTTCATCCCAGGTATACTGCTTATTCGCAACAATGTTAAGAAAAGAACAAAGAGACGTTACAGCTACCATGTACATTTCGCTAATTAGGCAGCTGGCAGTACCAGCAATTTAACCTGGGGACATACTGGAGCGCTCACGACTCTTAATTCCACTGTCTCATCTATTCAGCCCATACATCCCTCGCTTGCAAGTCACACCCAGCCTCAGCATGCATAGTCAGCGCTCCACTACCCCACTCACGTCCCTTTTTTCCTCACAAAACACCCCAGCGTTCACTCTTTCTCACCTGCCACACCCCCATCTCACATCTTCAGGCCCGCAGACTCACGCCCTTCTGTTAATGTCCCCACGCTAAGGGAATTGACAAACAGGGCAGGCCAGTTTTCTATCAAGGGATCCCAAGGGAGGTTGCTGACGTACTGCGGTAAGCGTGTCGACTCATTTCCGTTTCCGGTGCTTGTGTGTTGTTACGGTGTTGTGCTGCTCTCGCTAAATAACAGTTACATTTGTTAGATTACAGCAGCCAACTGTCCGATAAACACTTATTCTTTACAGTAATTTTGCCTAAGCACTCACAGTTCTTTCCATCTTTTAGTAACTGCTGTTCAATCTCATAGTTGTTCTAAAGTTTTGGTAGCTGACGCTACAATACTTTAGCTTAGCCGTTAGCGACTTTAGCTTAGCAGCTAGCGATGGCTTCTCCCTCTACCTCTCTCTCTCCTACTTTCTCCTGCTCGGTGTGTCAGATGTGAAGTTACTCCTCTGCCTCCTTTAGCTGTAATGGTACGTGTAATAAGTGTAGTTTATTTGTAGACATGGAGGCGAGGCTCAGTGATTTAGAAGTCCGGCTCCGCACCTTGGTAGATCAGTCTTTAGCTACTGTAGCTAGCCAGTCCCCGGTAGTTGGTGCGGAACGGCCTGAGTTAGCCTCTGGTAGCCGTCCTCCGGCATCCCCTGTGCAGCCAGGAAGGGGTGGGGGGGGGGGGCTGGGTGACTGTCCGAAGGAGGAATAGTCGTGAGCATTCAGTCCACGGGGCACCATCAACCTGTTCACGTTTCTAACAGATTTTCCCCACTCAGCGACACACCCGCTGAGAAATCATTGATCATTGGCAGGTCCATTTTGAGAAACGTGAAGTTAGCGAAGCCAGCGGCCATAGTTAAGTGCATCCCTGGGGCCAGAGCGGGCGACATTGAGTATTATTTGAAACTGCTGGCTAAGGATAAACGTAAATACAGTAAGATTGTTATTCACGTCGGCTGTAATGACTCCCGGTTACGCCAATCGGAGGTCACTAAGATTAATGTTGAGTCGGTGTGTACATATGCAAAAACAATGTCGGACACCGTAGTTTTCTCTAGGCCCCTGCCAAATCTGACCAGTGATGACATGTATGGCTGCATGTCGTCATTCCGCCGCTGGTTGTTGAGGTGGTGTCCAGCAAACGATTTGGGCTTTGTAGATCATTGGCAGAATTTCTGGGGAAGACCTGGTCTGATTCGGAGAGACGGCATCCATCCCACTTGGGAAGGAGCAGCTCTCATTTCTAGAAAACTGGCTAAGTTTAATAGTGGACCAAATCCATGACAACCCAGAGTTGAGACCAGGAGGCAGAGTCGCAGTCTAACACACTTCTCTGCTCCTCCATTTCAGGAGTTGCTTAGTGAAAATCCTATACTGACGGTGTCTGCCCCCCGACCATTGAAATTATTTAAATCAAAGGTAAACAGAAGAGGAGCTGTACATAAAAACCTCATAAAAATTAAAACCACAAGAGCAATAGTGCAAACGAATAGGAGAGTTAAATGTGGACTTTTAAACATCAGATCTCTCTCTTCTAAAGGTGTACTAGTAAATGAACTAATATCAGATTATGATATTGATTTA
>NC_060150.1:20973524-20975209 GCF_021292245.1 Micropterus dolomieu
GGCTAAGGATAAACGTAAATACAGTAAGATTGTTATTCACGTCGGCGGTAATGACTCCCGGTTACGCCAATCAGAGGTCACTAAGATTAATGTTGAGTCGGTGGGTACATACGCAAAAACTATGTCGGACACCGTAGTTTTCTCTGGACCCCTGCCAAATCTGACCAGTGATGACATGTATAGCCGCATGTCGTCATTCCGCCGCTGGTTGTCGAGGTGGTGTCCAGCAAACAATGTGGGCTTTGTTGATCATTGGCAGACTTTCTGGGGAAGACCTGGTCTGATCCGGAGAGATGGCATCCATCCCACTTGGGAAGGAGCAGCTCTCATTTCTAGAAATCTGGCCAAGTTTATTAGTGGACCAAATCCATGACAACCCAGAGTTGAGATCAGGAGGCAGAGTCGCAGTTTAACACACTTCTCTGCCCTTCTTTTTCAGCAGTTACCCACCCAAAACCCTACGCAGAGTCGCAGTCTAACACACTTCTCTGCTCCTCCATTCCAGGAGTTACTTAGTGAAAATCCTATAGTGACGGTGTCTGTCCCCCGACCATCGGAATTATTTAAAAAGGTAAACAGAAGAGGAGCTGTGCATAAAAACCTCATAAAAATTAAAACCACAAGAGCAATAGTGCAAATGAATAGGAGAGTTAAATGTGGACTCTTAAACATCAGATCTCTCTCTTCTAAAGGTGTACTAGTAAATGAACTAATATCAGATTATGATATTGATTTATTTTGTCTTACTGAAACCTGGCTGGGTGTTGGAGAATATGTTAGCCTAAATGAATCAACCCCTCCCAGTTATATTAATACTCACATTCCTCGAGGCACAGGCCGAGGAGGTGGAGTTGCAGCTATCTTCGACTCTAGCCTACTAATCAGCTCTAAACCTAAACCAAACTATAACTCATTTGAAAGTCTTGTTCTTAGTCTTTCGCACCCAAGTTGGAAATCACTGCAACCAATCCTCTTCGTTATAGTGTACCGAGCACCTGGCCCGTATTCTGAATTCTTATCTGAATTTGCAGAGTTTTTGTCAACTTTAGTCCTTAAAACGGACAAAGTTATTATTGTAGGGGATTTTAAAATTCATGTGGACGTTGAGAATGACAGCTTTAGTACTGCGTTTATCTCTCTGTTAGATTCCATTGGCTTCTCTCAGAGTGTTCATGAACCGACTCACTGTTTTAACCACACCCTCGACCTTGTTTTAGTGTATGGTATTGAAATTGAACATTTAGTGGTGTTCCCACAGAATCCCTCTTTATCCGACCACTGTTTGATAACTTTTGAGTTTGTATTGCTGAACTACACGCCATTGGGCAAAAATTTCTATACAAGATGTCTGTCTGATAGTGCTGTAGCTAAATTTAAGGATGCGATTCCATCAGCTCTAAATACATTATCTAGTCACAAAGTAACGGAGGACTCCTATGCTAATTTCAGTCCCTCCCAAATCGATCATCTTGTTGATAGTGCTGCAGGCTCGCTGCGAATGACACTGGACTCTGTAGCCCCTCTAAAAAAGAAAATACTAAAACAAAGACGGTTAGCTCCATGGTATAATACTGAAACTCGCAAATTAAAGCAAATATCGCGGAAACTTGAGAGGAATTGGCGTTCCACCAAAGTGGAAAATTCTCGTTTAATTTGGCAAGATAGTCTTAAAACTTATAGGAAGG
>NC_060150.1:20975309-20978550 GCF_021292245.1 Micropterus dolomieu
TAGGCTGGATTACTGCAATTCCTTATTATCAGGCTGCTCGAAAAAGTCCATTAAGACTCTTCAGCTGATTCAGAATGCTGCAGCTCGTGTTCTGACAGGAACCAGGAAAAGCGATCATATTTCTCCTGTTTTAGCTTCTTTGCGTTGGCTTCCAGTAAAATCCAGAATAGAATTTAAAATCATTCTTTTTACCTACAAAGCTCTTAATGGTCAGGCACCATCTTATCTTAAAGAGCTCATAGTACCTTACTACCCCACCAGAGCACTGCGCTCCCAGAATGCAGGGTTACTTGTGGTTCCTAGAGTCTCCAAAAGTAGACTAGGAGCCAGACCGTTGAGCTATCAAGCTCCTCTCCTGTGGAACCAGGTTCCAGTTTGGGTTCAGGAGGCAGACACCATCTTCACATTTAAGAGTAGGCTTAAGACTTTCCTCTTTGATAAAGCTTATAGTTAGGGCTGGCTCAGGTGACTCCTGAACCATTCCTTAGTTATGCTGCTATAGGCCTAGACTGCTGGGGGATTTCCTATGATGCACTGAGCTCCTCTCTCCTCTACTTTCTCTCCCTCTGTATGCAACCTCATCCCATTATTGCATGTTACTAACACAACTTCTCCCCTTTCTGGTAGTCTTGTGCTTTCTTGTTTCTCTCCTCCTATCACTTCCTGCAGGTTTTCTGGCTCTGGAGCTGTGGAGTCTGGATCTGTGGCTGCGGGTCACCTGCTGCCCCCGTGTTCCTGCTCGGCACCCTCTTCTGCAACGACTATTGTTGCTAGTCCTATTATTATTATTGTTATTATAATCATTAACATTACGATTGTTATCATTAACACTACTATAAATATCTGTACCGTTTTTCGTTTAGTCTGTGGCAACATCACCTTTACTGTCTGTACCTCTGTGTGTGTAGGCTGCCTCCCTCCCCTCTCTCTCCTTCCATCCCTCTCTTTTTCTCTCTGTTCCTCTCCTGCCCCCCCCCCTCTCCCTCTCTCTCCTTCACCCCAACCAGTCGAGGCAGATGGCCGCCCACCCTGAACCATGGTTCTGCTCGAGGTTTCTGCCTCTTAAAAGGAATTTTTTCCTTGCCTCTTTCGCCTAGTGCTAGCTCTTGGTGGTAGAGTACGGTCTAGACCTGCTCTCTTATGAAAAGCATAACTGTTGTTGTGATTTGGCGCTATATAAATAAAATTTAATTGAATTGAATGAAGCGGGCACGATGGTCTGCATTAATTCAAACACTAGGGCCTCACTCTTGCACTGCAGACTTTGCATGTCTGCTCCTTTTGCGTAGCAGCACTATTCAATCACACCAGCAGATGGACCAGCACTATACCTTGGTATAATCATTTAAGTATCGCAGTCTTTCCAGACACCCCTCACCCATGCCACAATCTCATTAGAGTTAGACTTCTAGACACCGAGTCCAGCCTTCCTTCGTCAGCACTCACGAACTTATCTCGTCATCATAGCCGCCATCTTTGGGGATATTAAGGGTCTAGCGAGTGCAAACTCATCCACCCAGATACTACACTCGTAGAGATTCCACAAGGTTGATCCTGTTCCTCTGTCAGCACCTCACTCCTTCACAGACTCACGAATATTGCTGTACATCAGTTCATCCTCAGGGCAGCTCACATTCCTGCCACCACAGCACCATTAGCGAACCATCGTCTCGTCTCTTATTCAATTTCAGACACTGGGCCACAGAATCATATAATCATCATTTATATAATAGGAAACACAAAATTCAGGTGACAATTCAAAAAATAACATTAGCATTGTGCATGTGTTCTTCTATCGGTTTCGGAATTCTTTATTATTATTATTCCGCCCATTATTTGCAACCTAACTAGTTCCACAGTTTTCAACGTAGAAACATCATTCAAAGCTTAAAATGTTCATCTCAATTAGGAATTGATTGCTTGTATTCAGAATTTTGATAACCTTCATACTTTTCAAGATATTCAAGGTTTTCCAGGATTCTTTCCCCATTCAAATGAATGGACGGAATGTTCAAAATGTCCCCATTTTCACCCATTTTCACACTTTTTCAAGGTTTTTCAACTTATAACTACTCATTCATACTTTCAGCTTTCCATTCCAAATAGAAAAGATTCCACATCTTTCCTTCTTTCTTCGTATTATTGAACTTTCAAATCCTATTCAAACTCTTCAATCTATTCAACTTTCCTTGAAACTTTGTAATAATGAAAGTCAATGAGAAAATCATTTAAACTCTTCAACCTCTTCCCACCAATTCATACATTCATGTAGAAACACCATTCCACCTTTAAAATGTTTACCAAACTCTTTCCAGTGAATTCAACTTTTTCACATCTTTTATACTTTTCACACAATGTCAATTCAAGTTTCATGTCGTTTTCAGCCTGTTCTCTGAGTTTATAATGGGAGCGGATTGAACGGAATGTTGGGAGTCAGAGTGAGAGGATCAACTGACACAGTGGGAATTCACTTCAAAATCTTCTTAAAAATTTGTCTTCAACTCACTGTATCTCCCACAGCTTTCACTCTTATTTTATTTTTTTATTTTATTTATTTATTTCTTTCAAGCAAAATAGTGTGACAACAGAAAAGATACACAATAATAATAACTTATACACTTATGCTTGAAATAGAGTGGGAAGAAGTAAAACTTATTAAACCCCACCCTAGTCTATCAAAGAATTTATACATACAAAAAATAACTGCTTCCTTCATCAATAATCTCAAAGAAAAAAAATATTAATAAATAAAATAATAATAATAGTAATAATAATAATAATAATAGTAATAATAACTCATTTAGAAACAGTGGATGCCCAAGTCAAAACCACACATTCATACCATACATACTAATAATAGACAAATATTTCCACAGGTAACAATGATAATCAAATACCAACAATGGTAAATGGAATACCACAAAAGTACATAGTGACAAACAACTACCAACAATGGTAGACGAAATACCACAAGGGTAAATAAATAACAACTAATCCAACAATCTGCACAACATGAATACAATCAAACCTCATTGTCATTGTAATGGAACCAGACCTTTCGTTTGTAAAGACGTTTGAAATTGTGAATGCCTTGACACTGCTTTAATTCAAGCCCCAGATTATTCCACAAAGTAACCCCACAAACAGACATAGAATAACTCCTCCTGGTGGAACTCGCCATTGGTACCGCAAAGTTTCCAAAACCTCTCAAACTGTACGACTGCTCCTTATGAGAAAACAT
>NC_060150.1:20978650-20994772 GCF_021292245.1 Micropterus dolomieu
GGACATGGTCAGAAACAATGCTCAGGTAGGCCGTGGCATTTAAACGATGCCCAATTGGCACTAAGGGGCCTAAAGTGTGCCAAGAAAACATCCCCCACACCATTACACCACCACCACCAGCCTGCACAGTGGTAACAAGGCATGATAGATCCATGTTCTCATTCTGTTTACGCCAAATTCTGACTCTACCATCTGAATGTCTCAACAGAAATCGAGACTCATCAGACCAGGCAACATTTTTCTTCAGTCTTCAACTGTCCAATTTTGGTGAGCTCTTGCAAATTGTAGCCTCTTTTTCCTATTTGTAGTGGAGATGAGTGGTATCCGGTGGGGTCTTCTGCTGTTGTAGCCCATCAGCCTTAAGGTTGTGCGTGTTGTGGCTTCACAAATGCTTTGCTGCATACCTCGGTTGTAATGAGTGGTTATTTCAGGGAAAGTTGCTCTTCTATCAGCTTGAATCAGTCGGCCCATTCTCCTCTGACCTCTAGCATCAACAAGGCATTTTCGCCCACAGGACTGCCGCATACTGGATGTTTTTCCCTTTTCACACCATTCTTTGTAAACCCTAGAAATGGTTGTGCGTGAAAATCCCAGTAACTGAGCAGATTGTGAAATACTCCAACAACCATGCCACGCTCAAAATTGCTTAAGTCACCTTTCTTTCCCATTCTGACATTCAGTTTGGAGTTCAGGAGATTGTCTTGACCAGGACCACACCCCTAAATACATTGAAGCAACTGCCATGTGATTGGTTGATTAGATAATTGCATTAATGAGAAATTGAACAAGTGTTCCTAATAATCCTTTAGGTGAGTGTATGTGGTTTAATTTAGTTGTTTTTTGTGAATTGTTTTGCTCCGATATAGAATCTAACAGTATGAATCCAAAAAAATATGATCTTTAATATGTTACATAAATTACCAAAGAAAGGTCTTAAAATTGCCCATATTAATATATGCAGTCTTAAAAATAAATTAAGTGATTTAACAGATATACTGCAACCAAATAATTTGCACATATTGGCAGTGTCTGAAACTCATGTAGATTCTACATTTTATGATGCAACTTTAATGATTGATGGATACAGCATTTTTAGGAATGATAGGAATATATATGGAGGAGGAGTTGCTATCTATATTCAAAATCATATACCTGTTCAAGTGATGCCAGACTTAATGTATTCTGGTATTGAAGTAATTTGGTTAAAAGTTAGTCTGAAACATCTAAAACCAATACTTGTAGGTTGCTGTTACAGACCTCCAAATGAGAATAGTGAATATTTGGACAAAATATGTGACATGTTAGATCATGCTAGTAGTATGAATCTGGAAACTTACTTAATGGGTGATTTCAACATAGATTGGAATTCTTCTGACTGTCCTAGGAAAATCAAATTAATGAGCACAGCTAGCATGTGGATTATCACAGATAATTAATAAACCGACTAGAATATGTATAAAAAAGGATGGCACTCGATCAGCTTCCTGTATTGACCACATGTTTATAAATAGACTACAAGTTTGCTCAAATAGCTTGGCAGTGCCAGTTGGTTTTAGTGACCATAATCTTATTGCAATTGTAAGGAAAACAAAAGTTCCTAAATCAGGTCCAAAAATAATAATGAAAAGGTCATTTAGAAGATTTAATCATTTACAATATGAAGATGATGTTAGAAATACAAACTGGTCAGAGGTAATTCTACAAAAGGATCCAGAGAAGGCATTTCAGCTTTTTGATCAAACTTTAATGAGAATTGTAGAAAACCATGCACCAATAAAAAAGTTTACTGTTCAAAATGTTAACACCCCGTGGTTGGCTCAAGAATTAAAAGATCTTATGAAAGAGAGAGATCCAGCTAAACAAGCAGCAATTATATCTAAATTTAAATCGGACTGGCAAGTATATTGTAAACTTAGAAATTTTGTAACCAAGGTAAATAAGATGAAAAAGAAATTATATTATACTAAGAAAATTATAGAAATAAAACATGATAGTAAACAATTATGGAATACACTGAGGAAATAATAAATCAACTCCAGCTTATTTAGAACATGAAGGTGATTTTTTTGTGATATAGTGAATTATCTTAATGATTATTTCATAAATAAAAAAAATTAACTTAAAGATACTACACAGCTATACAAGACAGATTTATCAAATACACTAATAAATAAGATGATGGAAGGTAAAACATGTAGCTTTAAATTCAAGAGTGTCAATGGTTCTAAAGTGGAATTACTTCTGATGAATTGTAAAAACAAACCACCTGGTGTTGACTACCTTGAACATAAGTTGCTTAAACCAATAGTTGCAATCTTTGCTCCTATTATTGCTCATATAATTAATTTGTTTTTTATGGATAATATATGTTTGCAAGAATGGAAAATATGTAAAGTAGTGCCAATACCTAAAAATAAGAAAATGCCTTTTTCTGGATCAAACAGTAGACCAATAAGTTTATTACCAATTCTTGGTAAAATAATGGAAAGAATTGATTATGAACAGATTCAGTCTTATTTTATGAATAATGACTTGATTACAACCTTTCAGCATGCATATAGAGGAAAACACTCAACAGCCACTGCCCTGACTCAGATGGTTGATGACTGGTTCAAGGATATGGAGGAGAGGAAAATAATAGGTGTTGTAATGCTTGATTTCACTGCAGCATTTGATATAATTGACCACGACTTATTGTTAAAAAAATTATTATGTATTATTATGAGTATTATGGCTTTTCACGAACCGTATTATTATGGATGAAAAGTTATTTGTCAAATAGAAGACAGCTAGTTTATTTTAATGGAAGTTTTTCAAAGGAAAGGGTTGTGGAACATGGCGTGCCTCAAGGAAGTTGTCTTGGGCCGCTCCTCTACACAATCTTTACCAATGATCTTCCATCTGTTTTAGATAAGGCAAGCATCTCAATGTTTGCTGATGATTCCACTATATATTTAGCAGCAACTAATATTGGTGATTTAAATTTAGTGGTTGGAACTCTTTTTTAAATTTAGTGGTTGGAACTCTTTTCTTTACTTTCCAAACTGAAACTTGAACTCAGCATAGAGCAAAATTCTGTTGATCAAAGAGAAGAGGCTAAACTTTTGGGAGTGATTATTGATAATAGATTGTGTTGGGACAGACATGTTCAGAAATTGTTAACTAAAATGGGTTATACTTTGTCTGTCATTAAAAGGTGTGCAAAACATTTTACACCACAGATTGTTAAACAAGTACTTCATGCTTTGTTTTTTTCACACCTTGATTATTGCTCTGTGGTTTGGTCAAATACTTCATCACTTAATATAAAAAACTACAAGTAGTTCAGAATAAAGCTGCATGTGTCGCTCTCTCATGTGGGTTTAGATCAAATGTTGACAAAATGCATGAAAGCCTTTTATGGTTTAAAGTTAAAAATAGATTGGTGTATTCACTAATGGTATTTTTATATAATGTTATAATAAATAAAACACCTTTCACTTTATATACAGAACTACTAACTACTTTAGTATTGATACACATCATTATCCAACGAGGCATGCATTAGGAGGTAGTTTCATTCTACCTTCTCTCTACTAGAGTTAAAACAAAATCAATTTAACGTTCAGTTCAGTACAGAGCAATGTGTGAATGGAACTCGCTCCCAAATACTATCAAACAACAAAACACTGAGTATGGTTTTAAAACTTCACTTAAGAAATATTACGTTCAAAGAAATTTAGATAGTTAATATTAATTTAAATTAAGGAGATACTGTTGTAGGGTTCTTAGTTAGCTTATTCTTTGATATAGATCTATTCGGAGGAGCAACATTTTATTTTAATTATGTTTTATTATTTTTTATTATTTTGGTGATCAGTGGCGTTAATTGTACAATATGTATTTAAATGTGTAATGTCCTGTGTGTATAGTGTGTAAAGTGATGTAATAAATTGTATTGTCACATGGAAGATTGGAGGACCCCAGGAAGAATAGCTTTTAGCTTATGCTGAAGCTAATGGGGATCCAAATAAAAGAAACAAATCAACAGCTACAGAAGGGGTCCATTTACGCACCAAAATGTCCTTCTCAACACATATAGGCTACTTTTTCACTGCTTGCTTTGTCAGCACTCACCACATTTGAGAAGCAGCTTCTTAGTGTCGGGTCAGCTCTCTGCGCAGTGCACAGGCGGCCACAGGTAACCATGGGTGCCATGTCTGGACTGGTAGCGTGCGCGGGCTCATTAGTTTTATCCTGAGCCATTGCAGCGGGAATCTCAGTTCCTTTCTCCAGTTCTGTGTCCCCTGAAAAAGCTGACATAAGCAAACTATCTGACAACGAGACATCACCTCCATTTTTACGCGCTTGAGCGCGGATGACTACACTAACAGGAAATAGATTAGGATGTGGCTGGGTTATCTGTATTGACTCCACACACTGAGAGGAATCCAACACTTCCAGTGCAGGCGTCACTTTACCACCAGCAATGTCGTTACCCATTAACAGTACAATACCTCGAATTGGCAACGCAGAACATACGGCTACAGGAAAAAACTAATGTTGACTGGATGTGGATGCCATGTTCCGCCTTAGGCATGTAACCCATCTCAATGCCCCGTAATATAGAACCATAACCGCACGCAGACTGCTCAGTAAATGGCAAGGCTGAAACAAGGATCACAGACTGAGAGCAGGCTGTGTAAGCAGGCTCACCTGTTAATGACACAAGACAAACGGTTTGACAATGAAACATGCAGCAAAACTTTCATGGTGGCCAAGTTCAATGTTCGTGCATTACTTTGATTAACCCAACCCCTTTAGGCAGTAAAACATGGGAAGACTGCTCTTTCCGTGTAAGAGTCAAACAGTACCAATACAAATGGCGGCAGCCGTAACAACATTACAGGCCCCTTGCTGGACCCCTGCAGTTTTCCTACAGGGCTAACAGGTCAGTGATGCATGTCAGCTTGGGACTGCATCCAATCCTACAACACCTCGACTCTCTAGGGACATTAGGGAAGGATGGACTTCAGCTTGGCGTTCAACACCATCATCCCTGACATCCTCAGCACCAAACTCACCCAGCTCACTGTGCCCTACTGCTCTTCTTCCTCTACACCAACAACTGCACCTCAGGAGACCCATCTGTCAAACTCCTGAAGTTCGCTGACAACACAGCGGTCATCGGCCTCATCCGGGACGGTGATGAGTCGGCCTACAGACAGGAGGTTGATCACCTGGCTCTCTGGTGCAGCCAGAACAACCTGGAGCTCAAAACTGTGGAGATAACCGTGGACTTAAGGAGGAGCCCCCCCACTCTGCTCCCCATCACCATTCTAAAAAGCCCTGTGTCTGCTGTGGAATCCACTTTATCCCAGGACCTAAAGTGGGAGCCCAACACAAACACCATCATCAAGAAGGCCCAGCAAAGGATGGACTTCCTGCGCCAGCTCAGGAAGCTCAACCTGCCTAAGGAGCTGCTGATCCACTTCTACACAGCTGTCATCCAGTCTGTTGTCTGCACATCCATCACTGTCTGGTTTGAATCTGCCACCAAAAAGGACAGGAGCAGACTACAACAGACAGTCAGGACTGTAGAAAAAATCATCGGTGTCAACCTGCCCTCCATTCAGGACTTATACATTTGTGACAGGGCTAGAAAATGCCTATGATTTTAGCTTTGCAATGTGTTTTTTGCGTGTTATTTGTGTTGGTGCTTTTATCGTATGTGGTGTGTTTTAATGCATGTGTGTGTGATTTTAAGTTTTACAAATTGGCAAGACTGTCCGTGAATGCTGCCCACCTCTGACAACTAAAAGAGATAATGAACAACAGGTGCGGATGCTAGCAACAGATTGGACAGGACTCCTTTTTAAGTGAAGCAACGGCAGTAGAAATGAGTGAAGAGAGCAGCAGGGAAAGTCGGCCAGCTTGTTGGGCGCTGAGCAGGGGGGCATCGAGCAGGAGGACGGCAGCTATGAGAGACCTGTGGGGAAATAATTGATTGGACGGAACCGGCACGGCAGCCAAGATGACACAGCAGCGGGCGACCGTGAGAGCAGTCGCTATAGAGGCCTGCACGGAAACATCACTGCAGATCCGTCTTACACCGGACACAAGCTGTTCCAGCTTCTCCCCTCTGGTAGGCGCTACAGAGCACTGTACGCCAAAACCAACACCCGCAAGCCCTCAGTTTGATGAACAGCTGACTTCTAACTCACAGTGTCAGGAACGATTCCAGTGCAATAACCCAGTAACTCTGCCTCTTATCAGCTACCCGTTTACTGGTTACCACTTATTTATTCATCATTCTCTCGTTCTCAATTTCAGAGGTGTTCTTACTGTTCATGTTGTTAAATTGTATATACTGTATACTAACCATCCACCTTCTTCAAGTACATAATACCTGCACATAATACTTATTTATTCTAGCATCCTTTGCATTATGCTCCATTGCACTGTGTCCATGTATGCTTGTATGTGTATATCCAGTCCGCTCTCATCTCAGTGCGTCATATACCGACGATTTGAGAAAGAGTGACAAAGCGTAGTTTATATACCACAAACAACGCACCGGGTGACGCTTCGGGGCGTCCCGTACAGACCGGAAGTGGTAGTTAGCTAGCGGTAGCTAGCTAGCTAGCTATGTTCATGATAAAGGTGTTGACAGCCCCCCGAAGCCCCTACCCTTACCACAACCATCAGAAATGTTAGTACCTAAACCTAAGTCACTGACTTTATGCATGTCGACCGGTTAACCGGTAGGGTTAGCCTCCCTTGTGTTGCTGCAATGTAGCAAACAGGGGCATTTCATACGGACGCTGAAGGGTAGCTTTAGCGTAAAATCCTTACGCTTTGTCACGCTGTCTGAAAGCGTCAGTTATGATGCACTGTACATAAAAACAATAATGGTAATTAGAGCTGACTCCAAATAGTCGAAGATTCGATGCTTCAATGGGCGGAGCCTGATTTCGCACTGAAACAAGGATCATGCCATTTTGGCTATATGGGGGTGCTCAACGTCTGATTTTACATAGATCTACCAGTTTTCTCTCAATAAGTTAATATACAGCCTTTTACAATACATATTTAAACGTTTAATGCTATAAATAAACATGTAAAAAGAAAAAAATCTTCCAATAAATGTTTTTAAAGTGCGTGAATAAATCCAAAATTGTAACCCTAACCCTGGGTCATCAGTGCGTATGTGTAAGCGTAGCGTGTATGTGTGTAGTGACAGGAGGAACACTTGCTGAAGAGACGAAGCCCCAGCTTCACCAGTGTCAGGCCGAGTTGTCCGCACCTCGCGGGACTTTAGGTTAATTTATCACTGTTGATGAACCACACAAAGAATATTTATCGGTTTTAAACAGCCACTACTTAAAATAGATCCGCGAGGAACCGCGACGTGCATGCAGTTGTCAGCAGCACGGCAAAAACTCTGCACAAGACCGGTGAATGGTAGGCGTGAGAGAGAGAGAGAGAGAGAGAAAGAAAATGGTCAACAATAAGCCTCAGTTCAGCTTCGGCTCGCAATCGCCTTGCACAAAAACACCCATGATTCGACTATCAGTCGACTATAGGCAGGACTTGACGATTCTGATTCGACTATGTAAATCCTTAGTCGGGGACAGCCCTAATGGTAATAATAATTGACTCCTGCATCCTTTGCACTCTGCTCATTGCACTATTGTCTCAATCTGTCTATATTGTTTTTTTTTTGTTTTTTTTTATGGTTTTGCGAATATTTTTGTTAATTGTTATCAAACAACGGCAACACCTGTACTACATTATTTTACTGTACTGTAATCATACATTTTGTTACATCTTGGGAGGGTTGGCTCATCTGGACTAAAACACCAAAGCAAAGAACATCTCAAAAACTATTACATCTAGTGCAAGTATGACCACTGTCAGATAACAGTAAAAAGTAAGGCCACTGTTTCTGCACCACAGTCCATTATAAACCACATAATAAATGAAGTTTACAAAGACAGGTTCCTCTCCACACAGTCTTGTAATCATAACGCTATTAGCAGTAAAGTGTTTTCTACCAGGGCAGTAAAAGTTGAATGTTAGTTGGTTTATCTGAACTTCCATGCCATAGGCTACCATTTTATGGCCAATTAATCAGCTGATTGTCTCACCAACTGGCACGTTTATGTCCACATAGCAAAGCCAAAGCGCTGGAGAATAACTTACATGACATTACAATCCAACAACATAGCCTAGTTTTTCTAGCAGAGCAGTAAAATGTGAAGCTGGCTGATCTGAGTTTTTATGCTGTAACTTACCGTTTTATTGCCATTTAATCATCTGATTGTCTCACCAACATTTCTGTCAACGGCATATTTCTGTCAACGTCGCAAAGTCAAAACACACACTGAAGAATAAAGTTAATGCAATTACAATCCAACTATATATTTAACAACATTGACAGGGGAACCACATTACCTCTATCAGTGATTATGACCAGCTTCTAGCTAACACTATCAAACAACCGTTTTCATATGCATCACTAAAGTTGGTAAGATGATTAATGACATTGAAGAAATTAAACAAATTCTAAAATCAGTATTGCTTATACTGACTTCACCTTGTTTTAATATAGAGAGTAAGAGAGAGTTATGTCTGAATCCAAAGTGGTCATGGAGCTAAAGGCAGTGAATTCCGCTAAAATGGTGAGTTGTTTACCTGGCACTAGGCCTTTGAGTTCGCTTGCAGTTTGCAATACTGTAGCTATGTTGTAAGGGTAGTAATACAAGTTGATAAATGTTTACATGCAATTCATGCAATTTTATTCACAATACTGCTAAGGTTACTAAGGTTTCATAAAACTTGAATTAGAAATGTATTTTTTTCTAAAGGATGTAATTTCTGATGTATATGTACTTTTGAAACCTTATAGAAATTCATATACTTTTGATACCAAAGAAGAAGTGTAAGAACTGTTGTACAAGGAGATAGAGATTTTCATATTGCCTTATAGGTGTACTAAAATATTACTTTTTTATTATTATTTTATTTTATTTTTTTAGTAGCCTGTAGCAGTTCATTTAATCACTGAATGGTAATTGAGAGAAATGATCTGGCCTTATTTATAGGTCAGGTTTTGGTCAAGAGTTGGAAATATCATGCAGCTGAGGTCCATTCCTTGGAGTGATACAGATCCACATGTTCCAGAAGTCCTCCCAGAAATTCATAGATTCACACATTCCCAGTCCAGGTGGCTGAGTGGCGAGCCAACAGTGTTTGTGACTATGACTTCAGACGGATTGGTAGGATCTTATTCTTTATCTTCATAGTGGTACACTAACACAAACTCAAAAGGCCCCCAATGTTGAGAACTGAACTCTTGTCAACAAAGGCACGTGGAACCAAGACGAACTGAGCTAAAAGAAATTAAAAAGGTTTAATTTATGTGCACACTATTTTTTTAGTTTGTTATTTTTCATAACTGTTTTATATGTATGTACCAACCATAATCCTGTGTATTTAATACAATTCATTTATCCTGGTCATTGTGGTGTCTTTATTGACATTCAATTCTCAAGCTCCTAACAATTTAGCTTCTTCTGATTCTGGTACAAGTTCACATAAATCACAATCTGTAGGACTACTCCAGACTATTACACCAATGTACATTATTACTACATTGAAATGAGAGTTACACTGGCTAATTAACTAGTTTAGTAGCTAAGCTAACAAGCTAATGTTATGTGCATACCTGCTAATTATTTTTAACACATAACTAAAATACTTGAATTTAACCTTCAACTGGAGCACAGGCTTTCTGGATGGTCTCTCTCTACAGTTAACAACACAGCATGCCATTTTTCGTCCGGTATCTGCACAAAGAAATCTCCAAAAGGCACAAACATGGGACACAAGATGCTGAGCTCCATGACTTTATTAGCTGAGTGCGGCTAACAGACGGCAGGCAGACTGCTAGCAGTGACAATGGCAGCAGCCACCTGTCAGTCAAAGCAACCACACCCCTAATAATGCAGAACTTTATGGCTCAATATAATTTAAACAGGTGAGTTATACAAAAATTCACCCCCCTCACAGTTGTCATGAAGGGCAAAATTAGCTATATACACTAAAACCATCTTTTGTACCAGGTTGTAAACATGTTTATTTCTGCTGTAAAGTGCATTTTAACATGGGGGTCAATTGACTCCCTTTTGGAGCCAGCCTCAAGTGGCCACACGATGAATTACAGTTTTTGTTACGCATTACGCATTCACTTCACCCAAGAGCCTGGATGATTGCCATCCCCTCTTTCTCTTGTTTCCACATCTCCTGTCTCTCCTCAACTGTTCCTATCAAATAAAGGCAAAAGGCCTGAAAAAAATATTTTAAAGGCTCATTATACGGTTTTGTATTTCTCTGTAATGTGGTTCAAATCCAACAGTCTGGTACTCTAAAGTACATATATGTGCCATTTATTCTTTTCAAAAGGATCCTTTCAACTGGTACTGCAGTTTATTGCACTATTATTCTTTTTTGTTCACTCTAACCTTAGAACTCTGCTTTAAAAATGTTGTGCTACTACTGACAATTTTATTCTTCTCCCAGGACAAATTAATCATTCCCACTGATGTTTATTCAGTTCCTGCAAAAGAACATTGATGAATGTGTATTGTGCCCATCAAAGATACATAATGAAGGTTGGTAAAACGTATGTGAAAGCTGCACTGCACTGAATGAGTTAGCCTTTGTGTACCTTTAACTACGATTTTTCCCTCCATCTGTGCCAGCACAAGATGACAATTTATGAGAACAGGCAAAGCTTGCAATAAATAAACTTTAAAATTACATGTGTACAATGAACATTCAGGTTATTTTTTGCTATATTCTTTTCCAGATCTGACTGTGGTGTGATATTTTTATATTAATAAAGTACAGGGATAGAAACATGTCCATATTTGCTCAGACTGAGGATACCAGACATCCATATTTAATCAAAGAGCCACTGTGCTCTGTTTGCCCATCTTGCTGAAGCAGAAGCAATTTGTCATACTTTGCAGGAGATAGGTCTCAGTCCGAGCTTCAAACAGAGACAATGAGAAGTCTGACCTAGGTCTTTTATTATTTCACAGAACCATTTTTATGAAGCATTGAGTTCAAAGGTACAATCGCTTCTCCAAGGGAGGTTTTTCCACTATGTGACAGTATAATCTATTAACTGAAGACTTTGAAGTTTGCAAAAGTCCTGATTCTGACCCCTCAAAACCGTATACCTATGTTTCTTGTGTGCAAGGAAAAAATAGAGCTTGTTACATATTACTGAAGGCCCAACTTGCATTCAATCATTTCATAGCATTGCTGTGAGTCATCCTTTTGAGTCTTTGTTCATGGTACCGAAAAGAAGTGTGATGGAGCATGTAAAGAAAGGAGTGTTTATGGAGCAGCTTTGGAAAGAGGCAAGAAACAGCCAATTACCTGCAAGAAGGAAATATTGGTCTCTGTGTTCCTCCAAGGCACTTTGAGATAAAGAAATACAAAAAAATGAAATACAACAGTTCAAAAATTTAGACAAGAAAAATGAATCGATTCAAAAAGGTTCTGGCTTTAAAGTTGTAAATCTCTGATATTGTGTTCTCACCACACAATGTAATATTATTTTACACTATAACTAGAGTATCTGTAATATTGTGCTTCCATTAGGGACAACAACTGCAATTACTGAGCACAAAAGCATTCATTATCCATTATACACATGCAATGAATGGAATGGTTATGCTTCAGGTTAAGGAATCACAGGTCAGGAGTGGCTTCGTTATTGTATGCATCTGAAGCACACCACTGGTTCGAAAAACTCTTCCAGAAAAAATGGACTGTATTTTGTACAGTGCTTTGATCCTTTATGGTAAGTTTCTTGTTCAAGGACACTTCGATTGAACCACCAACCTTGAGATTAATGGAAAATCACCCTTCTGGCCCAGCCGTAGTCAAAGTTCTATTTCGTATAGGCTTCGCCCTCAAAGGCTATCGCTATTGGGTTTACCCCTTCCGCGCCTGCGTGGCACTGCCAATTTTAGTCTACGCCCACCCATAGCGTGGGCCTCTCCTACGTCCGCACCTTGTATATATACAATGGTGAGACCCAGCCTTCGGCTCCCTATTTCCTTCAGCACTGAGCTTGAAGTCTAAGAGCATAGAAGACAGAAGAAGAAGAAGAAAAAGAGTAATCTGCCTGCAGCGAGAAGAACGATGTCTTCCTACCTGCTGGCTAGAGTGGGGCGAGGCGATGCCACTTCTGTCCGGCTGTGTGACATCTGCAAGACGGGCTTCATCCTGCCGGGGGATCTCCACGCCGGACGGGCACTCACCCCCGAGTCACACTGCCCGTACTGTGCTCTCCTCTCCACCGAGGAGCGTCAACGCCGGGCGGATAACTTCACCGTCCTCGACGAGGAAGTGTGACAGCCCACACACTCGCTGGATGAAGCGATGGGGATGCTGTTGCCAGAGGAGCAGTCAGACGACTCCGCCCTTTCCCCCCACAGGTCCCCCAACCGCTCTCCTCTTCCCCTGTTCCAACCTCCAGACATCGACCCTGGCCTTCACGAGGGTGATCCCAGCCTCGAGGGGGCTCTCTCCGGCAATGTTTCTATCCCGCTGTCCGCCGCCACCTCTCTGCCATCCATCAGCGGCCTCGTCAAAGAGCTGTCCGCCATCATACAGCGGGCCTCCGCTCGTTGCCACCTGCTCGTTCCCCTGGTCCAGGAGTTCGCCCCACCGGATGAAATGGCTGATGTTCTTGCCCTTAGCCAGCCGGCTAAGCGAGATCTGGTCTGGCTGCGCTCCCCCCCCCCGATTAAGCGGTTCTCCGGGCCCCGGTCTCCACCTACGTTCCCATCACTAAGGTGGAGGGCTTCTCGGATCTGGGGTTTCCCTTAGAACCTTCCCTCACCACCTTCTTCTGGGTTAAGCCAGGCCAGGTGGCGCCCGGATGGCGACACGACGGCTCGAGGCTGCTGCGGCTTCGGCTCCTTATGTTGTTCCCTGTCCCACTTCACCGGCGGCTGCCCCACCGGCG
This sequence comes from Micropterus dolomieu, assembly GCF_021292245.1. Classification (NCBI taxonomy): domain Eukaryota; kingdom Metazoa; phylum Chordata; class Actinopteri; order Centrarchiformes; family Centrarchidae; genus Micropterus; species Micropterus dolomieu. Next base: position 20,991,681 of record NC_060150.1, read on the forward strand.
CAGCGCCGTGCTCCCAAGGCTCCGGCTCTGGCCTGCTCATGGTCCAACCCTCCTGCGCCGCCCTGGGAGGTGCCAATGACATTTTGGGGGGGAAATGTGTGTTTCCTGTGCCTGTTCTGTTTGCGGTTGTTCGAAACCCAAACCGTTTTGAAATAAAACACAAACAGAGCCCTTAAGAGCTTTTTCCTGGGCCCGTTGCTGTCTCTGCCGAGTCAGTGGCCGCCTTCTCACACATTTCCTCCACACTACATGGACCGACTGCGGCTGACCAGGCGGCCTTCACGCAGCCCGACTCCGACGTCATAAGCAGCCCTCCCCCCTCACCCCGGCTGACCACTGCCTCTGCAGAGCCAGTGGCCGCAGCTCAGCTCGTTTCTCACATCTTACTTGGGCCAGCTGTGGCCGGCCATGCGGCAGCTTTCTGGCGCCGCAGTCACGAGCAGACCCACTTCCGCCATCAGGGTCCTATTTTACCTGGACGACCTGCTGCTGCTGGCGCAGTTCCAGCACGAAGCAGTGGTGCACACAGTCCAGCTAGTTGCACACCTGTCTTACCTGGGCTTCGCGGTGAACTGGAAGAAGAGTGCTCCTCTCCCCTCCCAGAGACTCACCTACCTTGGTGTGGTACTGGACTTCTCCCTCCAGAGAGCTCCTCTCTCTCAGGAGAGGGTGGATGCTCTGATGGAGCTGCTCTGCCATGTTGTCCCACGAGCGGCGGTGGCAGCTCTGTTGGTCATGAGGCTCCTGGGCCTCATGTCGGCAGCTCACGTGGTGGTTCCCCTGGGCCTTCTCCACATGTGGCGGCTGCAGCAGTGGTTCATCCGCCTGCGTGTCGACCCGGTGAGACAGAGACGACGCCGCGTCTCCGTTCCCCGGTCTGTGGCTCCAAATCTGGCCTACTGGTGGGACCCCCTCTCTCTCTCGGTCGGGGTCCCCCTGGGCAGGGTCACGTCCCACATCTCGGTCTTCACAGACGCCTCCCTGATGGGCTGGGATGGGACCTGCCTCTCTTAGGTGGTGGGCGGTCTGTGGCAGGGCCGCAGGCCTCTCCACCTAAACGCGGTGGAGCTTCTCACGGTGTGGAAGGTGATCCGAAACTTCTCCCCTCTGCTGCACCAACTACAGGGCCGCGGCTGCCTACATAAACCGCCAGGGCGGGGTACGCTCGGCACAGCTACTGTGTCTGGCCAGACGGCTGCTCCTGTGGGCGCGCACTCACCTGCTCTCCATCAGAGCAGAGTACATCCCTGGCGTGTTGAACAGAGGGGCGGACATCATGTCGAGGGGAGGCCCTCGCCCAGATGAGTGGTGTCTCCATCCCGATCTGGTGGCCCAGATCTGGCTCCCGGTTTGGCAGGACAGAGGTGGATCTTTTTGCCAACAAGGAGAACGCTCAGTGCGCCCTTTAGTTTTCACTGAGCCCGCGGGACGCCCCCCCCGCTGGGAGTGGACGCCTTTGCATGCCTTCCCATTTAGTCCTGTCACGAGGGCTTCGGGGACAGGACTGTGTTCTGGTGAAGCGCAGGGGGTGGGAGAGGGGTACGAAGGCACAGGCCAGTGACGCCTGTTGCCCCACAGTTGGATTTGGCGCTGGTTTTACGCGCGCTAACCCAAGCCCCATTTGAACCTTTGGAGACAGCGGACCTGAGGTTCCTTTCGGCTAAGGTCGCCTTGCTCCTGGCTCTGACATCGGCCAAGAGGGTCAGCGATCTGGCTGCCCTCTCTGTGGCTCCGTCGTGCCTCAGGATTCAGGGCGACGGCAGCTCGGCTATCCTTGTGCGCAGCTGATGCGATTGCTGTCGTGACCCCGCCTGCGTCTGTACAGCTGCAGGCCCCCCACCCAGTTTCCCGACTTACGCATGGGTCGGCCTCCCATGCCGCACCATCGGTGCTCGCGTGCACGCCGACACAATGCAGCGGGTGACTGGGTGGCTCATTATGGCTCTGGGCAGGTGAGTTGTGCTTGGTGGTACCGTATGGGCCAGTGAGGCGTTGACTCATCCTGCTTCACCTCTAACCCAATAACGAGCCTATACGAAATAGAACGGGGGTTACGTACTGTAACCCAGAGTATAGGCGCAGCCCTCTAAGTTGTAGGCCTCACTGGACTTTGGTTCTCAGTGCTGAAGAAAAGGCATTTGGGAGCCGAAGGCTGGGTCTCACCGTTGTGTATATATACAAGTTGCGGACGTAGGAGAGGCCCACGCTGTGGGTGGGCATAGACTAAAATTCTCAGTGCCACGCAAGCGCGCGGAAGGGGTAGATCCAATAGCGATAGCCTATACTCATAGAATCCGGGTTACAGTACGTAACCCCCAATTTCATGGCAGCTAAAGATGAGATTGTTATGATGCCTTATGTGCCCTTTGTTGCAAATGTTCATCATTGTCACCGAAGGATGAACGTTTATGATTTTGGTTGCTCCCTGACCATTCTTTTTCCACAATTGTTACATTTGTAAAAATCTAACTGTAATGGTTTTTAACAATTGTACCGATTTCAGACTTAAATAATCTTCTTGTCAACATCTAAGTCCTAATTATGATGGAGGAAACTCATGTTTCTCAAAAAACCTTAAAACATCCAATTAGCCAGTAAATAATCTGAAAGTGCCTGAAAAAGCAAACCAACATGGATGTTTCATGTCAGTCAAAGTACACCATTCAAGTTAATTTAATGTACATGGTACTATATTGACAACATTAACCTTCACGCATCCAACTCTATGATCATACATCTCGTATAACCCTATGATTTCAGTGGAAAATGCAGGCAGAATCGGAAAAATTTATATTGATGACATTTTTGATATTTCTTATTAAATTATACACTCTGATGACCAAATGTGCTTAAATTAGGAGAAAAATTTATTTATTATTTATTTAATTTAAGTCATGCATGTATTAGGTAATAAACGTTACCTGCTCAATTACTGTTTTACAATCACTGAAAGTAAGACACTGCACAAAGGTATGAGGAGTCGCCAGGTTTGTTCAAAACAATCTGTTTCATAAAGCTTCAGGCTTGGGTTGGGTTTATTAGGGCCCGAGCACGACCGTGCGAGGTCCCTATTGAATTTGCTAAGATTTATT
>NC_060150.1:20994872-20998416 GCF_021292245.1 Micropterus dolomieu
CGGCTAAGGTCGCCTTGCTCCTGGCTCTGACATCGGCCAAGAGGGTCAGCGATCTGGCTGCCCTCTCTGTGGCTCCGTCGTGCCTCAGGATTCAGGGCGACGGCAGCTCGGCTATCCTTGTGCGCAGCTGATGCGATTGCTGTCGTGACCCCGCCTGCGTCTGTACAGCTGCAGGCCCCCCACCCAGTTTCCCGACTTACGCATGGGTCGGCCTCCCATGCCGCACCATCGGTGCTCGCGTGCACGCCGACACAATGCAGCGGGTGACTGGGTGGCTCATTATGGCTCTGGGCAGGTGAGTTGTGCTTGGTGGTACCGTATGGGCCAGTGAGGCGTTGACTCATCCTGCTTCACCTCTAACCCAATAACGAGCCTATACGAAATAGAACGGGGGTTACGTACTGTAACCCAGAGTATAGGCGCAGCCCTCTAAGTTGTAGGCCTCACTGGACTTTGGTTCTCAGTGCTGAAGAAAAGGCATTTGGGAGCCGAAGGCTGGGTCTCACCGTTGTGTATATATACAAGTTGCGGACGTAGGAGAGGCCCACGCTGTGGGTGGGCATAGACTAAAATTCTCAGTGCCACGCAAGCGCGCGGAAGGGGTAGATCCAATAGCGATAGCCTATACTCATAGAATCCGGGTTACAGTACGTAACCCCCAATTTCATGGCAGCTAAAGATGAGATTGTTATGATGCCTTATGTGCCCTTTGTTGCAAATGTTCATCATTGTCACCGAAGGATGAACGTTTATGATTTTGGTTGCTCCCTGACCATTCTTTTTCCACAATTGTTACATTTGTAAAAATCTAACTGTAATGGTTTTTAACAATTGTACCGATTTCAGACTTAAATAATCTTCTTGTCAACATCTAAGTCCTAATTATGATGGAGGAAACTCATGTTTCTCAAAAAACCTTAAAACATCCAATTAGCCAGTAAATAATCTGAAAGTGCCTGAAAAAGCAAACCAACATGGATGTTTCATGTCAGTCAAAGTACACCATTCAAGTTAATTTAATGTACATGGTACTATATTGACAACATTAACCTTCACGCATCCAACTCTATGATCATACATCTCGTATAACCCTATGATTTCAGTGGAAAATGCAGGCAGAATCGGAAAAATTTATATTGATGACATTTTTGATATTTCTTATTAAATTATACACTCTGATGACCAAATGTGCTTAAATTAGGAGAAAAATTTATTTATTATTTATTTAATTTAAGTCATGCATGTATTAGGTAATAAACGTTACCTGCTCAATTACTGTTTTACAATCACTGAAAGTAAGACACTGCACAAAGGTATGAGGAGTCGCCAGGTTTGTTCAAAACAATCTGTTTCATAAAGCTTCAGGCTTGGGTTGGGTTTATTAGGGCCCGAGCACGACCGTGCGAGGTCCCTATTGAATTTGCTAAGATTTATTTATTTTTTTCTGCAAAGTAGGGTCAAATGACATGGTCTAAACATACTCGAAAACTCACCAAAATTTGCAAACATGTCAGAACTGGTGAAAAATTTCGTATTCTATAAGTTTCGCACATGGGCGTGGCAAAATGACTCGCTAGCGCCACCTAGAAAATTGGAAAAGATTAGCCCCTCGTTCACGTTCAACCTACATGTACGAAATTTTCTGGGGACATGTATCATATCAAGACGCACAAAAAAGCCTCAAGAACCCATACCCTAAAGTCAACAGGAAGTCGGCCATTTTGAATTTTACGTCAAATTTTGGATGATTTACACACTCCGTACTTTAACGAACTCCTCCTAGGGATTTAGTCGGATCGATGTCAAATTTCTGCTGTGCCATCTAAAGGCATTGACGATGAAAAGTTGTGCTATTTGCGAGTTTTCGTCAATGGGCGTGTCCGTGGCGTGGCGTCAAAGATCAAGTCTTCGCCATGACACAGGAAGTTGTCATTACTTCAGTGTATATGCTCACATCTGGACCAAAGTGTACATGTAGGATGAGAGTCCCGCCCTGAACACATGTACATGCCGACATTCACCCACAGTCATAGCGCCACCTGCTGGCAACAGGAAGTGACTTTTAACAAAGCAGCCCCCGCCGCACGTTTCACCTACGTGCACGAATTTTCTGTGGTACGTGTATCTTGTCCAGACGCACAAAAAAGCCTCTTGGAGCGATGCCCTAAAACCAACAGGAAGTCGGCCATTTTGAATTTTACGTCAAATTTTGGATGATTTGAACACTTCGTACTTTAACGAACTCCTCCTAGGGATTTAGTCCGACCGACCTCAAATTTCTGCTGTGCCTTCTAAAGGCATTGAAGATGAATAGTTGTGCTATTTGCGAGTTTTCGTCAATGGGTGTGTCCGTGGCGTGGCGTCAAAGATCAAGTCTTCGCCATGACACAGGAAGTTGTTGTAACTTCAGTGTACATGCTCACATCTGAACCAAACTTTACGTGCTTGATAACTCTCCCACCCCGCAGACATCTACACGCCAATACCGATTTATATTCATAGCGGCAAGTGCTATGTAGCTCCACATAGGGGACACAGGAAGTGACATATAACACTTTCATGCAGCGTCATAACCGCGTTGCAAATTCACAGCCGCACCGGCAGAGCTCCAGAATGTGCAACTCGGCCGGCTCACACGCGGACGCGCTTACAAGTGCGAGGGCCCGCCCAACGCTGCTTGCAGCTTTAATGTTCAAATTGTAATTTATGAAGCAATTTCTCTTGTTCTCTCTGACTGTGCCAAGTGTCTGTGTCCATGTGATGCATTGAAAATACATACTGTTACCAGCGGCAAATGAAAAAGAAACCGATTGTAGCCAATATGTTGCATTTACCTGGCAAGCTTATGGTTGGTAATAGATAAAATACAACAAAAGTCTAGCTTTTGGTCTGAAATTTGGTACTACAAGTTGTTTCAGTAAGGTCAGGGCTTAAAGGAAAGGGCTATTACGAGCGGCGGGGTACGGTTCTGTGTATTGTATGGGAGTTGTCTTTCTTTAAGGTAATTCGTCATCCCAGGGGGATTCCCTCCCTGTTCTACGCCCACCTGGGGCCTCATTTATAAAACTTTGCGTAGGATTTGCGTCAGAAGTGGCGTACGGATGAAACATAGGACTTGCGTACGCACAGAAATATTCGGATTTATAAAACCATGCGCACGCACATCCTACGCATTTTTCCCTTAATAAATCACAATCAATTCTAAATGTAGCGCAGCTTTTGCGGCTTCATGTCACGCCCATAGTTGCCCATAAATAGTCCGTGAAACGCCCACAAGTTAATATTCATCGATTGCAAAATCATGGCAAACACAGAGAGGAAATCAAAAAAACGTAACTTCACTCAATGTGAAGTAGAAGTTATCGTTGGCGAGGTGGAAAAGAGGAGAAAAATGTTGTTTGGAGGGCACAGTGTGGGCATTACTAATGCCAAAAAGGCACTTGAGTGGCAAAAGGTTGCAGACGCCGTAAATGCTGTAGCCTCACAACCTCGGACTGTGGCTGAAATAAAAAAGAAATGGTCGGACATCAAAGTCGAGGCAAAA
>NC_060150.1:20998516-21001866 GCF_021292245.1 Micropterus dolomieu
TAACAAGCTGCTGATATTGATCTTCTCTTCCAATTCCCTCAAGAAAGCGGAAAAGTGTATTTCCTAAAATGTCATTCTATTTTTTTAAAGACACATCTTCTTAAAGGACACCTATTATGCTTTTCCATATTTTATGACTTATCTACAATGCTGGATGTTCATGTTAAACATGATCAAAGCTTCAAATAATGAGGTTAAAATATTTAAAAGAAATCCCTGTGAGCAAAAACCTCAGATTGTCTTCCTGTTCTGAATGCTCTGCTCTGAATCTACAGCTTTTTCTACCAGCGACTTTGTTCTACAACACACAAAGCTAGACGGAGCTGGTATTCAATATATGGTCATTTGCTCCTCACACCTATACTCAGTCTGCCAGTACCACTCAGCGGCAACAACAGCCTGGTAACATGCTTCAGGTCTTGGCCAATCAGAAGATAGTGGGCTTTGAAAGGGGGGCCTTAAAGAGACATGAGCATTTACAGCTTGTTTCAGACAGAGGCTGAAATGAAGGCCTACATGAAGAGTCAGTATAAGATTTTTTTTGAACTTTGAATCATGCAAAGCTGCCATACAGGAGTCACAGAACTACAATATAGGGCTGGAAATGCAGTATAATAGGTCTCCTTTAAACTGTACCTCAGTACCAAAACATGTATTTTGGGCCATTTGGGTCCAGCTGTTTACCAAGGTCTGCTAATGCTTTACTGTTCCTACCTGTATATTAGGATGAGAGAACTGGTTACATGTGAAAAAGGTTTGCCAAAAGCTCATGTGAAGATCATATAAGGCTGAATTTCAAGGACTCTCACAGGAGGTTTATGATAATGTCTAGCTCTGACATGCCAAGTGCATGAAATAAAGAGGAGAGCAACTTTCTGCTTCACTTCACTGTAAATAGTAAATGGTCTGTACTTGTATTATGCCTTTCTAGTTTTTACCACCACTCAAAGTACTTTTACACTACATCACACTCACCCCATTGCCACACATTTACACAGAAACAGAACTTTCTGTACAATTCACAATCACACCACTTTAGCTCACTAACCACATTTCTTTCATTTCCTCATCTTATGCTGAAAGTAAAGAGCATAGGATAGGTTGCTGGCAGCCTTGCAGATACATGTATTCTGCATAATTGTGCATCATGCAGAGCAATAAAGGAACTAACACCCACAAGGCATAAATAGTAAATTTACACCAGCATCCTGTTTCAATCTGAAACATGTAAGTATTTCTATTTCTGCTCAAAGATAAAAGACAATTTCTTTAGACACAGCAGGACTCAGGCAGGTTGAAGCAACACAGTGAGTGTTTGTCTTCAGCTGCAGCCATGGCGCTCAGGTGGATCATTCTGTTCTTTGGCCTGGGACTGGTAAGTGTAAGCCTTTGCATCTTTGTCAAACACTAACAATATGCAAAACAATGCTGTAATGTTGAGTCCCAGGATGTCAGTTCATTCTTTAGTAAGTTAAGCCATCAGTTTTCTCTGTTAAGTGATGTGCTTTCTAATGTATTTACTAGGCAGCAGCCAAGCTAACAGGTGACACAGGTGAGTCACTTATTAAGATGTTTTTATCTTATTTACTGTGAAAAGGTAGACAGAATATTTTATTCAGTATAATTTGAGTAAGAAGATTTGAAATACGCTAAACACTTGTGATCTTGCCAGTAAATGCCTGTATCTGCTATTGCATTTTACAGGGGTGATTAACAGTGTCCCTGCTGCACCCTTCACGAACTGAAGTTGTACATTCAGCTTAGCAGAAAAAGTTGTAACTCAGAACTTCCCACTGGAATGTATTCCAGTGGCTGAGGTGTCCACAATATGAACACCTGAAAGAAATATGTGCCTCTTTGCCTAAAATAGCAAATAAAATACAAATAAAATAGCGCACAGCAGAATATAAATGTAAGAGTGAATAAGCTCAACAAGTCGCACCCCTGCCCTGCCCCATCATGTCATTGGGGCACAGCTCAATGCTAATTGTGCCAATAAACAGTATAATAATAATAATGTTTTTTACCTCCTGCAATCACATTTTGAGCAGCATATTATTGATTCTTCATCTGCAGAAATTGATGTTGATGAAGGCCAAGACTGGGACATCTTTAGCATCAATGAAGGTTTGTGTATCATTGAGTTTTATATTTTGTTTCGCTTTGTTGTCCAACATTTATACGTCTTATAAGATGATTTTCATCAACCAATTCAATTTTCCTTTGCAGCGGCTGGTCTGGAACTGCTGGAGGGAGACATCGTACAGGAGGAAGTAAGCTAGTATGCACAGACACCAAAGACTCCAAAAACCAAACTCTTCTGCTGCTCTTTAATAATCTGCAAATTCAGGCCTGTTTAGTATGACATTATATTTTTTGTCTAAGTTCTGGGCACGAGATGGGACATTTTAAGATTTGTTCCACAAACATAAAGAGCCTTCGCAACTTTGTTTTTTAGATCCTAATAGTGATTAGATTGAAGATCAAACAACGAATCAGAAAGTACCTCTTCCAAATATTCAATTTTTTTTTTTTTATAATTGTGTGCTTATGTGAACAAGGGACATAGGTACAATTGTCTGAATTGTGTGTTTTAGTAATAGTATTCAGAATCAGAATCAGCTATATTTGCCAGGTATGTGTAAACATACAAGGAATTTGACTCTGGATTGTAATGCTCACGATGTGCTTACCTATACAATAATAAAATCAGACAGCTACAGTATACACTGTAAAAAAAAAATCGTAAAATTACGGTAAAAAGTCTGGCAGCAAAGTTGCCAACCACATACCGTCAAATTACAGTAAAAAAACAGAAAAATTTTGTTTTTGAAAACGGATATTTACCGTAAACATTTTCTGTATTTTTACAGTCAAACTGCTGTTAAAATAAAAAAAAATCTCATTAAAAAATTCTCTGTTGAATGTTAAACGAATGTATAAATCTGTATAAAAACCTAAAAATATTGCAGAAATACCTTAAAAATTACATAATTAAAAAGAAGACTGCTGTTTTAATACAGTATTATTTGGTATATTTTTAAGATAATCCAATCTATCTACAAGAACTCCTTGTCAAAGTAAAGACTTTTCTATGTAAAGCAAACAGAAAATGTTGTAAATTTACCTTCAGATACCCTAATTTAAAGCCCAATAACAGTATATTAATAGATTTAAACTTTTATTTTATGCCATTATACAATCGATTTACAGTAAATTCCTGTTAAATATTGGTTTTATCCTGTACAAAAAACCAAGATCATGTAATATTAAGTTACAGAAACATAATTTTAACAGTTATTGCTTTATATAAACATTATTTGACAGTAATTACAGACATATCTCCAATA
>NC_060150.1:21001886-21005480 GCF_021292245.1 Micropterus dolomieu
TGACAGTAATTACAAGCAACTCTCCAATATTTCTACATATTTTTACCATTTAAATACGAGGGGTTACTTTATATAAACATTATTTGACAGTAATTACAAACACATCTCCAATAAATCTACAAGTTTTTACCATTAATGTATGGAGCTTTACTTTATATAAACATTATTTGACAGTAATTACAAGCAACTCTCCAATATTTCTACATATTTTTACCATTTAAATACGAGGGGTTACTTTATATAAACATTATTTGACAGTAATTACAGACATATCTCCAATAAATTTACAAGCTTTTACCATTAATGTATGTGGGTTTACTATATACTATATACTACTACTATATAAACATTATTTGACAGTAATTACAAGCAACTCTCCAATATTTCTACATATTTTTACCATTTAAATACGAGGGGTTACTTTATATAAACATTATTTGACAGTAATTACAGACACATCTCCAATAAATCTACAAGTTTTTACCATTAATGTATGGAGCTTTACTTTATATAAACATTATTTGATAGTAATTACAAGCAACTCTCCAATATTTCTACATATTTTTAGCATTTAAATATGGGGGGTTACTTTATATAAACATTATTTGACAATAATTACAAGCAACTCTCCAATATTTCTACATAGTTTAACTATTTAAGTACGGGGGATTACCTTATATAAACATTATTTGACAATAATTACAAGCAACTCTCCAATATTTCTACATATTTTTAGCATTTAAATACGGGGGGTTACTTTATATAAACATTATTTGACAATAATTACAAGCAACTCTCCAATATTTCTACATATTTGTACCTTTAATGTATGGGCCTTTACCTTATAAAAACATTTTTATTGCAGTAATTACAACCAACTTCCCAATATATCTACATACGTTTACCATTAATATATGGGGGGTTACCTTATATAACCAATACTTGACAGTAACTACAAACATCTCCAATAACTTTACATGCTTTTACTATTAATGTATGAGGGTTTACTTTATATAAACATTGTTTTATAGTAATTAAAATCAACTTTCCAATATATCAACATGACATTTACTCATTAATGTATAGTTTCACTTTATATAGACATTAATAGACAGTAATTACAAGCAATTCTCCAATATATGTAAAAATACACATTTATTTTATGTAAACAATATTTGATAGCAATTACAAGCAACTGTCCAATACATGTACAGACCTTTTACATTACTGCATGGGGTTTACTTTATATAAACACTGTTTGACAGTAATAATAAGCAACTCCGATATATACAGACCTTTCTTGTAAGTGCATGGGACTTACCTTATATGAACATAATTTGACAGTAATAACAAGGAACTCCAATACATCTACAGACTTTTCTAATTTTTTGACAGTAATTACAAGCAACATTCCAGTTTATGTGCACACGTTCCCTATTAGTATATGGTGTTTTGAATGTACAAAAACCAGAAGGTCTATGTTAAAGCATTTGCATCAACAACTTTTTCACTAAATATATACATTTATCTGACATTTTACAACAATGTCCCATCCAAATACAAGTCATTATTTGTTTTTTCTGTTTTAAAACCAAAACAGAAAACAAAGCAGCTGTGTTTTGTTTTATATAGGAGTCTTGTTGCATCCCTACTGGTTTTTAAGCTAAGTGGCTGCTGTACACATGCCCCTGTTGTCTGTTTCGGGCTTCATCCAAAAGGGAACGATCACCGACCTTCCACAGTGCACCAGGTCGCTCCCGCGACCTCCTCTCCCTCACCCGGTAAACCTACCATGGGTTGGGTTGCCAGTGGAACCGGCGCACTGGACGGTCAATGGTCATTCCCTCTGGCTGGATGTTCCTGATTTTACACATAGCCTAATCCATGTGTTACTGCAGCTGGCTACAGGCTACAGTCTGAAGGAAAGCACAGTAGAGTACCTATTGGTCAGGTAGACTTAAATATTATGAATTCCTATTAAATAATGATGTTAATCTCATAATACAATTTTCTTCTGGACATATAAGAGAACACAGATATCTGGGAGAGATTCTGAATGTGCAGAAAGTTTTGAATATGAGCAGAAAACCTGCTGTCCAGGAGTTTATAACTGAATTGAAATTAAATTATTTATCATTGAGGTAAAAAGGTGCCCCAACAGATAACTTTTCAGTTATGTTTATAAGTCTTTTTGTTTGAATCAAGCAAAAACATATTATTTATTTTATCAATTTATAATCATTTACTATATCACTAACAACTATAGAGGATAATAAAGTAAAGAAACAACATTTTGACTTCGGGATGCTTTACATTAACTTCAGGACGGTTCAAATTGTTTTTCAGGACGGTTCCGGGACGGATGTGGATAAAGCTAGTCTGGAGCCCTGACTAATAACAATTCATAGTTGTCAGTACCATTGGATGTACTGACAACTACTGAATCACTGAATTAATTTGATACTGAAGAAATCTTAAAAACCAGAGAATTCTCGAGCAACTTCTGAGGCGTTTCTGTCCCAGTTTCTAGTGAGTTACAAACTGAATGTGTTGATGTTCAATCTCATCTTAATTAACCTACATTTAATCAGGCGCCGCCATTGCCTAAGTGTATCTGCTGCAGCCGTTTTGGTTTTAAAACAACAAAAAACGATGTCTGTTTTTTTTGTTTTCTGTAAATTTTGAAACAAAATAATCAAAGAACAAACCATAAATGAATTGTGATATCATCTGATATAAGGTTTGAAGCTTTTCCAAAAACAATAAATTAAGAAAGATTTTATAGACACTATGAAATAAATGTTGTGGGGTTTATCTTTTTCTACAAAATTAGTTTCACATTCATTGTCTATTAACAAGCGGCTCCAGATTTTACACCTGATAACATCACAGTTTGAGTCTTCTCTGGTTTGTGGCTTTGGGAGAGAGTAACTCATGCCGTTTATTTATTCTCATAGCTAGGCTAACTAAAGGCTCGTGCAGACTATACGACTTTCAGCGTTGGCCAATGGCCGTGCTGTTCAGAATACACAACTTTGTTATTATAAAGATATAAATTATAAAGACAAAGAATCTGGGTGAAAGGATGGATTAGCACACGCAGGTAGCAGGAAACGTTTGAGCTAAAGAGAGAGCTGGAGGGGAGTAAAAAGTGTCACGCTTCAGATAAGACCCAGGAATAGACTGGAGACAAGAGCTGGTTCTCAGAGTTTTATTGAGTCAAGGAGCTGGCGGTGGCTGCGGGGATCGGGGCAGGCAGAGAGGCAAACAGGTAACAGGCAGGAGAGTGAGATCCAGGAGGCGGGAAAGGTGAGTTGGTCACGGACGGGTCCGGTAGAGATCTTGAGCACAGGAAAAACAGGTTAGTTGTCAGCTTAACAAACAGAGTACAGGTATGGTTCCCAACCAAACGAGCTGGTAGCCAAGACATACAGAGACACTTAACAATCCGGCGAGGACAGGATGTCAGGCCGCTGCTTAAGTAGGGCAGGAACCCGAGGGAGTGCAAATCACGTGCAGGTGTGTGTAATCAGCTCCTCGCAGCTGACACGCCTCCCGGCAACCTGCAGGTGAGAGAGAAAGGGGAAAAGGGCC
>NC_060150.1:21005500-21016029 GCF_021292245.1 Micropterus dolomieu
TCTCTCCTTCACCCCAACCGGTCGAGGCAGATGGCCGCCCACCCTGAGCCATGGTTCTGCTCGAGGTTTCTGCCTCTTAAAAGGAAGTTTTTCCTTGCTTCTGTCGCCTAGTGCTTGCTCTTGGTGGGAACTGTTGGGCTTCTGTAAATAGCATCATGGAGTACGGTCTAGACCTGCTCTTTTATGAAAAGCGCTGTGAGATAACTGTTGTTGTGATTTGGCGCTATATAAATAAAATTGAATTGAATTGAACTGAACCTGAGGGAGTGCAAATCACGTGCAGGTGTGTGTAATCAGCTCCTCGCAGCTGACACGCCTCCCGGCAACCTGCAGGTGAGAGAGAAAGGGGAAAAGGGCCGGAAACCAAAAACCGCAGCCACACCCAGGGGAAAAAAAACACACAAACACAAGGCAGTCTTCCACAAGTCAGGGTTAGGTCGCAGCAGGGGGGGAGGGCGTGACAGTGACAGGGCCAGAAAAATAGGAAACCATTTTTATGCATCTGGTGTGTTTTTTATTTGCAATGTTTTATTGGTGTGTTGTATTTTTATTGCATGCAGAGGGTGTTTTGTGTTTTAAACATTGGTGTGTTTTAATTTGTGTGTTTTTTAACTTATTGTACCTACTGGCTGGACTGCCCTTAAACACCACACACCTCCACTGATGTCACAATTAACAATGAGCAACAGGTGCGGACGCCAGCGACAGATTGGACAGGACTCCTTTTAAGCGAAGCAATGGCATTAGTAAATGGAGGGGACAAAGAATGGGATAGAGGGACACAAAGACACAGCAGGGAGCGTGCCTGCTGAGGGCACGGAGGCCCGATAGCAGCAGAGGAAGTCAGCCAGCTCATAGGGCTTTGAGCAGGGGGCATCGAGCAGGAGGACTACAGTTACGAGAGACCTCTTTTTAACTTGTAGCATCACATTGATTTTAGTTAGGCATTTTAAACTTATAAACATTATTTTAATTGTGGTAATAAATTGTTAAAATTATTTTAGCCTGTGTGGTTTGTTTATGCTCTGCTCCAACCCCAATTTTAAAGAACCTGTGTGTCTGTGAGTCCTAGGGCTCAGGGTAGCTATCCCTAGGTGGCGTTGTCGGCATGCCTTTCAACATATGTTTCTTAACTTTTATCACGAACAGCCACACCACAGAGGTGGGTAAAATATCTACAGGGCTTGAGGATTTCATAATGGCCAACAGATCAGTGAGGTCCTTTTGGGAAACAGGATTGAAATGTTCCAAGATTGGTGGCAGGGAGGGACAATCAGAGACAGATGTATTGGAGGGGATGATGCTAGCCCTGATATGTCTAATCTTGTCCACAAAGAAAGAGAGAAATTTGTTACAATCATTGTTTGAAAAAGGAGGTGCAGGATTTACGATGTTATTAATTGTGTCAAACAGGACTTCAGGGTTGCTAGAAGCTAGAAGAAAGCTCCTCGGTCCTTGTGAAACAGGAAGTGGAGTAGAAGATTAGTGGATTTCCACAGTCGCTCTGCCTTCTTACATTTACACCTAAAACACAGAACAACATCACTTAGCCTCGGGGAAGGGTGTGTGGAGGGGACAAGTCTCGTTTTACTCGGAGCCACTTGATCCAAGACTGCAGTGCAATGTGAATAAAAAGAGTGGACAAGATCATTAATATCAGTATGGTGAGACAGAACTGCGTTTTGGTCAAAAGTTGCAGAAAACCTTTCAACTGAGAGGCTGTTTATGATGTGGGAGCGACTTACACATTTTCTGGGCACGGAGTCCAAATTAAAGGAGAGGTTGAACACAGTTATGGTCAGTAACATGCAGTTCCTCCAAGTCAATACAATCAATATTTAACCCTAGGGTAAAAACAAGGTCCAATGTGTGGCCCTTAATGTGTGTGAGACTGGACACACAAAATTAAATGATTCAGTGATACTTAAAATCTCACCAGCAAAACTACAGGAGGTTTTATCAATGTGAAAATTAAAATCACCAATCATAAACACTTTGTCCAACCATATAATAGATAAAAATCTATAAAATCAGATATAAAAGAGCTGTGAGAACCAGGGTGTCGATAAATTAAGATACATTAAAATGGGTTTGAACGACCCACTTTAGTCACTTGTAGTTCAAATGAAGAGAAAACCCCTGCGGTCACCCTCCATCAGAGTTGGGCAAGCAACTTGGAAAATGTAGTGAGCTAAGCTACTAGCTACTCTACATTAAATGAAGCTTCACTACACAGAAGCTACCCCCCAGTAAAATGTAGCAAGCTAAACTACAGCAACGTGGCAAAAGTAGCTTAGTTACATCTAAGCTACTTTTAATTTTTTCAATATTTTATATATTATATTGAGACTGTGGGATATATAGATGCCCCAATAACAGAATGAGTGAAACCACATTGACAATTTAAGTTCATAACTAAGCTGGACCCCCAAGTACAACGACCAAGACTGCCAAGGCTAAGTGTCAAAGTATGCTCTGAAAGTCTGCTAGAAGATGTGAATGCAGCACTCTAACCGAGCCATAACCAAGACCAATGAGCTGATGTACGCCGCAGCAACAGTTATCCAATGAGTGATAAGATGAACACCACAAGCCACAAAGAGCATTACCCCCGATGGAGGATAAGGCTTAAGGCCAAGATCAAGGCAACACAAAGAGAGGTTAGTCAGCTCAGAGCTACAGAAAGGCAATAACACAAGATCAGAGGCTGAGACTTAACAGTACTGGAAGAACATATGGGAGAAAGAGGCATCCCTAAACACCAATGCTCAGTGGCTAGTGGATCTAAGAACAGATCACAGCAATCTCCCATAACAAGATCTAGTAACCATTACAACGGCAGACATCCAAGAAAGAGTGGCAAGTATGAAGAGTTGGACAGCGCCAGGCCCTGATATGATCCACACCTACTGGCTGAAAAACTAACTGGCAGCACAAATTAACCAACTACTGACAATCCCATCCAACTCCCGGCCAATAACCTGTCTCTGCACAACATGGAAGCTCCTGTCAGGCATCATAGCGGCTAAGATGAGTAGGCACATGGCTCAATACATGGACAGGGCCCAGAAGGCAATGGGACAACCATCAGTCACCTCCTCTACATGGATGACATCAAGCTGTATGCCAGAAATATGCGAGATATCGACTCACTGATCCACACTACCAAGATCTACAGCAACGACATTGGAATGTCGTTTGGATTGAACAAGTGACAGATTGGACAGATGTTCAGGACAGATACAAATACCTTGGGGTGCCGCAGGCTAACGGAAACCGTGAGGAGAAAGCAAGGAAGTCCGCCACAGCCAAATACCTACAGAGAGTAAGGCAGGTCCTGAAAAGTCAGCTGAATGGGAAGAACAAGATCCGAGCCATCAACACATATGCCTTGCCAGTCATCAAATGGTATAATAAACTGGCCAAAGGAGGAGATAGAGGCTACTGATATCAAGACAAGAAAGCTCCTCACAATGCATGGACCACTTGGCATTCACCCTAAATCCAGCACCCTGAGACTGTACATCAAGCGTAGCGAGGGAGGCCGAGGGCTAGTGAGTGTCAAGACCACTGTCCAAGATGAAACAACAAAGATCCAAAAGTACATCAGGAAATGGCCCCCAAAGATGAAGGGCTTAGTGAATACCTCAGGCAGCAGAAACCCCAGGGTGAGGATAAGGAAGATGAAGAACCTTCATGGAGGGACAAGCTGCTGCACGGCATGTACCACAGACAAATAGAAGAAGTGGCTGATATCAAGAAATCCTACCAGTGGCTGGAAAAGGCTGGACTAAAAGACAGCACAGAAGCACTAATCATGGTGGCACAAGAACAGGCACTCAGTACAAGATCAATAGAGGCTGGGGTCTACCACACCAGGCAAGACCCAGGTGCAGACTGTGCAAGGATGCCCCTGAGACAGTACAGCACATAACAACAGGGTGTAAGAGGCAGGAAGTGCGTACATGGAACGCCATAACCAAGTAGCTGGCATAGTGTACAGGAACATCTGCCATGAGTATGGGCTGGAAGTCCCATGGTCAAAATGGAAGACACCTAAGGTAGTTGAGAATGACCAAGCTAAAATCTTCAAGGTCCAGACTGACAAACTGGTGATGGCTAACCAACCAGACATTGTGCTGATCGACAATCAGCAGAAGAAGGCTGCAGTGATAGATATGGCAATCCCAAGCGACAGCAACATCAAGAAGAAGGAACACGAGAAGCTTGAGAAATACTAAGGGCTGAAAGAGGAGCTATAAAAGATGTGGAAAGTAAGAGCAACAGTGGTGCGAGTGGTAATCGGAGCACTGGGGGCTGTGACCCCCAAACTGGGAGAATGGCTACAGCAGATTCCAGGTAAGAGATCAGAGGTCTCTGTCCAGAAGAGTGCAGTCCTAGGAACAGCTAAGATACTGCGCAGAACCCCCAAACTCCCAGGCCTCTGCTAGAGGACCCGAGCTTGAGGATGACACATACCACCCCGCAAGGGGTGAGAGGGGGATTTTTCCATATAAATATATAGATATACACACTCACACACACAGTATAGGCCTAGTTTATATTGAACTAACTTCATTCCACAGTAGCAACAGAAGGCTAAAAACCTGCACCAAACACTGTGCGTGAGAGAGAGCTAAATCAGACACACAGAAACTCTTGTAATTAGTGCCATATCATTGCAGTCTAAAAGTTTTTCCTCATGCAACAAACGGAGAACCATTGTTGTTGTTGTAAACAACCTAAACATTCATGGCAATGGGTGAGAAAGAGACAGAGGGAGAGAGAGAGAGAAATCTCTCATTTTATGGAAAAAAGTTTCTGTCACATATCAAAATTTCCACCTCACTAAAGGAAGATGTGTCCAGGCTGGACCCTGATCCTTCTCACAAGAGGTGTTACAATAACTATCACAATAGAAAGTAAACTCAATCCCGCGTGTCTTTATTCCCCTGCAGCAAAGTCGCAGGCATCATCCCAAGGATCAGTACGTGATGTCACACGGAAACGCTTCTGCCGGCTACACATACAGGTCTGTGTGTGGAGGTGGCATCACTTACTGATCCCTCAGAAATGCTTGGGAAAATGCGTGTGTGGAAGCTACCGCGCTACTTGGTCAGAGATGGGGAGTTAGAGACTTAGACTCGCAAACAGGTTAGTAACCTGTGGTGAGAAAACACCACCAGCTCAGCATTGGCCATCTAACGTTAGCTCGCTTCTTGCTTCAGCTACGACCTACCGGAGGTTAACTACATCTGTCGTTCGTTATGAAAAGATAAATGAGCGTTTGTTTACTTTCCAAATTTGTGGCGGTCGATTAACGTAATCATTTATGTCCCTCTGGCTGCCGTCATGTTACTGTTGGCTAGAAAGAGGTTACAGGTTTATTGCTGATCATGTAACGTAACAGTTTTATTTAGTAATAACGTTACACTGGTTTAAGAGTAGGGGATGTGTTGACTTACAGTAGTTTAAGCTGTCATTGATTGCATTGCACATTACATGATTGTGCTCTGTAAGTTAAAAACAGGTTACAGCTTACAGTATTCCTTATAGCTATGCAGTTTTATACGCAACCTGGATTGAACGTGGCAGGTGATACAACATTCGCAATAACCACAAGAGACTTGAGACTTGACTTGGACTCTAGGTCACTCAAAGCTCAAAGACTTATGAGCATCTCTGTACTCGGTCAATAAAAGAGCTTCGTTACTGAAAAGCTATTTGATTCAGAAAATAGTGACGCCATCACCAAGCTACTGAGAAATGTAGTTAAACTAGTAAAGACGCTACTTGTAGCGACGCTACTGCCCAACACTGCCCTCCGGATTTGAAAGCAGCTTTTGGAGACCTTTGCTAGAACTCCACCCCGACCAGAGGTCCTAGGACTGCTGATCAAAGAACAGTCCTGTGGGTACAATTCAATTAACGGGCCATTTTCCATGCTTCTTTGCCAGGTTTCAGTCAGAAACATTAAATGCATGTCCTTGCTGGTGAAACAATTGTTCAATTTAAACAATTTATTTGTAATGGATTGAGCATTTGTTAGGGCCATTCTCAGGGTTGCAGGCCCTCTACAAGCACTAGCTTGTGGCAGGAGGTGTGGGTCTGATCTGCTGCGCACAACAGGACGTTTCACGTGAAAAGGGGCCCTTACTGTAACCACAGTCTCAATAGAAAAGAAATTCGGCAGGGGGGGCTAGCGCTTAGGACAGTGGTTTGTTGTGAAACAGGAAGGGGGAGGAGAAGGGAGTGAGTGTGGAATGTAAATTGTCAGTCAGGTGCTGAGGACTGCACCACATGCTGTATCTTTGCAGCTAGCATTTGTGATCCCAGTCTGTTTAAGTCCATCCCTTTTAAAAAGAGAACAACGTTCTCAAAAGATATTAAAATTATCAATATAGCACATTTTGTTAGCCCTACATTCAACTTGTAGCCAGTCATGAAGGCTGGGGAGTCTCCTAAAACGACCAGCACCATGGCCAACTGAGGGAATGGGACACAAACATAGACTTCCCGCACTGCTTTAAGAAGTTAAAAAGAAGGTTAAAATCCAATTTGGTCAACTAAGACTGCTTACGAGCTGCTTCATTTGCTCCCATGTTGACTATTACTCTTTTAATATAGGATGGGAGTGATGCCAGTAAAACCCAGAGCTCTTTTAAGATGTCAGCAACCATAGCACTTGGAAAACAGAGTGTGACGGCATAAAAAAATAGCACATTTTTTGTTATGGAATCACAAGTGATAAGTGTTGAGGGAGGGAAAAGTGGCCGGGGGGGATGTAGACTGGGCTCTGTCAGGACTAGTGGAAGCGAGCTCAGGGACCAAAGTGTGCGCAACGTTCACTGACTGTGGGTGAAATGATACGCCAGAGGACCGGCGCAATGATTTTGTGAAGCCTCCAGGGATCCTTCTGGACACAGCCTCCTTTAACAGCCTGCGATGTGAAGAGGACATGGAAGTGGACTTGACCGGTGAAAGGGGTTGGTTGTTACGTTTGTTGGGGGTTTGTCAACATATGGTCAGGTTTGGTTATTAGCTGAATATCTAGATATTCTAGAAATATTAATGAAATTATTAATATTCAAAATTATTAATTATAATTAATAAATACGGGGCACCACCCAGGGATCAGGGACCAATAACCAAATATGAGCCAAGTATGATCAGTCTAAAATGGGGTTTGTCCACCTATAGATGGCAAACAGAGAAGGGTGAATCCGTACACTGGCCGTGGCAACCACCTCTTACTACAACATTATACACAAATAATCACAGGCAACGACTTCTTGAAATTATAATGGGATTTATTTAACTCAAGCATAGATCAATGATCAATAACATTAGCAAGTAAATCACTATTAACTAGTCTAAGCAAAATGAAATAAAGTCAATAAACAAATCATACAAAAACATACAACAATCCAGCAAGCATGTGTGTGTGTGTGTGTGTGTGTGTGTGTGTGTGTGTGTGTGTGTGTGTGGGCGTGTGTGTGTGTATGTGTGGGAAGGGGAGAGACTAAGAGGGGGGGGTGGATCTGACCACGTGGGTAGTGCCAGATCCGGTTGTGCTAGAGGCCAGCTGATTTTGGAATCAAGATGGCGGTTCAAACCATGTGATTTCAAGATCAAGATGGCGGAAAATCACTCTCCCCTGAACTAAAAAAATGGGGACGCACTCTGATGCTAGCCTACTGTGGGTCACAGGTCTGGTTAGCTTCAGAGATCACGTGGTGTGTGCATGTGGGGTTAGTAAGCAGAAGGAGGAGAGAAAGGCACAGAGCAAAGCTATATACATACAATATACCACAAACTATCTTACAGTCACCAGCAGTGAATGATTCATTCAGCAGCGGTTGCTGGCTTTGGACTTGATGGAATGTGCAATTGTATCTGTTCTCAGACAACAGAAACACCAAAAAATCCTAATTACTGTTGAAAACACCCAACTTTATCAATGAGAGGGATGGTAGTGAACTTGCATTCAGCAACTGTGTTCCCTGGCTTGATAAAAATACTGATACGTTTCCACACAGTAATAGGAACAAAGCAGTTGCGACCCAGCAGGTGGTACCGGACACAAACGTGCGTAGCACAGAAAACACACAATTAAACAAGACACACGGTCTTTAAATATCCCTTGAAGTTTCTTAAAAGAAAATCACCACATGAAGCTTGTAAGTAAGTTACAATAACAAGGTTATAGAACTATCTGCCCAGACATAATAAAGCCTCTTACGTGTCGCTTTGATAGCGAGTAGATTCGTCAGTCCTTTTGGGAAATCCGGCGGAGTTTCTCTCGGCTCGGTTCTGACGATGCCGGTAAGTTCCACGGCACAGCTGATTCTTTGGCGGCAGCAACAGTAATTAGTGAAGTCAACGTCGGTTGAGAAGGTATAACACAGAGGTGATCTTCTCTCAGTTAAGCACGGAGTTTATCCGTCTTCTTCTGCAGGCACGAAATGTTATCTTGTGTATAACAGTTTAATAGAGGTAAAAAGATAGAAGAAAACAGAGTTGCTCGTCCAGCGAGTAACGTCTGTATTCAGGAACAAGGAAAGTTCAGCGCTGAAAGAAAATACCTCCTGTGGCTGCTGATGCAGTTGCAGAAAGGCAAAGTTTGTTTACCTCCTTACAGTCCTCTGGAGAACTGGAGTGGCAAAGAGGGTTCTGAGGTGTTTGGTTTTATACCTCTGTTGACAAAATGGCTGTACTTCCTGGGATTACTCCGGCCCCCGAAAGCTTTAGCCAATACAAACCTTTGGTTTGGTTTTAAAAGTTAAGAGTTCACAGGTAGGCGTGAATTAACTGACAGGGTCATTTGGGCTTTCCATTGTTCTCTGACCTCCTCTGTGTAGTCAGGCCGCATGGGCAGGCTTGTAGGCTGGGGTCAGGCTTGTACGATATCCGAAGGCCCAGTCTTTGTTCTACCAGACTGTGAGGCCCAACACGTTTTACTAGACTAGGCTGGCAAGATTTCCCCGCTATATCTGCAGATGTAGCAAGGTTTGGCTGTTTAGAAGGAGTTTCCTCCAGCTCCAGTGGCAGCTGATCTACTGAAGCTTCCGATGGATGGGCCAGAGCCTCAGCTCTTGGTGAGGTTTTGATATGGCAAGCTCGAGCAGCTCCTCCACCGCGCACCACTTCGGCCCATGAAGGTTGGGACAGAGGGATCACCCTATGGGGAGTGCTGGTACCCATTTGAGCCTCTTTTCTCCCAGCACTGATAAAGAAATGCTGCTCAGCTCCACGTTACCTACTGCAGTGCAGCTGCTCATCAACATCAAGTCAGTCTCACGTTCAGCCAGTCGATTTCCCTCACAGTTATCCGGCCCAATGCCGGCTCCAGCACTGGTTGATGTTAGCCATGGAACAGTGTAGGCAGAGTCGGAGATCGCGGCCTGCGAGAACCGGAAGGAGGACAGAGCAAAAGAGCTGTGAATATGTGAAATGTGCTTGAGCTGGGCCAATGCAACCAACGAGAAGCCATTGATCAACATTCTTTAGCCAGTGGATGTTTTCCTCCAAACGTGAGTAGTCCAGAGTGCAGTTTTTGCATGCCACCATGTATTGGTTTGATGGGGAAAGTTTTCAAGTGGACAATCGCTCACCCGAGGCACACACCCAGCTAGCGAATCAGCCTTTTCCTGCACTGACATTAAAGCAAAACTTTTCAACTGTTCACAGACTTTCCCTTCCAGAGCTCCACGAGCACTTCCGGGTCTGCGCTGTCCCACCCAATACCCATGACGTCGCGGCCAAAACAATAAAATATCGTAAATCCATATCTATGGTGGCATTGTCAGTAAATTTGTACAAAATTTGCCTTACATGCAGACATTTGCAGCCAAAACACAATGCAATTCAAAGCATTCGACCACAACAGTTGCAGCTACAAAACAATAACAGACGACAAATATTCTCTGGTCCTTTTGCCATCAATCTAGAAGTGACAGAACTTAACTATACTTGTATTTTCTACTTCTATAAATACATTAAATACCAAGATGGTCTAATGTCAACAATAAAGTCAAAAATTTCCCATTAAAAACTATGTATGGAAGTATATTTAAACATTATACTAAATGGCAACTTATAAAATGTCACTATTTAACTGTACACGTATATTAAAGTACAAGAAGCTAAACTCAACACACAACATGTGCTGTCCTGGCTTAACGTTTTGGTGGTCTCAGTGGGCAGTAATGTTCATACAATTTCATGCCAAGATAGATACCAAAATTGTGCCACCTGATTTGCATAAACACAGCCCTAGCTGTGCCACTCTTCCCACCTCATGCAAGTCGGGCAGTAGGAGCAATGCAATTACAGAGAAATGAAATGTACACAACGCCAACTGGGAATCTTGCTGAGTTTTTGGCAAACGGCAGCTTTTTTTTTTTTTTTTTTTTGTGTGTGTCTGTTTTGTGTGTTTGCTATTTGTGTTTGATTTTCCAGCAAAGTATCATTAATGCATAAGCACATGGAGGTGAAATGGCTAAAAGACAAAAATCAAAATCATTATA
>NC_060150.1:21016049-21045267 GCF_021292245.1 Micropterus dolomieu
GGGGGGGGGGGGGGGGGGGGGGGGGGGGGGGGCGTGACAATATCAGTATTAATATACAGATGTGAATATGCATACTAAAAAAGGTCATTTGGCAGATTGATATTCACCCACGTCCTTTCAGAATTCCAACGATGGCTATGATCCTCTGTAGTGGCTCTCACCAGGCCTTGTCCTGAAAAATAGACAAGATGTATCATGCTTGTAAAAATTCCTACACATCAACGTATTGTTCTCAATTTACACACAATGGTAACTTTGCCTTCTACCCTCACAGCATCGCCAGAGCAGAGCCATTAGGTTGCCGCTTAATCAGAATCAGAAAGCTTTATTGTCATTGAACGTAGTTCAACGAGATTTGCTCCGCTGTTAATTTTATGCCCTGATATCAGCAGTATTTAATGTCTTAATGCACGCTGGCTAACCTTTTAGCACCTTCTTCAGATTAGGCTTTTAGCGTGTAACATTAGCTAATTCACTGTAGTGCTGTATTTGGGTGTGTATAAATCCTGTGATTAACCAGGCAACCGTCTGTGAGCTGAATGCCAAAGATGATCCTGACTTTCTGGCCTAAAAGCTAAAGTTAATGTGATGCTAACTGCAATAGCAGTCAGAATCATTATAGATGTTCATGTTTGCCTTTTGTGTCTTTATTTCACAGCTTCTAACATTTATCTGTATAGACATTAATATAAAATATAGGCAACAGGCTCCCTTCTGAGGTGCATTTTATTTGCATCCAAATCCAAAAAGTCTCCTCATTAGCTAAAAAGAACTACTTGCTTTAATAACATCAGGTCCCCCAATCACCACCGTTCATTCTTTTCCTAACAACCACTTTTTCAGACTCATTTGAAAACTGAAAAATAATGTAGGATGGAGCCTACCTGTCTGTAGGCTACAGGACACAGCTGTAGGCTACACCACTTTAGTCTAAGTTTCTAACTGATGTTCTCAACATTGGACAAGTAGGCAGTAATAAAATACAGCTTCCAGTTACTTTCTATAAATTGAGCTAATGTTGAGTTACATAGCAGCCAAAAGATGTAGCCTGCTGTAGAAGTGTTCCTGCTCAGCTGGCAGTCTGAAGGGGAGGGGAGATGTTTTCTAGCGCAGACAGGCTTCACTTTTCCAGCAGGTGGGAAATAACAAACAGACTTTTCTTAGTCTTGAGAAGCTGACATGCTGTAACTGACACAGCACATTTACTGACAGAATATTTTCCTCCGCTCGCATTCAACGTCACTTCCTACCGCTCGGACAATCAAACACTCGCTAAATGTTACGCACCTCCTGATTCAGAGTTACGCTGCTGTTATAACAGCACCTGTCACGTAGATGTTCTTTGAAGATCGAGCAGAGGAAGGGAGCCAAGCGTTGAGTGTTACTGTGCTCACAGTGTGTGAGTGAAAACATTTGTAGTGTATAGTTTAACGATCGTGGGAAATTTTAGTAGCAGCGATCAGGATTATAGGGAAAACACTGCTTGAGCATCCTAGTCTGTCTACATATGAAATTCTGTTACTTATTTTTCAAACACTCATGGAGAAGTTGTCGAAATGGTCCACTCTGTCCAGACCTCAGCGGAGTCTCCTTTCTGGGTCCCAAATCGTTATTTTTACTCGTGATGAGTCTGGTTCTCTGTTCAGAAAGAATATTTGACGTTAGCTAAAATACATGAGATCTATGTCTTACTAGGTAACGTTAGTACGTGGCATAACACCGGTAACGTTAACGTAACGTTAACAGTAACGTTAACCTTAGGAGCAGCGGAGCGTTTCACGTTTCTTTAATTAATATTAATATCAAGCTATCTGGCTAAACGTGCTACAGCTAACGTTAGCATTCTTAACAGTCACATTAACTAACTTAGCTGTCACTTAAATATGTCTTTGTCACTGCAGGTCACAATCTGACACAGCCTTTTATTTGTTAGCAAGAGGGACTAACGTTAGACCCGTTAATGTTATCGTTTTATCATGTAACTTAACAACTGACAAATGCAACTTAACTTACGGGTATGAAATGTTACGACGAATGCATGATTCACATTGAAGGATAACGTAATAACGTTTTATTAAAGACTGGCAGAATGTTACGTTAGCTAACGTTAATGCCAGACTGGGTCTGATAAATTAAAAAGGACAAATAAAACGTAACGTTTTCCAAGCTGCCGCCCTTAAGTGTTAGCTTAACTTATGAGAACTTGATATCTTGGGAGGAAACTTCATATGAAGAAAAACAAAATCATTACTTTACCTTCAGTGAGCGCTGAATGTCGATATCCTGCGGGACGTTACCCGGACTGTCTGCTTCAAACGAGCTTCACGTTATGACGTATCTCGACGAAGTAAAACATTGTCATTGGTCGAAGTCGCCTCTGCCTATGAAAAGCTCCCGATAAAGCTATTATGTTTTTTACAGCCTTTATGAAATCCCATATATTTTCTCAAATAAGCAGACGGTATGTGTTGTAAAATTATGTCAATATGACATAAAAGGACAAGCACACACAATTGGGAAATGCAGGAGACATGATGAAGAAGGGACATCACAGTAGGAATGACCTAAAGGAGGGGACACACGGGCAGCAGCCATAAACTGTATATGAAAAGACAGCAGCACACAATTCAAGATTTATTATATCCCAATACAGGATATTATCAA
Organism: Micropterus dolomieu; assembly: GCF_021292245.1. Classification (NCBI taxonomy): domain Eukaryota; kingdom Metazoa; phylum Chordata; class Actinopteri; order Centrarchiformes; family Centrarchidae; genus Micropterus; species Micropterus dolomieu. The sequence goes on from NC_060150.1 coordinate 21,018,714, forward strand.
GCAACATCTGACACTACACTTAACACTGTGGGACAGGCAGCCATTTAAATGTATTAATGTAACACCTTAATGAAACATGTGGGATCATGAACCCATGGCCTCCAAGAAAGTGGAATGAGGCAGATAGATCCTCCCTAATGACTGTGAACCCAAAGATGGTGACTGCTAACATGTTAGGATAGTAGTGATGCAAGAGGTTTATTCATTACTCTATTACAATCTCTTTGATTAATCCAAAGAGCACTTGCTGGTGGGTTGTCTAATTGAGCTGTGGAGTGGCTGAGGCGATGCAGTGATGATGTTCAGGCTAGTTGTAAGCTCATACAGTGCTTTAAAATGTATGGCTGGTCCTACCTGTCACAGTGCCTCTGTTAACCCTTCTTCACATAATTGATAAGTTAAATACAAGTCTAACTCCTTGGAGTTGGCACTTATATGTGGTGCTTTCAGAGGTAAAAAACAAACGCATACATATTTACACACAGTAGGCCTACATATGAGACCACCGTGCTGAAGTGTGTGTGTGTGTGGGGAGGGGGGCAGTATACATAATTCTCAAATACTTAAAGTCCATCTAATCGCACAATCTGTGCAAAATATGAAAGTGTTGTTTAATCACAACAGTGAATTAGGGTTGTCATTGAAGCATATGGCCGAACCACCCCGATACTGACCTGTTAAAGGGAGTGGTGGGAATTGTTGGGTTTCGGGTAATAATGTTCTAGACCTGCTCTATATGAAAAGTGCAATGAGATTACTTTTGTTATGAATTGAGGCTAAAGATTAGATTAGATTGAGTACTTGTTACATCCAGAAGTTGGCAGTGGCGCAACGGCAGCTGACGTTAAACCGAAAGAAGGAGAAGAAGATTTCAGCAGCACATGTGCGATGTCACTTGACTGCTTCTTCTGAGTTAATTTTGGCGGACAAGTTGCTGGTGGTCTTCGTTTTTGGAAGTTGTAAGAGGTAAGGACCTGTTCTTTTTACCCGGAACTGTTTTTTGTAGAATTTTCATATTGAGCATGATTGTATTTTGTGTTTGTGATAGAAGGCGTCCTGCATTTTTCGTGTGTATAATGTTAAGCAGTTAGGTTAACTAGCCCAGGGAGGTGGTTCTTGGACATGTGTTAGCTAGCTAAAATTGCTGCATGACCCAGGTTGATCGGCTGTTATCCCGCCGAGCCTGCAAATCCGTGAACACTTGAACGTTACCCTCTGCTGTCGATAGCAACACTGTTTACAGGCGCTTCAACACCTCAGCCTGTGCTGGTGGTGTGCATAGAGAAAGCTTTGTTTTTACATGTCTGTGTTTAAGCTCTTAAGCTTAGCTCTTGATAGGATAGGCTGCTGTAACACAGTGTCTTTGGTTTGGAGAGATTAGTTTTACTCTTGTGTTCCTGTCTATACTTTCAGATATCAGGCTTATTTTACTGGTCATAATAAATGCAAAAGTTACGTTTTTGCATGAGTAAAAACAGGTAACGTTAATTTTAATTGTTAACAAACAGATATTTTGGACTTGTATTCAGCCAATGGTTTGAAGTGTTTATGAGCTTCAGTGAGTCACTATTAGCCTAAAGATGTGTAAGCTGTCTGTTATTATAAATGGGGGGAAAAGGGCATCACAGAGTACATATGGCGTTTAGGTCAGTGTATTGCTACAAATTACCAAAGTGTGCCTCTTTTTCTGTCTGAATTTCCAAATCTTTATTTCATCCTCTTCCCTTTCGCAGGTAAAGGAGAGCGCATAAGGCTGCTCTTCAACTACCAATAATATGTTGTGCTTGTGGAATATGTTTCTAGGTGGAATTTCTGAGGATTTCTACTGTTCCACTGTCTCAAAGTTCGTAGACAAACACACTTCCAATCTCCTCAGTGTGTTGAAGAAGAAAGGAGGCTATGCAGGAAGGGAACTTAGCATACTTTTGGCCCAAAGGTATGTTTTGCAATTGGTAGAAAATATTATAGAATAATAAGTTGATGTTGACTCGTCTCTTCTGACACGTATAGAGAGTAGTAAACAGTCAGAAACCCAAAACATCTGTGTATGCACCCTGATGAGTATACAATTGGGATTTGATTGTTGCTCACAAAGCCTAAACAGCAACACTTGAGCCACTTTCAAACAAATATTTTTTATTGTTTGCAGTTGCCTCACTTTTTAAACACACATCAGTGACCAGAGCTATGTTTAGGGATCGGATATATTGACATTTGGAATGAGCAACAGAAAGTTTGCGGCCTCTCTGCTGGCCATTAAGTTGGCTCTGTGTTTGCGTCTATGTGGAGACGCTCAGCCCTGACACAGAGAGCAGGGCAGAGGCTTCACCATGATAATAACATAATTTATTTGACAGCAAGGTTTCTTTTGTTTATTATGATTTCAACACAGATTTGTTCACAATGTAGTAATGGGGGAGGGTGTACCTCCCTGGACATGTTCATAGCAAGTTTATTGTGTCCTTTCAGAGTTTAAGAAATCAAAGATGTAGGACACGTACCATTAACATCACTGGACATGTGAGAATGTGTGTATGTGCAGTCCTTAAGTATTTCTGTATTGTTTTTGTATCTCTAGCAACTGTTGTAAAGAGGAGGGAGATCATCCTCAGGGCAATTGGTTTCTACCTGATGAAGACCCAAACATCCTCTTCAAAGAAAACCCGGTTGGTAATTTCAGTAGTTACTACCTGCATTAAACCAAACGGCTACAGTTGTGGTCAAAAGTTTACATACACTTGTAAAGAACATGTATTTCATGGCAGTTAAAACCAACTGCCATGAAATACATGAAAATGAATTGTGATTTTGCCTGAAATAAACAAACAAAAAACAGACAGCTTGTTACGTCCCCGCCTTGTCTAGTGGTTTGGGACTAACAAAGAGATAAATAAAACAGAAAAACAAAGGACGACCCAAAACGTGTCAAGTTAATGTAATTATTCTAAGTTAGTAACAAAAAAGGTGTTTTAACAACTGAAGGCGATCTCTGCTCACACTAGAGACGATATGGGGTTTGTTATGTAAAGTAAATTCATTAAGATATTCAGCGGAAAATATGCAACACAATACAGAGTCTCTACGACTCCCACCGCGCTGGTGAGATCATATGTGGAGATCGACGCTCCTCACCACACCGGCTTCTAGCTGGTCATGAACACGGGGCCGACAGCTGCCTCCGCAGAGTCACCAGAGGTAGGTAACAGGTGGCAGTAGGTAACGGTGAAAATGAGCAGAGCAGAGGAAAATATGAGTGCTACATTTTAGTCTGGCTGTAAATGTACAGTGTAGGTTACAGTTTGTCCGTTAATTAAAGTCTGTCTGTTCTCCAACTGCTGGAAAAGTGAAGGCAGTTAGCGATAGGTAACGTCTCCTCTTCAGACTGCGGTCTGGAAGCTGAGCAGGACGTTTTTTGCCCGTAAGTTCATTTGTTTGTTGTCATTCATCCACATATCGAGTACACAATGAACCCAATGCCATTTCTCAAGGCCCATGGTGCTCAATACAAGATTACCATAATCAACTTACAAGACAAAAAACAAACATGTAACTACACTAGACGAGACATTACATTTATTCATTTAGCTGACGCTTTTATCCAAAGCGACTTACAATTGCTATTTAGATTGCATTGTAAAGTGCATAGTTAAACCAAATCTGACTCTATACTAATAACAGCAGCATCAAAAATAAAAATATCAGCAAAAGAGGTCAGTAATAATGCTATGCAATGTTAGCTGCATTTATATGAAGTAACATTAAATATCTGCATTTTCAATACTACCTACTTGTTTGATTTGTTACAAATAGTTTTGTCTTGCAGTCGCATCGTAGCCTCATAATCATAATGAGGTGACTAGAAATTCCCACCCTTGAGGTGATGCATCAATATTCGAACCAAATTATTGATCTGATAATCGTAACTGAATTGAATCGTGAGGCCAGTGAAGATACACACCCCTACTGCTTACTCGTTTTGTACTTCTTACTGTCGTAAGAAGTTTTTTTGGTACTTGTATCATAAAATTTTAAACGGTACACAACCTTACCTGACTTAAACCCAATCGAGAACATGTGAACTATTTGGAAGAAACAAGTCTGTTTGTTAAATTTAACTCAACTGCTCCAAATCTATCAAGAGGAGTGGTCAATGATTCAACCAGAAGCTTGTGGATGGCTACCAAAAGTGTCTAATTGAGGTAAAAATGACAATGGGACTTTTAAACAAATATTAACATTGCTGTATGTATATTTTTAACCCAGTAGATTTGGTCACATTTTCAGAAGACCCATAATAAATTCATAAAAGTACCAAAATTCATGACGTTTTTTTGTGACAAAGATTCATCACAGAAAAGTTTGAGTTGTAGTTATTATTGGAAACCCAAACAGCCATGACGTGTATGTTCTTTAGAAGTGTGTGTAAACTTTTGACCACAACTGTAACCTTGTTACTTTCTTACGATTTGCAGAAAATCAGTTTGTTTTGTCTCTTTTGGGAAATCTAATATATACACTCACAATGCATTTTATAAGGAATATCTGCTGTCTAATGCAATCAAAAATGACAACTGCCATACATTCTGTTATTATTGATTTCATAGTGGGTGGTGTACTGGAGTGCATTATATAGAAAAGTTTTCCTAATATTGTCTGCCCCATTGACATACATGAGGGGGGCAGAATAATAGAAACAGTTGTTAAATATCTAAGCTTAGTAAAAGTAAAGATTTATGGCAGAGCTGTTGGATTGCAGTAGACTGCACGCCCTCCAAATAAAGTGCTTGGTGAGGTATATTAAATAATACACAATTGTATCTAATATTTAATTCACCAGCACTACTTCATCTTGTAATTTTTAAACACATAGCACTTTATCATGCTATTTTTGTTAAATCATTACATAAAGGACACCTGAAATGCAAACATTACTCTTTAGAATTCTGCAAAATCTGTTTGTGATTTCATAATTTGTTTTTCTACTTTCTTTCTGTCCTATGTAAAGGATCTGATGGTACAGCTGTTCCAAGAGAGCTTGGACAACTTATCTTTACAGCATCTGTGTTGAGGGAGGTAATGCCACCACTCCTCCAGCTGATGTTGGGATAGTCACCGAGGGTACTGAAGTTTTGCATGACTTGGGAGACATCGCCTCTACACGTGCACTCTTAATAGGTGTAATTATGCACTGAACCTCAGTTATCCTCAGAACCTTAAAGCCTTCTTTTAGGTACTTAACAAGTGATTCTTTCAACTAGATGCTAGCAAACTCTCAACCAAGGTACAGATGCTCAAGAATAAACTCTATGAATGAGCCATTGATTTGGAGTGTTCTGTGGAATAGGCAGAATTCTAGGCAATGCATCATCAAAATTGTTGACAACTAAACATTATTTTGCAAACTTTTCAACACTTTATAGTGCTAATAATTTTGCTGTATTCTTTTTTTCACCAATTGCACCAAAATGATAGTGATGTGTTGGTGAATAATGTCCATAACAAAATTAAGTTGAAATTAATTTGTGTGGGACCAGTTGACAAACATTTGAATTGTGTCAATATAATTTGGAAAAAAAATATTGAATGAAAACCTAATGTTTTAATTAATTGAACATAAATGTATATTTTTACTACTCCAAATAAAATATTGAAAGGTAAGCTTAAATATATTGTTGATCAGAAGTTTTTTATTTTTAGTTGGATCAATTGACATTCATTGTGTTACTCTTATACAAGTTCATTAAATTTTTTTGCTTTTAACTAACCTAAAACAATTTTGTGGAATCTGTTGAAAAAATAAATATAATTAAAATCAAAGCTTCAGTTTTTTGAGTGGGATAGGACAACAAATACAACTTTTATGACCATTTGATTTTGATATATAGCCCAAACACCAGTAAGCTGTGCATCAAGACCTAAAGAGAATAGGTCTTTTTAGCCTCAAATGGCCTATGAAAGTAATGTAAATATATTGGATAATTGCTTTTAATCACTATAAAAGTATGTTTATTCAAAGTAAACCCCATACATTAATGGGAAAAGTCTGTAGATATATTGGATAGTTGCTTGTAATTACTATAAAAGTATGTTCATTCAAAGTAAACTCCATACATTTATGGGCAAAGTTCATAGGTATATTGGATAGTTGCTTGTAATTACTGTCAAATATGTTTGTATAAAGTAATCTCTATAAAAATATGGTTTTGCAAGCTATTATCACGTGATCTTTGTTATTCCACAGTTTAAAAACTAAATTTAACAGGAATTTACTATTAATAGATTGAATAATCCCATAAAATAAAAGCCTAAAGCTTTCAAGATATTGTTAATGAGTTTTAAAACATGGTATTTTAAGGAATTTTTAAATAATTTTTTTGTGTTTTAAATCTAAAAATCTGTACTTTGACAAGGAGTTCTTGTGGATGGAATAGATAATCTTATGGATTTACCAAAGAATACTGTGTAAAAACAGCAGACACTTTTTAATTGTGTAATTTTAAGGTATTTCTGCAATATTTTTCAGTTTATATGCAGATTTATACATTTGTTTAACATTTTACAGACATTTTTTAAATGAGATTTTCTTTTCATTTTACAGCAGTTGGACTGTAAACATACAGACAATGTTTACAGTAAATATCTGTATTTAAAAACAGAATTATTCCGTAGAATAATTTAAGGTTCTTTACTGTAATTTTGTGTTTGGCAACTTTTGCTGCCAGACTTTTTACCGTTATTTTACGATTGTTTTTTTTACATTTATTTACCTTAAATTTAAAGTTTCACAGTAAAAAACAGAAAATTGTCGTAATTTTAAATATGTGAATTTCTTTGTCTTTTTACATAGAATTCAATGTAATTTTACATCCAGGGCAATTAAGCAATGGAATAATCCTGTAAAAAAAACTATAATTTCTTATTATATGAATATACAGATTATAACTTTTATTTTATGGTTAATGTTTTTAAGAAAAGTATTTTTCTGTATTTTCATGGTATTTATATGTAATGTTGAAAAAACAGAAAAAATCTGTAAAATAATACAGTATATTTCTGTGAAAAAACTTTTTTTTTTCAACTGGCCAGCCCCCTTCCCGACGTCAAGGATCGTCAGGCTTTTTGTTAGAGCTGATAAACGTCTAACAATCACAGGCGGCTGTGATTTAAACCAAGCAGTACGCCTCTGTTGCCTCTCACTGTGTTCATGATTGCATCATGTTATAGTTGGCTGTATATAACGATAACTCGGGTTGTTTTGATATACAGATCATGTTAACTCATTTGAGGCATTACTTCAGTAGTTGTGGGAACCGGGCAAGGCTTCGGTGAGTTTATTTGTTTTACACATCTCTTATTTTTGGAAACACACCTAGTTTTGATTGTTTATTCATACATTAGCTTTATAGGTGGCTACTATATTGTGTTTTGGTTTGGCAGGCAACATTATCTTCGGAAAATAGGGTTTTGATTTTTGTCTTCTTGTGTTGCCTTTTTCTTTTGTTTGTTTGTGAATTTGTCACCAGCCGCAGCCCTTCCTTTCGTTCCCTACCTCACCTTTTGTTTTCTGCTTTTTGATTTCCTTTGTGGTACATGTTACTTGACCTTTGAATAAAATTCCTGTAACTTTTTTCAGTTGATCAGTTGACAATAAATGGTTGATCTTGCCTGACACCATCTGCAATATGTTGCGTTCTTTATCCCTAGACATCTACCGGTTGTAACAATAATTCCCATGAAAGAACAAAACCAACAATGTGTTAAGTTTGATTTATACTTCTGCGTCAAATCTACTCCGTACCCTACACCGTAGCCTACGCTGTAATTTGACCTGCAGCCCCCAAAAAATGTATGCAACCGCAAGAACTGTGATTGGTCAGCGGGGTAGCATCACAATGCCTCCAAGCCAACAGGAAGTGCTTTGTGCTTTGAAGTAAACTTTACTAGTGGCCAAACCAGCAGCTGTAACACCATTGATCAATATATTTGAGCGCCACAACCCACACGAAATGACTCCTTTCACTCATCAGATTGTGATCCATTCAGTCAGTGACATTTGAAAAGTCTACAAGAGCTGCACATCTATCATTTTGCTCCCATTCAAGTTAGTGGAGAGCTTGCCGGGTGGGCAAAAGTCAACACAGTGGGCGCTGTAGCACTACCGCCAACTAGCGTTTTGGTGGTGTAATTGCAGAATGACACAGACACCAACGCACAAGAATGAATACATGGCTACGTGCATAGCTACGCTAGCTACGGTGTAGACTCGACATAGAAGTATAAACAAAGCTTTAGTCTGTTTTTCAGTTCTTCCTGACTTCCCTACTCTGCTCATGGTTTGCTAGTGATGGTGGTATCTTTAAAAATGTCTCTCAAATATATAGTTAATTTCTTTTTCATTACTTTCTTTTTCCAAAATTAATATGATTTCAGTGTATTTAAAAGTATCTGGGGCAGCAGGACTGTGTATGTGGTAAGGAAAACTAAACTCATCCTTTAGAGACGCAGGGAAGGCCGGGTTTGGGTCTCATTTTTAGGCCCACGCAGGACTCTAAGGCTGTTTCTCAATACCGAGTTCACCAAGTTCTGTGCTTTAAAGCTTGGACCTGGGAGCCCTGGACCACAGTCTGTCATGCGTTGGTGTCTGTAGCTACCTGTTGGAAGCTCCGTCTTAAACCTGACTCTTATCCAGTTTTAATCCACACTTTTACGTTACATTTTTTATATCCTTTTATTTAACTTCAGTTTTTAACTTAAGTTTTATGTGGGTTAAGGATTAGTCATCCGACATGGATTTTAAGCTAGATGATCGAAAAAACGCTATCAACACTACTGACCACAACAAAGCTCCGGCAACTAACATTATGCTAGCCGAGATAACTCTGCCCCATGAGGACTGCATACTCCTTAAGAAAGCGAACAAAAAGATGCTGACCTTATGGAAGACATCCGATGACTTTCAGAGGAACTCAAAGAGAAAGATTCCCTGCTGACTGGCTTTATGGATGTGGCTTCAGTACAAGCCAAACAGATTGTTTCTCTTAGCGCAACTGCTAACATCCAGGACACCATGCTATGGGACCCCTCTACCCTTCCAAGACTTTCCTCCTGCTCGACTCCGAAGCATCAATCAACCTGGGCTGAAGTGGTGGTCCGTGGCTGCAAGAGAGGCTCAGACGGGGCTGCCTCTCCTCCGCACATCGGCCTCTCCAACCGCTATGCAGCCCTGTCTGACGACACTCTGGTCCAACCAGCGGATGCACCTGCGGCTTCAAGGCTCCCTGATACAGATCTCTTTCGGCCGATGCCTGCACTGGCGGCAAATGGCCGTCAACCAGGTCAAAAACCACTGCTTCCCGACATAGGATCCTGAAGGAGGCTGTGCTCAGACGCTCTGGAGGCCGTCTCTACCCTCCACCATCGGGTAGCCCTTCTCTCAGGTCTGTTACTGCTACTCCAACACAACACTCAGCAGCTCACACACTCCATCCTCAGTCCGCAAGCAGATTCTGCTTCAACACTTCAACAGTCCTGCTCTGTAACCCAACAACCAGTATCTCCTCATCCCCTTTTCTCCCCAACCACCCTAATAATTGGTGACTCCATAACCAGAAACATCCGTTTCTTTAACGTTACCACTCACTGCTTCCCCAGTGCCACCACAGCTGACATTATAAAAAAACTCCAGGACCTGATGCCATTGCTCCCGTCCTTCATCACAAGAGTGATAGTCCATGTGGGAACAAATGACACAGCTCTTCAGCAGTCTGAGCTGACAAAATCTTTTTAAAGCAGTGTGGAAAGTCCGTTTTTATCTCTGGTCCCATTCCCACAGTTGGTCGCGGTGCTGGCCGCTTCAATAGACTCCTTGGCCTCCACGACTGGCTCCAGTCCGCCTGCAGGGCTCACCGTGTGTGTTATGTTGATAACTTCAATATTTTCTGGCAAAGAATGTCTCTTTTTAAGACAGACAGACTTCACCCAAACAAACGAGGCTCAGAAATGTTAGCTGCTCACATACAACATGTGGTGCGGTCCTCCACACATGACTTACGTGAATGACTAATCATTCATGCAGCACACCTGGACACACCACCGCTCACTGAACAGATCTCTGGCTCACTGCCACAAACAACTGTCTCCACATGGCATGTTGACTGCTGAACCACTGGACTCTCCTCAGTCTAAATTTTTCTGTACAAGTGTATATAGATTACTATTGAATACTTTATCACTGTATTTGTTTAACATTTATATTCAAATAAATATGAGCCTGAAAATTGTGTTTGTAGTAATATGTTACACCTTCCTGTCAGAGCTGTGAAAGAAACTTTGTAAAAGTATATGAAAAGCAGTTCTGTATTATTATATAAAGCACAATCAGGAATACTGCAATTCAATAAGTTATAACATCTTTTGACGTGAAATGATTAAAAAGACTACTTTTTATTTCCATTTCTTCTTCCCCACAAAAAAAGGTAAAATACAATCAGTACAAACAGTGTTAATAAACCAAGTCCATAGTATTAGGTACACAGTAGTATATTTATTCTCTTGCCTTGCATTCAGTCTTTTTGTGGTTTACCCAAATCTTGAGTGGTATTCAAATTTTTCACATCAACCTAAATGACACAACTGACACAAATTAGACCACAGATCTCCATTTGATAAGATTTTGTCCCAGACATGCTTATCAGATAGGATTTTTGCTTTTAGATGTTTTATTACAGAAAGTGTATGAAACCCATGACCCAAATAGTCATACGTTCTGTCATTGTGTTACTTATGGACGAATTATGGTGAAAACTATTTATTCTTTTAATTTTAAATAGTAAATGTATTACATTTACTATTTATTACCCTTAAGGACCCCTGGTGGTCCAGCAAATGGCTATTCATTTATTAGCTGCGATAGCGCTAGTCTGATAAAGTGAACATTGCCCCTCATGTTGTCTAAGAGGTCCCCCAGTAATGTCAGTCTTGCGTTGGTTGGGAACGGCACCCCAAGACAGTACTTTCAAATGTAGTCTATTTATTTAAATATAAATGTAAAACAAATACAGTGATAAAGTATTCAATAGTAAACTATATACACTTGTACAGAAAAATTTAGACTTAGGAGAGCCCAGTGGTCCAGCAGAAGCAGAAGTTGTTGTCTCCTACAGATGACCCTGGGTACTGCAATGGCTATTCTTACAACTCATGAGAGGCAATGTCGCTACCACCACCTGCTGGTGTAGCTAATGTTACGGCTGCCGAGGGCAGCTGTCTGTGTGTCACTGCTGCTGTGTTTCTCCCTACATGTGTTACACTGTGTTACACTTACATTGGCTGGGCTTCGGCAAGTCTGGCTGATCCCACCTCCCACATCCGACGATCCTGATTGGAGCGGCGCACCAACCCTTCTCCAATCGCCGAGCTGCCTGCAGGACCTCCTTCGTGCCTTCCCTCTCAAATAGGCTGGTCTGCTGCTGGTTCGAGGCAGCTACCTTTTGCCATGTAGTTTGCCCCGACGCTGGTCCTAACTTTGAACTCTGTGTGTGCGTATCCTCAGTGGAAACAACCGTTTCTGTGTTAGTTAGATCTGTGTGTTACTGAGAGTTGGTAACTCACCTGGGCTGATCCCAGTAGTTGGTCTACAGACTTGGGCTAGGGGAAGCTCGTTTACTGATCACCCACACCTGTTAGTAAATACTTGTTTTAGAGACACTAGGTTTAGGGGTGCTGCGCTCCCTGTGTTTTTTGCTTCTGAACAACGGCTAGAGAGGTTTTTGTTTATTCTTGTTTTCAAGTAGTTTAGTAATCCCTCACATAGGAGGGATCTCTTTTTGTTATATTTGGTTCTTTGTTTTACGCAGCACCCACTTACCCATTTTCTGTTTGACCATTTTGTGTGTATCAGACTGTTTAATAAATACTCTTTCCACCCATACCAAATCCATCTGGTTTATGTTTACGTCTCTCCTACCCCTAGAGAGCGGGGACGTAACACTAATAAACTGCTCTCACACGTATAGATCTCTGTTTACAGATCTCTGTGGTACAGAGTGGACAAAATTCCACAAATGCGTAAAAAGGAAGTCACAAATGTAACGTGACCTGCAAATTGACAGGAAATGTGCAGAAACTATTTTGTGTATAAAAATAGATCCACAAATTTGTAAATAACACTTTGTATGTGAAATTAAAATATGTGTGTTGCAAATTGCACTGTGGATATGATTTTACACAACACAAATGTAAAAATACATGTTTTGGGTAGTGAGATATTTGTGTTTACAGATCTCCGCAGTACACATTGGAGAAAATTCCACAAATATGTAAAAAGCTAGTTACAAATGTAACATGACCTACAAATTGACAGAAAGCAATCTGCAAATGTGCAAAAACTGTTTTGTGTGTAGAAGTAACTCTGTGTGTGGATATGATTTTACACATCACAAATGTAAAAATACATATTTGTAGATAGTGAAATATTTGCACATCATAGTACACATTTGTGGATTGTTTTCTGTGGGTTACAAACATTAAAGTCCAATAAAATCTTCCATAGAAATGCATTCTGGGATACATGGCTATCCTAAGTCCACACAAGTCACCACCTATGCCGGCTCGGTAAAAAGGGCGGAGCAAAAACACATCTGTGTATTTCACTGTACATGGCTGGATGCGGAGTTTTGAATTGGAACAGTACTCAGGCTGCGACTGATGACGTTTCACACAAGTCCACAAGAATGCAGATGAGAAACAGCTTAAGTAGTCAGTAGTCTTCTTGAGTTGTCAAATGACATAAATGTGTGTTTGTCATAAACATTGTAATCTTGCAGTTGCTACCTTAAGTCCCACATGATGTGATCACAGCACACACACAATCTCCATAAAAGGTACTGATCTGGAATTTCCTCTAGCTTTACACTCTGAATGAATGAAATAATTAACTTTGTAGTCTTGATAATAACAACTAATAAACACTTTCCTCTTGTTTGCAATTTGGATGTTATGGGAAGTTTACTGATACAGTTTTTTTCAATTGCTAAGATGCAATGGACAAAACTGAAGCCACTTTTTCAAAACTCTTCACACAGTCTGCATTACCAACACGCATCTTGGCCAAACAATTAATCTCACCTCCAAAAGTCACTCAAACCCCCTAAACACTTCATACCAGTCTCAAAATAAACTTGTTCCACCAAAATACTGGCAACAATTCTCACTCAGAAAGCATCTATTTTCACTCATAACACACTGACCTACAAAACACTAACATCAGGAAACACTACATAAATGATAAACTTATCTTTGAAGTAGGAATGATTTTTTTCATATAAATAACTATTTAATTATACAATATAGTTTTTCATAGTTGCTTCTGAACATTTCTCAGCTCTCATTTCAGAATTGAAATTCTCAAAACTACTTGTTCACCCTCCACATCATCTGGTCACTTGTGCATATCGTAAAAGCAATTTATCATTCTTTTGAACAAATTGAAAATGTTTTTTGCATTTGTCTGCTGTTTCCTACAATATCATTTGCTTATGCCATGTTGATCACAGTGGATTGTACTGGTTTTCAGTTGCGTAGTCTGACCCCTCAAAACATTTAGGCATAAGTTCATAAATCACTACTTTCTCAATGGTTGAACACGTTTTCATAATCTGTCAAGCATATTTTCTATACATGTCTATGTCTACTTTTTTTTGTAAATGTATCCTAAATTGATGAAGGTATCCGTCGTGATGTGGTAAGAATTGTCGTGGAAATTATATTCCTGGTGAGGGGCTGAGCAAATAATTGAGTTACAACAAACCGTTGTCTTTGAAGAATTTATTTAACAAAAGAGAATAAACAGAGAAGTACTACAACACAGAGGAAAGGTTAAGGATAAAACACAATACATAATAATAATACAGTTTTTTCTGAATGCTTAAACCCTAACCGTGATTCTAGCACAGTTTCTAAAATTATTAATACTTATAGCAAAACCACTCACTGAGTTTGCAAAACTAAAAGGACAAACACTGCTTTGCACTCAGTTTGCAATTTTGTAACACACACTTTGCAAAACTGTAGGTACGATCCACTGCACAGCACTCTTTTTGCAGAAAACACAACTCACTGCTTTACACTCAATTTCCAAATGATCAACACACTCCTAGCAAAACTATACACATGTATGGCTATTATTTACACTATTTTGCCAACTGTCTGGCACATGTGAAAACTGTTTTACATAATTAGTTCACTTTGCAATCAGCCTATAAATAAGCCACAGGTAAGCTGTCCGTGTGGAGTACAATGGAGGGAGCAGGAAGAGTGAGAAGAGTGAGAATTAGAGGAGGCCGAGGAAGAAGATGTGGGGGTGAAGAAGTGAGAGGGAGAGGACGACAAGGACAAGGAGGTGAAGTTAGAGGAAGAGGACAAGAGGTGCAAGAGGAGGACGAGGAGATGGCAAATGCTTTGACACATTTATACAAATGATTATGGTCAATTGTCTGCTGTTTCCTACATTATCAATTGCTTACTGTATGTCATGTTAATCACAATGTATTACAGTATACTGGTTCTCTGTTAGTCTTACCCCCCAAAACATCTTGTCATAAGTTCATTGCGTAAGTCACTACATGCAAAAGGCTTGAACATGTCATAATGTGCAAAACAATTTTCTACATGTCTATTAGACTTTTTTTTTGTAAATGTGTGCTACGGTAAATTGATGAAGATATCTGTTATTATGTGAATAAGAATCTGTGGCCCAATAGACAGGAACGTCAACCTGAGGGGGTGTTTCCCATGTTTCCGTTTCTTATTTTGTAACTGTTTCCGTTATACTATCCAGTGCTGTAAAATAGTCTTGTCTTTTTCTTTTCTGTATCACAATGACATGCTCTGTCAACAAATTACAGTGCATACAGTAAAAGTGTAACTATGAATCCTGTCCAATTTCCTGCAATGTATAACTCTGTACTGTTGAAACTGATCTATGCCATACAGAAAAAGTGTAGCCTTGTGCATTTTCAATCATTGTCATCTAAACCTTAGCCATAGTTTACAACTACAAATAGTTTTGCAAATGTTGAGGATGATTGTAGAAATGTACCAAAGTGACTGAGAAAAACTGCATTCAGCAATTTAGATCCTGAAATTTCAGTGCTGCAATACAGTTTTTCTCAGTTGTTCACACAGTAACACTGGTACGTGAGACACAATGACCACAACCTGTAATAGAAGCACCAACCACTTGAACCAATTCTGCTAAAATCCAAGTACACTCCGCATGGAGAGGACGCTGTCAGCTGGGACATTACTTGGCCTTTTCTCTAACACCACTATCAATTCATATGATTGACTTTGTGCACAATAGAATCAGTAAGTGCAATGAGATCTGCTGTGGATATTCACTTACATCCACACTGAAATCCACCGTTTTCCAAATTTCCACTTTTATACGTGATGATTGCTATGGTATTTTCTGAGCAATTTTATCCTCCCAAAGTGGAAGAACCCTTTTGAACTTGGTGATTCAATGCCCGGTTTTGTTTTTGTGCATTTCTGAGGTCAAACTTCACGCTTAGCCACTACTTGGTAAGTTCTCTTATGTTCAAAGCTTTCATATTGTGCGATGTGATAAACATCGCAGCCACTTTGACTTTCTACTTCACTTCTGCAGGTAATTTTCATAAATTCACTGTTGAATTTGACTATATCCTGTCCTTGTGCTGTCATGCCAAATGGCAGATCTACTCGCTCCTGGAAAGTTTTGGCTGGGAAAGAGAAACAGGGTTTTGTAGTCCAGCTGTCAGCCAGACGAAGCCTCCTGCTCTCTGTGTGTTCTTTGTGCAGTGAGAATTCTGAGTCTGTTGACAGAGTAAATAACATGTTGTCTTTTTTCTGTCAAAGTTTTGCCTCCCTGGCACTATGCACCCTGTACACAAGCACAGTGCACTGCCAAACTAAGCTTGGCTAATTGGTGATTCTAGACTGGGGATTATTGAGGAAGAAGAATTCATCACAGGAAACACATAGTAAACAAGGAATGTTTTCCAAGGCTTGGAAAAGAATCCAATATTGTTGTGTTTCTAAATCATTATGTCCATTGTTGCTTTTGTGATAGTTGTGGGAATGGTTTTAGAAGTGCAGGAAAGACAATAATCTTTTCTTTGGCTTTGTAGTTGATCTGTTAGGAGTCTTTCTGATGTCGCCGGAGATACAGCTACAGCTGCAGTCTCTCTTACCAAGCTCAATCCTAAATGAACTTCACTAAGAGCTGACAAAGATGTCTCTGCTTCTTTGGCCTTTTCAGGGAATGTTAACAACGCAGCTTATGACTGGAGTAAGTTTTTCCAAACTCTCTGCTGCTTTCTTCCGCAGTAACTATTTTCAACTCAAGAAGTTTGTTTTTCAGTGGGCACCATGCAGAACAAAGCTCAGCTTCAATTAGCTAAGCTCACTGGTTCCCAGTTGGTGTGCCTTTAAGGCAAAAGCTTGGCATTACTTTTGGGTCCTCCTTCCTTTCCCACATTCATTACAAGCCCCTGTGATCACAGAACATGTTACACAACCTAATGATTTTGCTTTTATCTGATGATAAAGGGCACAATGCACGGAGGAGATGAACATTTCACTTTAAAGAAAAAGCAATATGTTTTTGCCTGCAGTAATAATGGGTATCATAAACATTATAGAGGTCACAATTTACTTTGATGTTTGCAAGTAAAACTTGTGGAAATAATACACTTCCTTATCTGTAAAGGTGACATTTGCAATTGGGTACTAATCAGCTTTATCAGGGCAAAGCACCTCAGGTAGTGCTTACTGGACTGTTATATTCTAATCCATAGTTTTACTGGGGTGTGTATCTATGTTCACCGAGTCCTAAACCCCCAAACCTTTAACTGGAGAACATAGAACCCGTTTTCCCCTTTTCCACCACTGGTACTCGACTTTACTCTTTTCGACTCGGTTTTGGCCCGCCGTCCTTCGTTTTCCATTGCAGATTGTCTGTCTTGATAGCAACGCCTCACACAACTGCCGCAACATAATGTTCAACACGACACACACCCGCGACCTACACACACCAGCTGTGTCTTGGTTTAAGTTAAAACGTTTCAGCATTACTCAGAATGTAAAGACAGAATGGTGGTAAGAAAATCTTACAGCTGTGTTTTCCTCTGCCGTTGTTGCTGGAGTCTCTGCGGCGTTGGGTGCAGTGGTGTGTGAGCTGACTGGCTGGCTGGCTTGTTAGCTTCCCCCAGCGGTGGTTCGTTATCTTCCCCCGCCGCCACTTGCGGAGCTCCTCAACTCCGAAAATGTATAAGCACATTTTTGATCCGCCATCAATTTCCGTAAAACTTACAGTATTCGAAATCTACACAGTTGATTTATCGCCTAAAAACATCTTCGAAGTGGATTTAGTGATGAAATAACATGAAAATTGTAAAATATAAACATTCGGTTGCTGGCCTTGGTCTGGCGCACGTAATGATGATGCATTAATAGTAACGATTCTCTCTGACCAATCAGGGGTCTGCAGTGTAGTCACGTCACATTTTAGTATTGCCTCAGCTCGCTTGGAACCTTGACGGAGTTGATACGAATAAAAGTAGCAGGTACAGTTACAAATTTTCCCCAATGGAAAACCAAAAAAAGTGAGTAGAGTCAAAGTGAATCGAGCTGGTACCATGCGGTGGTAAAAGGGCATTTGTCATGTTCTCATCATGTGCCAAATAAATCTGGGGAGCATATGTAACCCAGGTCACAAAGGGTTAACAACACGGAAGTGCCTTAACCAATCAGAGCGCAGGTTCACAGCACTGTAGCAGGCTAGACTGTGTGTGCCAGTCAGACGCTGGGTGACACTATAGGGAGAGGACCTAGCTCTGAATGGTACTAACGTAGCTCAGATAAAACTATAAAACCACATTATAACATTGTTAAATCAGAGCAGTAACAGTCTGTACTTTGTTTTAAGACTGTAAATGTGTGCATATGTGAGGCCCTGTTCACGGAAACCTGCCAAATAACAGAGAAATCCCAGATTGGTGAGTTGCGGTAAAAAAACAAATCATTAAATTATGCTTCAGGAGGTGCTAGGCCTAGAGCTTACAAAATTAGCATTGAGTGATGAATTGTGCAATTAGCTACTGTTGTAGACCTCAACTAAAGTTAATCTGGTTGACAACTCAATTGAGCGAATATAAAATTGTTGCATACTATAGTGTTTAATTGCTCAATGTTTTTCTGGCTGAAGCTACTGTTTAATACTGTTATAACTGTAAAGTTATGTTTTGTCAGACATTTTTTATTGTTATATATATTGTTATTGTTATGAGTCTGTTGCATTTGCACTGTGTAGTTGTAATTTATGCAACAATGTTTTGTTTCAATTTAAAAAGTATGAGCCATGGCCGCCCTTGACCGTGTTGGAGCCCATTGTGTCTTTGTTTGGGGAAGAATTCATTTTAATTCAGTTATTAATTCTTGGACTTTAATAGCTCCTGTATTTTAGCACGTTTTCTGCTCATGTTAAAACTTTCTGCACATTCAGTATCTGTCCCACATAAAAAGTCACAATATTACGATACTAACGTCATCATTTAATGAGAATTCACAATATTTTTTATTCTACTTGCCCTTTACTCTGCTGTGCATTACTTCATTGTTCTGCTGGTAATATCCCCTACAGACCATTTGACCTACACACTTTGGGGATGCATGTGAAACTGAAACTAACTCAAACCATTGTGATCAGGCAGAAATCACCACAAATACACACACGTTAACTTCAGCAGCTCCGATAAAGTCCACCTCACACTCCCAGCTTCAGTTTTTAGATGTTTATATTGCAAAACTCAATCAGTTATGTTACTGCTCTGTCACAACTGAGTCTTTGTCACTTCATTATAATCGCCGGTGTCGCATCAGGTGGGTAGAGTTGATTTCCGCTGAGTCGAAAACAGCAGCACTTCCTGACATTTGGCACCCTAGGCAACTGCCTATGTCACCAATGCCGCAGGCCGGCCCTGGTGTGAGCAGTGTTGAGTTAAAATAGAAACTTGGGTTTATTTTACTCACTAATTCTTTTAATGGAAAAAAGGTATTTAAAATATGTTGATTGTACTATTTGCATTTTATGTATAAATAAGTTAAAGGAATGAACACTTCAGAAACACATTTCAAATGCTGTTCTCATTTTCATTTTAATATGGCCCTAGAATGCTCACAAGTATGTGAAAATGATTGCATTTTCAGTTATTTGTTACCTAAATAACACATACATGTGGAAAATGATAATGTTATTGTGGGATTACATTTTCATTTTCAAGTTTTCAAGATAATTTTAATTTAGTCGCCTATACGCTTCCATAATTTAATATGGTCATTTACCTGATGTGAATATTGAGGATTGAGATTTTGAGTTACCTAGTAAGAAAAAAAAGATAATCTGTATGTTGAACCTGTGGTTATTTATTTGGTTATTGTTAAAAATACAAGGTGTCAGTTCAGAAATCTTTGTCTTGTGTGGTCATTGATTATTACAAGTAACGTTCTGCCTCCTGCCGAGTCTAGAATATTCTGAATCTGGTCCATTATAGCTATTATCTTTATTAACTAATAATTAACTGTTAGTAATTACAAGTAGTGTTAGCAGCAGTGTGCTACACAAAGGACCCTGGGAATATAGAAATTACCCCATATAATGACCACATATTGCATAGGTTAATTAAATGGAAAAAAGAAGGCTCATTAAGGCCAACTTGAAAAGTTGGGGTCAATTGCTGAGAAAAAGTAAGTTAAAGGTCACAGCCTGTGACTCAGATCAGACTCTGTCTCTCCTCTCTGCCTGCTTGGTCGACTGACTGACGCAGCTGCAGCTGCAGCTTTGAAATGGCTGGAAGCTTGAGAAGGCTAAATTCATGTACTTAGTTCTTATTTTCTTACTATATACTATATAAAGTAATTTTCAGAGGAGCAATAAAAAGCATCCTGACCAAGGTTATAATAGTTTTGGATTTTTTATTAGTTTTTATATTTATTTTGTTTTGCCTTTTTGTTTTCAGTTTCAGTTTAGTTTTATTAGTTTTTAATGTGGGTTTGCTAATCTAGTTTAGTTTTTAGTTTTTGAAATAGCAAAGTTTTAGTTTAGTTTTTATTTATTTCATTGTAAGTTTTAGTCTTTGTCACTGCAGGATGTCAAGCTCAGTTCAGTTTAGTTCAGTCCAGTTTATTGACAAAACATTAAAATGCAAGTACAATCAATAGAAATAATGCAGATTTGTGACTAGGGACACCTTTTTTAAGCTATCTGAAGCTTGTAGAGGCACAAACAACAAGCAAATATATATATTTGAAGTAACACATTGTCTAAATAAATACTACAAATAAATGAAGCACATGCAATCTACATAATTTATACAGTATAATTTCTAACCTACATGCAGAAAACCCTAAGAGCAAATTGTTGCCGCATTATGTTCCAGATAATAGATCAACTCTATAAAAGCACCGCCTACTGACCAATCAGTTCTCTTAGAAAATGACATCACAATCTGTAGGAGATCCCACAGTTTGTATAGGTTGCTTTATGCTTGCTGAGGTGATGTGGAGAAACTTTTGTATAGCGATATCATCCTCAGACTGACTGAAGTAGGCTACTAAAGCCTTGTAGGCTACTTTTTGTAGGTTTTTAAGATGCGACAGTAGGCTAAGCCTACTTACCACTATGAAATGTGTTATTATATATATATTTTTTATTTGCTCCCCAGTCCATTTCACACAGCCTGTCACAGCTGTTAAAATAAATTGGTTTCATTTTTCTTATGTGAGGCTGAATATTCTGAGCATATAGTTTGGTAGGCCTATTGAAATTAAGTCTAATATGTGCGTTTTTGTTTGGGCGCAGGTAATGTGGTGAGTTTTCAGTAAATGTAATTCAGTCTTTCTACCACTATTTGAGCACCTTTCATGGCATGAATGGATTGTTAGTTTCGTTGCTTTATGAAGTTAATTTAGAACAAGGATTCAAACAAATTTTAGTGTGTTAAATAAATTAATCTGATTTTTGAAGAGGCGAGAAGTTCCTCAAAGTGAGCTGGAACAACCACTTCCTCAGTGCCTGAGGTTTTTACTGTGGAAACGCTGACACACAGCGGAGCTGAAAGAATAAGAATAATATTTTTATACACGCCATAAGAACACATAAAATCAATGCATTCATATTATAGGCTAAGCCTGTTATGCCTACGCATTCACAGACCAATTTCTTCTGTCTTCCTGCATGTGTCAGCTGCAGCTGTGTTACTCAGATGTCTGTCTAATATTTTCTCTCTGTAAAATATGACACTCTGCTGCCAGTAGACTTGTTCATGTTTGTGATTGGTCATCTGCTGCTAACACGTGCTCACGTATGTGAACGTGCTCACGGCTGGATTGGGAAGCCCTGGGATGACACAGCTTTGTGTGAAAACTCTGCTGTGAGTCTGCAATTCAATCAGTCAATTGATAGTTTTAAAAATGCGCCATTCATCTGCCATTATAATAGCTATGCACCAAGGTACAAGTGCACCTGGCTTTTAAAGGAAATGGGAGATGACACTCTGATTAGTGAATTGCATGTTACGCCCAAAACACACCCATGACTAATTCACAGTACAACCCTTTTGAACCATGCACCTGGTGCCCTGACGCATTTTTTCCGCCATCAATCTAGTAGAATTGGAGTTGGACAAGCCCCAAATGCAACTGCGCCACACACTTCACGTCATGCGCTTATATTGCTAAAATAGGGCCCCAGGAGTTTTCTGAAATCTCCTGAAATAAGAGTTGACCATTACTTGAGATGTTCCGGTAATAAGTGAAATACAAGAGTTTTGACCTAATGAAGTTGTAAACCCAGCATAGGGGAGACCGGGTATGGTTGTAACATGGGGAGAGTTGTAACAACACTAATTCCACCAAATAGAGATAAGACAGGCGTTAGGTGATGATTTTCGGTATTTACCTACTTCCTCCCTGATCAGGCATGGTGGTTATCAAGTCTGGAAAGATGTGCATTCAGAATATATATAGAAAAAACTGATTTTGAGGTAAGAAAGTAAAGTACTCCCCATTTACACGTTTGTACACATGTTGGCATATGTATCGGCACTCAATGTTTTCCGTACTCGGTCTCCGCCGGTGGAGAGGGTAGAGAAGTGCCAGTGCGGAAGGAAAAGTTCCTGTACACCAAAGAGTAAAATACAGAAGTGCTGTTATACGTACCGGTGAATACTGGGTCACTTCAAGCACTGACTGTGACTCTGAATAAGAATATTCACACATTGACACACACGCCTCTTTTTTGTTAGAACTAAGGATGTACAGAGGTGTTCTACATTTTAGTAGTATTTATTAAGTATACTTTTAAGTATGAAAAACATTGTTATTTTATATCACTACCTGTTTTTGAAGCATATCATATGGTGTGGCATCTATTTTTGATTATTTTGTGTGATTGTTACAACTTACCCCAGCATGTGTTACAACCTACCCCGCTATTGGGGTAGGTTGTAACAAGGGAACACACTACATTTGACATCAACTCACGAGGTCTGTGATATTCTTGTAGAGGACTGAATTGTATAAAAGTTTGAGAACTCAAAATTCAGTGAGTTATAGTTACTGAAGCAAAAAGTGTTACAACCATACCAGGTCTCCCCTACATTTCACATATAATGTCAAATGCAACTGCTATGTTCTAAATGCTTTTTGCTAAAGACTCCTTTAAAGCTCCTGTTGAGCTTGCTGGGGACAGTCACCTTGACTTGTGTGAAATTGTGGTCAGATCTTTTATGCAGGATGTCACAACAATATTCCTGCTCAGCCGCTACTCAAGCCAAGCATGATAATCTTGTTAGCCACACTGACCTCACGGCTAAGGTCCCTCTCAGGACTTTAAAACATGTTAATTCTCTGGCCACTTCTACCTGCACCAGGCATAAAATGCCCTTTTCTTTGGAATATATGCTGTATTGATTTAACAGCCTAAGAGATGCAAGGAAACCCTTCTGCTCCGTGTTAGCATTTTTCTCGGAGTGCTGCTGTGACCAACCACTTTACATGTTTTCACTTTTATGCCTCTTTATATCATTTGCAGATCAGCAGCATGAAAAAACTGTTTGGTTGAAGATAACATCAGTTTTAATTTTATAAATTAAAAGCAATGAACAGACTGTACAGTGAGGTGTATCAGTGTTGCAATCACAGAAATATGGAGTATTGTGTTTTGACTGCTCTGACTTTTGGCCTGGTGTTGGAGGGCTGTGCAGTTATTCAGGGCAAAATGCAAATACGTGCACCCTTGAGTGTGAGGAGAGAAGCTTTGTCTCTCTCTGCTGGACTTTTGAATACAGGGATGTCTGAGCGTAGAAACTGGAGTAGGATGGGGACGATTCTTTAAAATCCTGCTAGCTCTGGTTCTTCACCTTCTGATGTATCCTGCAGAGACTGGCTGTAGATTGTAGAGTGGCGATTCGATGGAACACCACCATGTCTGGTTCGGGTGGATCAGGGAGGATCTGACTGCCCACCATGACAGGTAGTCAGGTAGATCATGGTGTTTGGTAACACTTGGTGGCTCTGCTTTAATCTTGAGAAGCTGCAGTCTCTATTCATTCAACTTACACTGTAAATTTCCAGCTAAACTGAGGCTTATTGTTGACCCTTTTCTCTCGCCTGTCAATCTCCGGTCTTCTGTGAGTTTTGCGTGCATTCCATGCTGCTGACAACTGCATGCACATCGTGGTTCCTCGCAGGTCTATTTCAAGTAGCCGGCTATTTAAAAACGATAATATCCTTTGTGTGGTTCATCAACGGTGATAAATTACCCGAAAGTCCCGCGAGGTGCGGACAACTCGGCACAACACCAGTGAAGCTGGGGCTCCATCTCTTCAGCAAGTGTTCCTCTTCTGCCACTGCACACATACACGCTATGCTTACACATGAGCACTGACGACCCAGGGTTAGGGTTACAATTTTAGATTAATTTACATACTTTAAACACATTTATTGAAAGCTTTATTCTTTTTACATGTTTATTTACAACATTAAACGCTGAAATGTATATTGTAATAGGCTGTGTATTAACTTATTGGGAGAAATGTTAGATTTTAGTAAGACTGAGGACCAGGGTGCGGATACAGAACATTCAAGGCCAGTCAAAGTGAAGAGTTTCTTCACAGAGGACTGAGGAACTAGTACAAAGTGGTAGTAGGTGAGATGTGAGCAAGGGCAGGCCATCCTGGGTAGTGGCAATCAGCTCTCCTAGAGATCCTCCAAGCAGGGCAAAACACACCGGATTCGGCAACTTGAAAAAGGAGATAAGACAAAAGAACGTTAATCTGGGCTCAGGCAGAGAACACACTGGAAACAGACTAAATGCTCAAGAAACAAAGCTGGCCTGAAGTACTCAACCAAGTGATGGCTAGGAATAATCTGGCGATGAGTCTCAGGGAGCCCCACATTTTAAGACCAAGTGTAGATTGGTAAATCTACTAAATGATAAATTGGCAACAGGTGTGTAGCCTTGCCAGGTGATCAGCTCCCTGCTAAGGGAAAGACACACCCACACACGCCCACAGAACACCACAGGGGAAAAAAAGGAAGAAACCTCCAAGTGTCACACACAACTGTGACAAGAAAACTGGTAGTTCTATGTAAAATCAGACGTTGAGCACCCCCATATCTCCAAAATGGCATGATCCTTGTTTCCATCAACGCGTCGGATCTTCGACTATTCGGGGTCAGCCCTACTATATATATATATATATATATATATTTACACGCACCCACACACACACACACACCATTGGCTCCATCATAACAAACTCCTGTTGTGTGGTAAATCCACATAACTTTCCAAAAGTCCAAAATCTATAAAAAAAATATAAATAATAAAATAATATGTCCACAGATGCAAAATATTTCCAGGGTTTTTCCTGCATAGAGGAATTTTTGAAATGAGAGACCAACCACCATGCTTAA
Source organism: Micropterus dolomieu (assembly GCF_021292245.1). Taxonomy (NCBI): domain Eukaryota; kingdom Metazoa; phylum Chordata; class Actinopteri; order Centrarchiformes; family Centrarchidae; genus Micropterus; species Micropterus dolomieu. The sequence goes on from NC_060150.1 coordinate 21,043,731, forward strand.
CATTTTTCTTGCACAATCATTTAATGACTGAAAACAACAAACAAAAATGAAACTGCTGTTTTGTCCAACTGGAATTAATATTACACTAATGGTAAGTTATATAGTAACCTTTAGCATGATCTGAACTTATAATGAATACACACCATTAGCCCTAATCAAACCACAGTGGTGTAAAATCAGAAAAAGGTTTTATTTGTGAAACAGTAGAATTGTTGACTCTCAACTTATAAACTATGTTTAGGCAGACTATCCAAATACAGTGTAACCTGTAAATATATTATTATACTAACATTATACATTTTATTTAATGTTATAATATTTATTAATACACTAATTTATACTCATTAGTTCTCCAGGTTCTGGACATATTTTGTTTATCAAATGGTCTGAAATAACAAGAAAATGCATACATTTTGGTCATATGTTAACGTCTCGGGTTACGTATGTAACCCTTGTTCCCCGAGAAGGGGAACGAGACACTGCGTCGGTGACGACACTATGGGAACGCCTCTGGGCGTGGCAGGGCTGAAAACATGAATGAAACTACTCCAATCCTATTGCCGTTGCTAGAACGGTAGAGTGTGACGGCGTAACTGGAGGCGTATATAAGCACGCCGGCACACCGGACACATTAGCTCTTTGCTATGAAGCAAGGCACTCCAGGCGGGGCGAGGTGTGGCCGACCGACGCAGTGTCTCGTTCCCCTTCTCGGGGAACAAGGGTTACATACATAACCCGAGACGTTCCCCTTCGAGGGAACTCGAACTGCTTGGTGACGACACTATGGGAACGAGAATACCCACTATTCCACGCCGAAGCCTCCCCCTCAGGGGCCAGACCCACAGTCTCCACAGGGCGGGGCCGTAGACAGCAGGTCCCTCCTCAGGGGGGCCTGCCATGGCGGGCCCTCGAGGAGCGATATTATGTCCGAGAACCACACTCAGGCCGGCCAAAACGGGGCTACCAGCAGTAGACTGACACCGTCTTGACGGACCCACTCCAGAACAAAACATACAGGCGCAGCCTCGGCCACGTCTGTACCATGGCATCCAGCCCTAGTGGGGCTGGGGGCGAGAGGGAGAACCACAGAGGACAGTGCGTCGTCTCTTGGGGCCGAACTCTTTGCATAATAACTCCACCACCTCGGGGTGGAGTCTCCATTCCCCGGGCCTCAGCCCCTGTCTCGACAGCAGGTCTGCTCCCTGATTCTGGGTCCCAGGGACGTATGTCGCTCTGAGGGACAGCAGTCTCTGCTGGGACCACAGGAGGATCTGATGTGCCAGTTGCATAACGGGCGCGAGCGCAGACCCCCCTGGTGATTCAAATAGGTCACCACCGCCGTGTTGTCAGTCCTGACAAGGACGTGGCGACCGCGGTGAGCGGGCAGAAAACTCCTCAGAGCTCTGAAAACCACCAACATTTCCAGGCAATTTATGTGCCAAGAGAAATGATGCTCCTCCCAGGAGCCTCTCGCAAAGCGGCCGTCCATGACCGCGCCCCATCCCGTGAGTGAGGCATCTGTTGAAATAATTGTTCG
>NC_060150.1:21045301-21046927 GCF_021292245.1 Micropterus dolomieu
GCTCCCAACACGGGACCTTGGGACAGGAACCAAGATTTCCTCCATACAGACAGGGAACGAAGGCATCTGCTCGTAACCCGTATCAGACGGAGCGGATTTCCCCTCGGGGAGAATCCCTTAGATTTTAGCCACCACTGCAGGGCTCTCATGTGCAGCAGGCCAGACGGGATTACGCTGGACGCTGCTGCCAGGAGACCCAACACCCTCTGAAAGTGTTTTACAGTGATGGTGCGGCCTAGCTTCACTAGGACAAAATGGACCTGACGCGTGCAGGCGACAGGTGGACCCGCATCGTCGTCGAGTCCCACACCATCCCTAGGAACGTAGTCCGTTGGGCAGGCATCAGCACGCTCTTCTTCGCGTTGAGCCGCAGCCCCAAACGCTGAAGGTGGGCGAGGACGACATCTCGATGCCGAACCGCTAACTCCCGAGACTGAGCCAGGATGAGCCAGTCGTCGATGTAGTTTAATATGCGGATGCCGTGGAGCCTCAGCGGGGCCAGAGCTGCATCCATGCATTTGGTGAACGTGCAGGGAGAGAGTACTAGGCCGAACAGAAGAACCCGACACTGGTACGCCGCGCCCCGAAGGCGAACCTCAGGAACTTCCTGTGAGAGGGACGGATGGAGATGTGTAAATATGCGTCTCGCAGATCTATCGTGACAAACCAGTCCTCGGATTGGATGTGACTGATGATGGCGGGGATGGTGAGCATCCTGAACCTGAATCTCCTCAGAGATTGGTTCAGGGACCCCAGATCTAAAATCGGACGCAGTCCTCCGTCCTTCTTGGGAACTATGAAGTACCGGCTGTAGAATCCGGACTCCCTGACTGGCGGGGAAATAACAATAATAATAATAATCTTTATTTGTAGAGCACTTTCCAAAAACAAGTTACAAGTGTAAAGACAATAATACCCAAGAGACAATATTACAAAAACAATACAAGATAAAAGCATGAAAACATTGAAAAGACTAAAATACACGTTTAAGATAAATATAAAATTAGTAAAATACAATAAAATAAAAGGGATAAAATAAAGTCAAATAAGATCGGGAAAGGCTCACCTATAAAAGTATGTTTTAAGAAGGGACTTAAAAGAGTTCACTGACTCAGCCTCGGGGACCTGACAGCAAACGCTCTGTCCCCTTTAGTTTTCAGTCGAGACCTCTGCCCGAGGATCTCAAGGTAAGTGCTGGTGTGTATGGGACTAAAAGGTCAGAAATATAACAAGGCGAGAGGCCATGAAGAGCTTTAAAAGTGATCAATAGAATTTTAAAGTCAATTCTAAAACATACTGGGAGCCAGTGTAATGAAGCTAAAATAGGAGTAATGTGGTCATATTTCTCTGTTCTGGTTAAAAGCCTGGCAGCTGAGTTCTGGACAGTCTGGAGTCGATCGATAGATTTTTGGGTTAAACAGGTGAAAAGGCTGTTGCAATAATCCAGGCGTGATGAGATGAAGGCGTTTAAAATGGTCTCAGTGTCCTTAAAAGTTAACATAGATCGAATTTTTGCTATATTTCTAAGTTGATAAAAACATGATTGAACAAGCTTTGTGGTGTGCTGCTCGAAATTTAAATTACTATCAAACCAAACACCTAGGTTCTTTGCAACAGGCTTAATGT
>NC_060150.1:21047027-21066646 GCF_021292245.1 Micropterus dolomieu
AAAGTGATCAATAGAATTTTAAAGTCAATTCTAAAACATACTGGGAGCCAGTGTAATGAAGCTAAAATAGGAGTAATGTGGTCATATTTCTCTGTTCTGGTTAAAAGCCTGGCAGCTGAGTTCTGGACAGTCTGGAGTCGATCGATAGATTTTTGGGTTAAACAGGTGAAAAGGCTGTTGCAATAATCCAGGCGTGATGAGATGAAGGCGTTTAAAATGGTCTCAGTGTCCTTAAAAGTTAACATAGATCGAATTTTTGCTATATTTCTAAGTTGATAAAAACATGATTGAACAAGCTTTGTGGTGTGCTGCTCGAAATTTAAATTACTATCAAACCAAACACCTAGGTTCTTTGCAACAGGCTTAATGTGACTTACTAGGGAACCGGCAGTATTTGATTTGCCAACTGCTGGGACCCGATGACCAGGATTTCTGTTTTGTCTGAGTTCAGCTGGAGGAAATTATTTGACATCCATTTTTTAACTTCACAAAGGCAGTTGTTAAGTGAACACAGCATTCCAGGGTCTGTGGATCTGACGGGCAAGTATATTTGTGCGTCATCAGCATAAATATGAAAAGAAATGCCATGTTTATGGATAATATGTCCAAGGGGAAGCAGACATAGTTGTTTACAGACACGCAAAACTTCCTATTTGACAGGTAGGATGAAAACCATTCTAGGGCAGTACCAGAGATCCCCACCCAGTGCCTCAGTCTGTCTAACATGAGTGTGGTGTCAAAAGCAGCGCTAAGGTCCAGGAGTACTAGGACTGAGCACATGCCTTCATCAGCAGACATTAAAAGGTCATTGGTGACTTTAAGCAGGGCAGTCTCAGTGCTGTGGTACTTCTACCTGAAACCAGACTGAAACTTTTCAAACAATTTGTTATTTTCCAGTACAGTGAGCAGCTGTTTGGACACAATTCTGTCTAGAATCTTTGCAATAAAAGGCAGTTTTGAAATTGGTCTAAAATTATGTGGGAGGGAGGGATCTGAACCAGGTTTCTTTAAAAGTGGGTTCACGCAAGCCGTTTTAAAATAATTAGGGACACAACCAGTAGATAGGGAGCTGTTGAAAACAGAGATCAAATGAGTTCTATGGCCCCTTTCTCCAGCAGAGAGCGAACTTCTTGTCCCAACACCTGGCTCTGCCCCGCGTGCACCGCAGTCCAGACCACCCCGTTGAACTTCTGCGGGGGGTGGACCCGGAACTGCAACCTGTAGCCATCCACTACGGTGCGCAGGACCCACGGGGAAATGTTTGCAAGGCTCCGCCATGCTTCAACAAAATCCGCCAAGGGAACCAGCCTCTCAGGGCTGTTATGCGTAGGTCCCCGGTGGAACCCTGAAGCGGAGGACCGCCAGGGACACTCGCCGGCGACCCACAGTGTGTGAGCCCGATCGTTTTCAAGCTGCAACCCCTCGAGGCAGGCAGACTGGTGAGAGCTCGCTGGTGGTTAGCGTGTCCCGAGCGCCAAGACGGCGGGAAAAACAGCGCCTCGACAGCATCCACTGCCTCACCCTACAGGCCAGTAGCCCCTCGGGGCTGGTGGCCGGTGTTGTGCGTAGGTCCCCGGTGGCACCCTGAAGCGGAGGACCGCCAGGGAAACTCGCTGGCGACCCACGGTGTGTGAGCCCGATCATTTTCCAGCTGCAACCCTTCGAGGCGGGCAGACTGGTGAGAGCTTGCTGGCGGTTAGCGTGTCTCGAGCGCCAAGACGGCGGGAAAAACAGCGCCTGTTGACGACAACATCCACTGCCTCACCCAACAGGCCAGTAGACCCTCGGGGCTGGTGGCCGGTGTTGTGCGTAGGTCCCCGGTGGCACCCTGAAGCGGAAGACCGCCAGGGAAACTCGCCGGCGACCCACGGTGTGTGAGCGCCGACATCTGAAGGAACTAAGCGACGGTGGGAGAAAGATAGCTCGCGAGCGCTTCCTCCCCCCAAGGCATCGTTCCGTAGCCGTGCTGCTTAGTTTCTGTCACGCTGCTGTAGTCCAGCAGAGGGGACACAGACAGCTGTGCAGAGCAGCCTTTTTTTTTTTTTTTGGTCTGTTCCATGATTTACATAACTCATTGTGCAAATCAGGAAAGAACGCGGGGGTGGCGCTCGGGCTGCAGAAAGCTCATAGAGGTTACTGCCGGCCCGCGGTTCCTGCCCCGCCTCTCATAGCTGGGCGCAGTCTGATGACGTCGGCCCGGCTCCCGGAAGTCATCCTCCATGATGCTACGCACGTCTAGCTCCTCAGAATCAGACTGTGCAAGCCTATCCAAACTCATACCTCGGGCAGGAGAAGCCGAGAAGTGGACTCCCGAACGAGGAAGAGAGGAGGCGGAGTCAGCAGACGAGGAACGGGAAAAGCCTCGGCAGTCCCGATGTCCTCGGAGATGTAGCGCTGGCGCCCCATGACCGAAGCCTTCTGCTTCTCCTTCCAGGTAATTTCGTCTTGTGGTAGCTTTCTTCTGAGTAGTCTCAAACATGCCAGAGTGCCTGCTGAATAGAAAAAAGCTAATGTGTCCGATGTGCCGGCATGCTTATATACGCCTCCAGTTACGCCGTCACACGCTACCGTTCTAGCAACGGCAATAGGATTGGAGTAGTTTCATTCATGTTTTCAGCCCTGCCACGCCCAGAGGCGTTCCCATAGTGTCGTCACCGACGCAGTTCGAGTTCCCTCGAAGGGGAACTCACTGCCTTTACTGTGGGTGTACCAGTCATGCTTACTGTCGTGCAAAGTCATCCCCCAAAGGCCCATTCTGAGCTAGGAAAAACCCTGATGTCAGGTTGAATGTGGGTGAAATTTTTAAAACAATGCACTACTAATATTTCCATTTGATTGAAAAATTTATTATCTTAGTTTTGCAATGTATGTGTATGTAACCACTATAGATTTCAAATGAAGGTTCAAGGAGTATACACATATACACAGTATATGTTATATAGTCATAAATTGTGACATGATTTCATTTTTCTTTTTTACTAGACTTTAAGAAAGTAATTGATAGGGAAAATAAATGTAAATCATGATTAAAGCCAAATATTAAAAAAATGCCTCAATGATGTTGCCACTGCATAATTATAGTCTAATCAAATTCACCTGTGAAAACAGGTGAATTTACCTGTACATAGGGAGCACTGCTGTGCCACAGCAAGCACGAAGCAATCAAATCTCATTTCACATCAGAAGCCAATACTGTAGTCATAACTGTGTTTCATTGTAAAGAGATCAATTTGTGCTTATATTCTGTTGTATTTTTATTCAGAAAATTGTGAGCTTCGAATGTTTCTTTTTTCTTAATCAAAAGTGAGTTATCCATATTTATGACATTTATGCTTAGTTATTTTTTAAATAATCTTTTAGGGTTAAATATTTGAAGTACATAATGGTTTTCCAAGCTGAAATGTAAAATCCGTCATGCTCGGTATCTCTGAACTGCACTTGACTGAGATAAACTCATCTAATTTCAAGCTAACAGACTGTCAGTGTTTAGTGTTTTTATGCCTTGCAGTCTTGTCTTAGTATCATGACATGTTAGCTAACACTCCTGGAGTTGATGCAAATGAGGCACTTTGTGTTACGGGCACTTTAACCAAACATTACTGGACTGTGTGGGATTTGTTTCCAAATGCAGCTTTAGAAAGTTAACTTGTTGCGAGTTCACTGTGGGTCCCCTGTTTTCCATTAATTATAATCCTGTCAACGCTGTTCCATATGTGAGGAGAGAGGGTTGCTGCCGTCTCTGTGAGTATATACAGCCGTGGCTGGCACATTACGACTGAGGGAAGTGTGGGCCGGATACGCTCCCCATCACTGGCAGGCAAAGGCTGCATTATGCTAATGTAACAACCAGAGGAAGATACAGAGCTGGGAAAGAGTGAAACAGAGACTGAGAGGGAAGAAATGTGAACAAAAAAGAGTGTGAAAAAGAGACGAGTGCGCGTATGAAGAGAGGGAAGGAGCCGTGGTGTGAAAGTGAGTGAGAGAAGCCCCATAGTCTATACATGCGGGGGCGAACATGTTGTCATCTCCTGCATTTAAATGTCCCCCGCTCAGTCTTCTCCACTCGTCATTTGAATTGGGTCAGACAAGTGTTGGAGAACCAATTCAAATGCATTTGCAAAGAAACTGAAACCCTCTCAGAGAGATGTGGAACAGCACGAGGAAGATCCGTGTTGTTGCTAATATATCAGGTTGGCAGTCTCAGTGTTTTACAGCTAAACACTGGTCACTTTTCAGCTAACAGCATATACATTTTTCTTTTTACATTCATTTTGACCTCTGCCCAGATATCCCACGCCTGCTGATGAAGCCATGCTGGAGAACTGAACAGACTTGGAATTTAATAATGGCACCATCAGGCACCATGAGTCACAGATTGCTACTGTAAGTACCTTCATGAAATGCCTTTTATATTCCTGCTCTTTTTTCTCTGGGATTAAAGCATGGGAGCATTTTATGGCACTATCTAACGTAAGCTTAATGGCATGGCATATAGAAAAGAGAATGCAAAGTGTGCACAGTGTGAGAAACGTGTCAATGCAGACTGTAAAGGCAAATGAGAAAGCTGATATGGTAAGCACATTCTCAGCAGAAAAATGTTTCAAGCTGCAAACACAGAAAGACAGAATGGTTTCAAGCTTCAGTGTTTTTCTGCTGCCTAAGGTAATGCTCGTTTCACGCTGACTGCAGGTCCACTGCTTTCTGAACTTATTCCATCTCAAAGAATCATTCACAAATTCAATTTTGTGATAGAGATCTGACCATTCTGTGCAGCATTTTAAATACTTTGGTAAAATATTGGAATGTTTTGAAGGCAGCCTGAGGCACGGGAAAGCTAAACCGCTGAGGACCACCAAGTGAGTAAATTACAAATAAAATGTTATTTGTTCATATTTTTGTCACAGTTTAAATATTTAGGTAGGTAGGTAGGTAGGTTTATTGATGTGATATAAACAAGTTATAGAGTGAAATTTTGTTTTGTAACTTCCTTCTGCTACATAGCAGACAATATACATTAATACAGAATCGACTATGAAAAATGGTAAACAGAAATAAACTATATTCACTGGAGCAATGTTGAGGATGAATTAGAGTTTAAGAGTCTGATAGCTTGGGGGGGATAGCTACTCTGCAGTCTGGTGGTTTGGCAGCAGAAACTTGTATATCTCTTCCCAGAAGGCAGCAGGGTGAATGGGCTGTGGCTGGTGTGTACTGTCCTTTAGTATCCTTTGGGCTCTGCAGGCACCTCACCTCACCAATATCACTGATTCTTGGGAGATGGGTCCCAATGATCTTCTGAGCAGTTTTAATCACTCGCTGCAGAGCCCTCCAGTCCTGGGCCGTGCACATCCCATGCCAGTTAGTGATGTTTCCAGTCAGGATGCTTTCTATTGCTCCTCTGTAAAAGCTGACAAGAACTTGTGTGGGAATTTGGCCTTCTTAAGCTTCTTCAAGACATACAGTCATTTCTGAGCTTTCTTCACCAGCGTGGAGATGTGAGATGACCATGTCAGGTTCTCTGATGATTCCCGCTGATTCCCATGAACCTGAAACTTAGCACCTGCTCCACCTCAGCACCACTGATGTAGACAGGAGAGTGTGTCTTTATCTCCTTCTTCCTAAAATCAACGGTCAGCTCCTTGGTTTTGCTGATGTTGAGTAGTAAGTTGTTCTCTGAGCACCACACTGCAAGATTATCAATTTCCTCCCAAAATCCGGCTGATGATAGTGGTGTCAACCACAAACTTCACAACAGAGTTCTCTCCATGTCGGGGATGCAGTCGTTGGTGTACAGCGTGAACAGGAGGGGGCTGAGCACACAGCCCTGGGGGGCATCAGTGCTCAGCACTAGAGTGGAGAAGGTGTCTCTCAAAGCACTTCATCAGAATGGGGGTGAGAGCCATTGCAGACTTTTTAGGTACAGGAACGATGGTGTTAAGGTGTTATGGTGTCAACGATTTACTAAGTCAACACAAAAACAGTGACAAAGACAATGGTCATTAAGATATGAGTTAATTGTCAAAAAGATTTTAAAATAAAAATACACACTGCTTTCACAAACTTAACCTGTATGGTGGGTCAGTTAGGGAGTGGGTGTTTCCTAACTGTAATAGCCAATGAAAATTAGAGGTTTAGGACAGAATGGAAACGCTTAATGTACTTTACTCTATCACAGACCAGATTTGTATCACTGCTGTCATATCACTGTTTAAAATTAATTTAATTCATATAAATGTGTATCGTAAGCAATATACGGACTTGTGTGGCGAATTTTCTCATCTGACTCAGTTTGTCTTGCTCATGGGTAGTTACAGCAGGGGGTTGCCAGGACTGGTAGCACTGTGTCATACAGATGCCTTTTTTCACTGTGCAAGATACAAGGTTGTTTATTTGTCATTATACAACACAAACAGCACAAGATTATATTATATTAATATATATATAACCAGTTTTATCCCATCGACTTGTCTGAGCTTTTAAAAACAGTATCACAAATGAGAGTGTCCTCCAGCCCACTTGAAGTAATACCTACAAAGGTTTTACTGAAAGTAATAGATTCTGTTGGGCCCCATTTGATCTCTGTTTTCAACAGCTCCCTATCTACTGGTTGTGTCCCTAATTATTTTAAAACGGCTTGTGTGAACCCACTTTTAAAGAAACCTGGTTTAGATCCCTCCCTCCCACATAATTTTAGACCAATTTCAAAACTGCCTTTTATTGCAAAGATTCTAGAAAGAATTGTGTCCAAACAGCTGCTCACTGTACTGGAAAATAACAAATTATTTGAAAAGTTTCAGTCTGGTTTCAGGAAGTACCACAGCACTGAGACTGCCCTGCTTAAAGTCACCAATGACCTTTTAATGTCTGCTGATGAAGGTATGTGCTCAGTCCTGGTACTCTGGGACCTTAGTGCTGCTTTTGACACTAGTTGATCACAACATCATGTTAGACAGACTGAGGTACTAGGTGGGGATCTCTGGTACGGCCCTAGAATGGTTTTCATCCTACCTGTCAAATAGGAAGTTTTGCGTGTGTAAACAACTATGTCTCTTCGTTCCATCCAGTTAAATATGGTGTGCCTCAGGGGTCAGTTTTAAGACCCATTTTGTTTTCCTTGTATCTGCTTCCCCTTGGACATATTATCCATAAACATGGTATTTCTTTTCATATTTATGCTGATGACACAAAACTGTACTAGCCCGTCAGATCCACAGACCCTGGAATGCTGAGTTCACTTACCGACTGCCTTTGTGAAGTTAAAAAATGGATGTCAAATAATTCCCTCCATCTGAACTCAGACAAAACAGAAATCCTGGTTCCCTAGTAAATCACATTAAGCCTGTTGCAAAGAACCTTGGTGTTTGGTTTGATAGTAATTTAAATTTTGAGCAGCACACCACAAAGCTTGTTCAATCATGTTTTTATCAACTTAGAAATATTGAAAAATTCGATCTACGTTAACTTTTAAGGACACCGAGACCATTTTACACGCCTTCATCTCATCACGCCTGGATTATTGCAACAGCCTTTTCACTTGTTTATCTACTGATCGACTCCAGACTGTCCAGAACTCAGCTGCCAGGCTTTTAACCAGAACAAAGAAATATGACCACATTACTCCTATTTTAGCTTCATTACACTGGCACCCAGTATGTTTTAGAATTGACTTTAAAATTCTATTGATCACTTTTAAAGCTCTTCATGGCCTCTCGCCTTGTTATATTTCTGAGCTTTTAGTCCCATACACACCAGCACTTACCTTGAGATCCTCGGGCAGAGGTCTGTTGTCTCTTCCAGAGTCTCGACTGAAAACTAAAGGGGACAGAGCGTTTGCTGTCAGGGCCCCGAGGCTCTGGAACAGCCTGCCCAAGGAAATCAGGTCAGCTGAGTCAGTGAACTCTTTTAAGTCCCTTCTTAAAACATACTTTTATAGGTGAGCCTTTCCCGATCTTATTTGACTTTATTTTATCCCTTTTATTTTATTCTATTTTACTAATTTTATATTTATCTTAAACGTTTATTTTAGTCTTTTCTTTTCTTTATCTTGTATTGTTTTTGTATTATTGTTTTTGGGTATTATTGTTTTTTGGGTATTATTGTCTTTACACTTGTTAAAGCACTTTGCAACTTGTTTTTGAAAAGTGCTCTACAAATAAAGATTATTATTATTATTATTATATGGTAACATAAAATAAAACAATATATACAGTTATTTAATATACATATACTGTATACAGACACATATACACCTAGAACATTCCAAAGCGGGGCCATATTTTTGAAATTGACTATTACCTACAATGGGCACAAATACATTGCAGCCACTGCAGCCAGTTCAGCTGCGGGCTGATGCATCTGTTGCAAAGATTCAAAAATGTTGTACGTACTAGTAATTTCCACACCAAAATATGTGAAAATAGAGCCCAGGTTTAAATTTATGAGAGGTCACCACTGTTCACCGTGGCTCTAGATAGCCTGGGACCTGCCATGTATTTTGTCAAACTGCTCATTCTTGAAACGTGTGGGTGTTTTTCTTCGAGTGCACTTAAAATTCAAAATTAGACTCAGAATTGAATTTGCACAGAAACCATGGATCTGCACTCCACTGTATCTCCGTTAGTCAACTGTTTTTACAGAAAATTCTTGCTTTATGCGTAGCTTTTCCATTTGGTTCTTATGTCTTCTTAGTGTCTCTTGGTACACCTGACACTTTGCACCATGCTGTTACTCTGCAATGCTTTGTTTATCATCATCACAGATTTGGCGCTGTCTGAGCTGATGGATGTGTCCTGCAGGAGTCCTGTTCTCTCTAACAGCCAACACATCGATAAACACCACTGCATTTTAAAACAAGGACATCTTGATTGATTCATTTCCCTGCAGTTGCCTTCATTTGTAATTACTGTTATATTTTTATGTCGTTGCCACAACCTGCTCCCCCACAGGCTGATGGATAATACATCTCTATCTGTGCTTGCACTGGCTTAATTGTGTCTCTGTAATGCAAAGTACAAAGTTTATTAAAGGCTGAGTTTCCTGGGAGCGATAAAGGGCTGCCTCCACTCTGTCAGTTTTATGAGTGTTAGGAGTATCGTTAGAGTATATAATCTTCATGGAGAACTGTTGTTACTCTTTACTTTCATCAACTTTGTCTTCAATACTCTATCATAATTTAACATCTATATTCCAGTTTAGTCTCTGAATGATTGAGAAAGGTGTGTTTAAAAATGGTGTCTTGCTTGGCCTAACTATTTCAGGGACTAATTGTTTAAGTAATCCTAGTAAAAACAATAAAAAAATCACAGATCTTATTATGCCATGTTTGGAAACATGAGGAATCACAAGAACATTGGTAGAAAAGATCTGTGGCAGCACTGAAAGAAGTAGTCTATTCACTTCGCTTTGTTAGTGAAAAGTTGAAAAGCAGATGGCTTTAACATGTGCAGAATACAGGCTAAAAAGTGAATTTTCAGTCACTAATGACTTAGTGATTGCTGAGCTCATGCTATTAATCCCCTGGTGATGTATTGTAGTCATTTTGTGCTGAGTTAAAGTACAAATCTCTTCTCATTTAAACTTTCACTTTTTTATCTTTTGGTTTTTGTGTTACTTACCATCCTCCATTTTCCCCTACATATTCTTATTCATTTCTCCCATTTAAAGTATTCCTGTGGTCCTTCACCTCATTCCCACTGGGTCCATGCTTTAGGAAGATGAATGACCTGTATGTGATGTACGATCCTGCAGGTTAGAGCACAGCCAAGAAAACTCTGACTTTGCTGAATGAGAATCTAAGAGATTATAGGCCTCAGAACAGAGAATGCCAGGCCTCTCACTACACACTGTGGGGGTTTGGGGTGGTGGGGGTGGTATCATCACTCCTAAATCTGCCATGGCCCTAAAAACTGATGTTCACCTTTCTGTCATTTGTTCTATTTGACCTGTTAGCACAGACAAGGTCAATCTGGCTTGTCAGCCCTTCCTCCATGCTCTGGATTGTTCTCCTTGCCACTTCAGGATCCCAGAGTGGCTGGATGACGCTTTGTGCCCCCCCAATGCATCATGGCTCCCCCTCACCTGCAACTGCACAGTGTTTGTCTTCATGTGTGTTTGCGTGTCTCTGGGCGATGAAGAGGGGGAAACTTCTGTCTGTGTGCGTGCTGAAGTGCGTAATTGCCAGTCACAAAAGGCCACTAATTTCTGCACTAAGACAGCCACTTGCTCAGCCCAGCAGCTTCTTAAAATGCCCTGCTGTTTTCAGTTTGACCTACAACTCTCAAGTCAGTGTCTCCCTGCCTTCCTTTCCTTCCTCCTTGTGAATAATTACAGACTTCATTCTCACTTGTGTATTTAATCGCTTAATCCTTCCATTTATTCGTGGATCCAACACGCAAAGTGAGAAACAGTAAGAATTAAAACCATTTTGTCGAACACTGAGCCATGATTGACGATATTTGGTCAGAGCAATCTGGAGGAGATGATGTTGGACATCCAATGGACTGGAGAGCCCGTCAGGCAGTGTGGGCTATCAGAGCAAGGATGTGCCCAGATGGCAATAAATCCCACTAAATCCTGTTGCCCTCTGTCAATTATGAGCTATAATCCTTTTCTTTTCTGAATCAAATGGGCTCCCAGCACAGCTCACTCACTGGAGTACCTAGCTCAGGCACTGGTTACCATTGCAAAAAGAGGTGGTGATAGAGAGAAAGATCAGCTGCCATAATTACCAATAGGTTAAAGGTCTGTGATAGCACAAGGACCTGGCAGCTTTAAAGTCCCACACAAAAGATAAGAAAAGTACTGATAAGCTTATTCTTCTCAAAATCTTTTTTTATACCCAGCAGCCTTCTTAAAATCTTAATTCAATATACAGTAGTCATTAAAATAATGGACTGACTTCACAGGATTTCATGCTTAGCTTTCCCAGGCCTCTTGCATGAAGAGACTGCCCAGGCAAAAAAGAGGAAAAATGGTGAGTTTACTATTAAAGAGAAACACAGGCACACATATTTGGCTTTCAATGTGTGTACAGGCTGGGCATTTTTGCATAGCTCTGTTTTACGTAATTAAAATTTTACAAATATAAACAATTTTATGCATTAGCAAATTATTATTTTATTATTATATATTTTGGGGTGATAAATATGAAATTTAAATTCCATTTTTTGGACAAATATATATGGACACACTGCCCCCCTGTACTTTTGTTGTGGAACTGTTTTTTTGTTGTTTTCTGCTGGCATCTTAGGTCTCCATCCACACTACTACATTTTTGTTTTAAAAATACAGACCTTTTGCTACGTTTGCACCTCCAGACTAAAACAGCAAATCTGAAGACCTAAAATGGAGAAGTTTGAAAATGTTGCTGAACCCGTTTTCGTTTTAAAACTCCAGGGTAGCATATTAATGCAGACAGGCAAAAACCGAGGACTTTCGAAACGATGACACAGACATTCACATTTGGCTTCCTGATTGTGTCTTATCAGTCATGCAAGGCAAAAACACGATGCTACTGACAGTGTTTATATTTTGTTTTTGTTTTTTTATGTTTTGTAATGTGCCAATAACACTTATCCACTTGTACTGTGCATGTCCGCGCATTTGCTTTGCGACAACTCAGACAACCAGTCTGTTTTCTGGTGCCTTAGTCTCTTTGTATTCCCATGTGTCTTTCAGTAACAGCTGCACCTTGTTGTTGGTCCATGCAAAAAAATCTCTGGTGTGGCTCTTCTATTCTTTGTTCGTCTTAGTATTACTTTGTTCTTTCGCCAAATATTCTGCAACTCCAAAGTCGACAATCTGCTTCCTGTTTACACCGGCACGCAAATGCCCAGTGCACCTGAACGGCCACTAGATTTGCGTTTTCAGTCGTTTTAATACAGCCAGAGATCAAATCCGATATGCAGCTAAAACGCTGCTGTGGATGGAGATCTTGTTTTTAAACAGAAACGTAGTAGGCTGGATGTAGCCTTAGTCAAAGGCTTAAGTAACAACTAAGGAACGTAGGCAACTGCCTATGGGCCCTTTGGGACCCTGAAGTTCACCTCTTAACATTCCAAGTAAGGTCCTGGCGGCAGCTTTCGGTATGTGCACACAACTGCTATGTTAACTTTATACTCATATGATACACCATTTGAAAGCTAAAATCCTCGTGATTCGACCAATGCAAACCATTTCAGGATACAATCACCACACACAATCAGCGCTTCTGTCAGACCAACCAGTACAATCAAAATTGACGCGACTCACCTATGAAGCCTCATAGTAATCCATCGATCGATTATATTCCAACAAAAATGGTCTTTTTACGCTGTCAAAGGTCCAGATGATCCAAACACATTATTCCCTCAATAAATCCCCAGGGACTGCTGCGTTTCATATTTGCCAGCAGACATGGCTTGTACGTCATTATAACCGTAATAACTATGATTTGAATGTAAAAAACTACGATAGCGTGTATTTAAATTAGACGCTGAATTCTGACCTTTCGCGTGACACCAAATCCGACCCAAGAGGAGCTTCCGTTTCACAGCCTACAATAGCCAACAAGAGCCTGTGCTGTAAGGAAGGGCCAGCCCCTGTTATTTCGTGGGTAGGCTGAACCAATTCCAACCAATTGTTACCGATAGCCAACAAAAATCTGAAAATAATGAATTCCAGCTTTAAGTAGGAAGTTCATGATCTACCAGCAAAAAAACACATCTGCGTCGAGCTACCGGCATTGCAGCAGCAGCCGCCTGCTGCCAGGGGGCGGTGCTGTTTTAGAAAAAATACGCTGAGACATACACTCAGAAAAACCTGTGTAAAATAGTCATTTTCATGGTATTGGTATGAAATTTAAACTAAGACTAGGTATTGCTTTATCCTGTGGTCTTACAGTGTTTTCCAGCTAATAAGTCCCAGCTATAGTTGTCTGCATGCATTTGTTAGCAAGCATTTTCAAGCGAAAATGAAAAATACATTAGTTTTAGTGTTCGCAGTGTAAGTTAGCACTTACAATCATTCTGACTTTTGGGTTAGACACTCCAGAGTGTTATCTTTCAGAGAAGCCCAAAACCATACATATACTCCACATGATTCAGGAACTACATTCATTTTACTTTGGATATGCCTTGAATAGGTGATATGCATGAATTTTACAGGAATGTTAAGAGGTTATGGGTAAAAAAAAAAGCTAGGTCCATTGTGTGTTTAGAGGTTTTACTAGTTTTTCCAGTTTGATGTGGACCATTCAACATCAGACTGTTTGAATTTGTATACTGTTGAATTATTTGCCATGTTTATGGCATTAGAATGGACTGAGCAGGTCGGTTGCAGCAATATTAATATGTAGTGAATCTGTCAAAATCGGAGGGGTATGCAACAGTGTGGAGAAAGGTAAATCAATAGTGGCAACAGCAATGGGTTAAACAACACAAGGTAGACATTGGTACTCAATCCAAAATACACTCAGTATTTTAACCCCTTGATGCCTGAATTTATTTACAATAAAAATTTTTTTATCTTTTTTGTTCTGTTTTCCTTTGCTTTCAGGTTGATGTTAAATTAAGTTGAAATAGTTAATTTGTCTATAGAAGATAGAAAAGATATTAATTCTGGCAGGCATAAACGAGAAACCAGTGCTTGCAAAAGGTTCCCAGGTACGTATCGAATATGCACAAACAGGCATTTTGGGAATACAAACGTTATCTTAGCTGCAGTCTGAAAGGAAGAGGTGTGATGCGTATTTGCGACAATCGCCGTTAAGGGGTTAAGAAGTAGTGGAACAAAGCAGAAAGTTCCAACAAGGAGATGATTTAGTTTTTAAGGACGACTCAACTGGAAAGATAGCTTTAAAATGAATGGATGCTGAGGAGGGATGAGGGGATGAAGAGTGACAGATGATGGGGTTAAAAATGAATGGAAACTGAGGATGAATAAAACCTGAAGGTGGCAGTAATTTAACATTGTGGAGGCTAACCTCAAAGAAAAAGAATAAGAAGAAGGGTTCAATAAAACGTGGGTGGAATGATGGTGGAATCTTTTTTGGCCAGGGTGTCGGCCAAATGGTGAAACGGTTTGCTTTATGTCAGAGCGTTGGAAATGGCTGTCTCCCTGAAACACTCCCTGAGTGTGTGCTTCAGGTGAGTGACTGTCCACCCTGGCATGTTTGACGTTGGAGGACTGTCGGAGCGTTGTCAGGATGGATTTGGGTCTCTGTGGCTTTGCTGTCATTCGAGCTTGTGGATCTCAAGCACGTCAGAGAGGAGCATCTGAAAGGGCATCCCTGAAATGCGAAAGACTGGATTCTCACCTGGAGCTGCTCAAAGGCGAAGGCCAGAGTACGTTGGAGTTGGCAGAGGATGAAAGCCAAGAGCGCTGGGGAATATGAATTTCAAAGCGGTACAGTGGTTGCTTACAAGGTTGGATGTTTGGAGATGAGGACTGCGAGACTTAAGGAGTTTGCTGAATTTCGATAAACAGATCGCTATCTGAAAGGATGAGAAGGGGCTCTTGGTCCATGGTTTAAGATAAGCATGTTCTGTACTAGTCTTAATTTACTTAACTTAATTTAAATCATTAAACAACCAGAAACCATGGATTAACCAGAACCATCCAGGAAAACACACGAACCGCAGTCTAGTCTGGAAATATGGATTTACAGATTACAATGTAAGAATATACCCGCAAGTGGCAATGATCGGGATCCAAGCAAGTTGTAAAATAAAATACAACATTTGACATTTTCCAAGGGGAAGAACATACACAGACAACTTAGGAGATTAAAGTGATAAAAGAATTTGGACTGGGGAAATGCAAACTTTATTTTTACAGCAACACCTTGAAATCAGTGTCTTTGTATGTACCTGACTACTGGGTGAAAACCCACCTGCGACATTTTGTGTTTCCAAGATTTTAAGTTTAAGCTGCATAAACTCTTTTTAGCAGAGAAAAATAAGAAGTGCTAGGGATTCAAATAAAATAGAGACCTTAGACTCTGAGCAACCTGACTGTTAACACAGTCACCTGGGGTTTTGAAACCTGGACCTGCAGATCTCCAGAACAGGTGATTTACTGACTGAGCCACTAGTGAGAGGTTATTTCTGCATACCTTCTCACAAGTTGAGGTAGTGACGTCACATGCACCAGACCTGGATAGTTTTGCCAGTTTAAGCTTTAACGCTCAACAGTCAAGATGTTGGTGAGAAAATTCTGAAAAAACAAAAAACAAAAAAACAATCATCATCTGTTGGTTTTGGGTGTGTTGTCAATTATTTTGGTGACATTTGATCAAAAACTGAGCAAAAAAGAATATGTTTTGCATACTGTACAAGTTATAGCAAGATACTGAATATCACTGCAGGCTCACTGTTTGACTGATCTAAAAACCCTTTGAAACACTTGATATCGACACTGTCAAGTTTGGTAGCATTTGAAAAAAGGCTTGTGGAGAAAAATATAGTGACAGACTTCTGGATTGACCATAGGTTGCAGTGAGGCAAACGTTTGTCACAAATCAATGGATATGCTGAAAAATATTCAGCTCTCTAGGACGTACAGGTGATTTTCTTAGATTTTTTGACGTTTGGAATGAGAAATGTCTAGAAATTTACATTTGTTGTAATAAGCCACGCCCACTTTGAGCAATCATTACCATATTTTTATGCATGAACTGCTAGATCGTACTTTTTTGCAAGTGTAACACCCTCTAGTGGAAGAATATCCCAGGACTGCTCGGCGAAACCCGAACCGAGAATCTGAACAGATGCATCAAGTTTGGTTACAATACAAATGATAACTTTTGATCAGCGACGTCCATGGATGATCCTGCCAAAGTTTCAGGTCGATTTGTGAAACCCGTCTGGGACGAGTTCACAAAAATAGTGGTAAAAAGTAGTATAATTTGACATTTTTAGAGCAGAAAACCATTGGAGCAAAGATGCAGATGAATCCAGAGATTAAAATGATGAAAGAAGTTTGACTCTAAACAAAGCCGTTTTTGGGATAATTGCAAAAGCGCAAAGTTAATTGTTATAGCGCCACCATGAGGTCTATGGTGGTATTTTTTTGGCCTGAGTAGTGGGTAGAATTTGCAACCTATGTGCCAATTTTGGTGAGTTTTCGTCCAGCAGTTTTTGCAGCCCAAACACTTTTAGCAGAGAAAAAGACGTTTGACGAAAGATGTTTAATCCGAACACGTAGCAAACCGGTGCAAAACGTTTTGAGATTAAACTTGCCCCTGGCCTTCGTTTCAGCTGTCCACGTTCCCAAATCAGCTTCGAAACCTAGGAGCAGGAGTTTCAGAGTGGTAAGTTATTAATCTGTAACAAATGTATCTTTCATACGTAACGTTATAACTGCGCAGTGTGTCCACATCATGGCAACAACTTCTGTCCATTGACTGGCTAATATTTTGGTCAGGAGGGTTGAGGTGAGGGGAGGTGTGCTGCAGCTCAGTGTGTTTCTCCACTAGTGTTTTTGAGGGTGTGCCACACTAGCTGCTAGACGAGCATTATGCCGCGTGTTAGATAGTGACGCAGATAGCTTACAGAAGTAAAGGCTGGCCTACAATCCAGCTGTTTTCAGGAAGTTCAGGATCATGGTTTTCTGTCGGAGATGGGAACTCCCTTTGAGGTGGATGTTTTTTCACTTTGCAAACCTATTACATGCACAAAAAAGGTATATAACAAAATAAAGGACAGGGGGAAAGCCAAAAAGCATAAAATTACCTCTTTAAGTTATGAGATGTGAAGATAGAGTAACAAGGCCAGCTGAAGAGTAATAGAGGTGAGAAAGAAGTCAAATCAATTTTATGTATATAGCCCAATATCACAAATCACAATTTTCCTCAAGTTGCTTTAAAATTTGCCCAACTCACGAAACCCTCTGTTCTTGGAGCCTCCATACAGATAAGGAAAAACCCCCCCCAAAAACTTTCAATAGGGTCACAGGGTAACAGTCAAGGGACTGACGGCCGATGTGCTAACAGGTAGGGTTAGCCTCCCTTGTGTTGCTGCAACGTAGGAAACGGGGGCGTTTCATATGGACACTGAAGGGTACCTTTAGCATAAAATCCTTACGCTTTGTCACGCTGTCTGAAAGCGTCAGTTATGACACATTGAGATGAGAATTTGTTGCGCAAACGCATGAGAGTACACATTCATTCACACAAGAAAAGTGAGATTATGAAGAGAAAACCCAGTCAAGAGCATCAGAGAAGAGAAAGATAGAAGTGAGCAGTCCTCAATTGTAAATCCATTTAAAACACAACCCACAACATGGGCCTTAAGAAATTAAATTCAATAATTCATGCAAACGGCCATGACTTGACATGATTTATTTGGTGTACTCTACTCTGCCTGAATTATCCATAAAGAGTGATATAACACTTGCAGGCGCTGCACAAATGATATGTAGGTTGTATGTTTTGTCATAACTGATGCAATTCATCTTCCTCAAATAAATGAGTCAGGCTTGACTTAAGAGGGCCAGTATCTGTCTTTCTGCAGGGAATTAATTTCTTAATGTAGAACACAGCGTGTGCTCATGTGATAAAATATGGGCCACTTAAGTGTTTCAGTTTTACAGCTATACAAGAGCCAAACAATATTATCCCCACAGTGTTTACACACAGAGACTCTCACCCAGTAAAATTTTTTTTTATCAATGGAGTCTGGCAGCTTTGACAAGAGCGATATAGCTATTAAGGTATTTTTGTGTCTTTTTAATGCAAGCAAAAAAAATTGTTTTGAGAGAATATTTATGGCACCGCAATCAAAAATCAAGTTTGTAATTAAAAATAAACAGGCCTTTTTTGTGTCACAAAAAGTTTTAATTGCTATTATGTCATATTATTTGATTGCAAGTCAAAAGGTTTTCCTTGCGAGTCAGAATGTTTTGCAGGTTAAACCGTTTTGCAAGTGAGAGAGTTTTGCGATTTGAAAAGTTTCGCGAGTCAAAAATGGTCAAAATAAGAGATTCTATTGGTGGGTTTGACTGACCAGTCATGGGTTTGCATTTACAGCATGGCCACGCCCACAATCTTGCCCCGATGGCTCCGACCAGCACTCAGCTCTACTGGAGACGGCGTAACGTGAACAGGCTAGATGGAGGTAAGTTGACGTTATGTCGCTCATTTCAATAGAAATGCTTTCAAATATAGTATGGCATGATTTAATGCTTATTTATATTTACCGTTGGCAAGGTTTATCGATGTCTCCTTTTTTAAAATGATATGTAGGCTATAGGATTTAGCTAACCGTTAGCCGTCTTAGCATGAAGTTTGACTGGCTGTGCATTTGTGCACTGGGACATGACTATAGCTAGGCTTAGCTACTCAAGTTTAACACATTGTACATGATATCCAGCAAAATTAGTTTTCTGTGACTTTTATGGTCACACAGCATAAACTAGACTTTAGACCACTGATATTACATTGGAAATATAGACTGTTATCTAGATATTTTGCTGCCTTGTTACGTTTCCAGAGAGCGGCAGATCGGATGTTAGCTCGAGATGAGCTTTCGGGTGAAAGTTCCCGATTGTTGCGATGCAGCGGACCATGGAAGAGATGGAGTTAAGGCTGGACTCACCCTCTTCCTGGACGGCTTTACGATTGTGGAAAACAGGGTCTCAGCATGGAGACGGAAGAGAAGAGTTCGTCTTCTGGTGCAGGGTCTGCTGACGTGGACATTGATAATGACTGTCCTGAGTTCGTCCGAATAATTCTTCGTCCGATGGCGATACCGACACTTCTCAAAGAGGTAAGTGGGTGGATGGAGTAGCTTGTGATGATTCGTATTATGGGGTAGCAGCGTTAGCGTAGCGTGCTCGACAAGCTGTTGCTTGGTCTCGGTTCGGGTGCTGAATGCGAGAGCCGTGTAGGATACGAGAGCCATGCAGGATACGAGAGCGAAGGGGAGGAGTTAGGACGTGTGGGTATTTATGGAAATGCTGGCGATGACGTGTTTGATGTGTGGTCACGCTCCTGAAACTCTGCTAATTAGCACCACTAACATACACATTGTACATTATTTCAAAAGTCATTCAAAACAACTTTAACATATGTAACCTGTGTAGTGTAATCGTTTTTGTTAAATAAAATCAGGCAAGACTAATCATCAGTTCCCTATGTTAATTGGAAATATTGTAGTGAACAACGGTGTGGATTTGTGCATTTTACATTGAATAAATTTGGAGCTACCCTAAATTCCTTTCTCCTCCCCAGAGAAGAAGGGGAGGGGTCAAAAGTTGCTTTCTCTAAGTGCTATCCCGACCATAAAACTGGCACCTTTTTGATTCCGAAGCTGATAACGCGGGGCCTGACTGTTAAACTGACAAAGGGACACGAGCCAGCCATTGGCATCTCCCTGAACAGCCTATCAAAACTGGCCCCCCACACACGTTTCCGTGGCAACTGACCTTATTCTTTGTTTTATTACCACATCAAAGGGATACTCCTTGTCTCACCTAAGTGTGACATAGTCCAGACACTGAACTTTCAATGTAAAAGGACTGCAGTCTCCAAAGACTCAAAGCATTTAATTAAATCTTTAGTTACCTGAATATGTTTGCCTCTATTTGAGTAGTTATGTTAACTGTTGTTGCTATCTGTTGTTGATATTAGTGCTGAAAAGAAG
>NC_060150.1:21066746-21109855 GCF_021292245.1 Micropterus dolomieu
CAGGCCAAAAGCAGGCTGTCGACAAGCAGTAAGACTTAACACACGTCCTGTGATCAGATGCCCATTTTAACTCCTAAATTATAGCATTAGTTTACTTTCAGTAGCTCTTCTATGCCGTATGAGTCAAATGCTTCCCACAATCGAACCT
Source organism: Micropterus dolomieu (assembly GCF_021292245.1). Taxonomy (NCBI): domain Eukaryota; kingdom Metazoa; phylum Chordata; class Actinopteri; order Centrarchiformes; family Centrarchidae; genus Micropterus; species Micropterus dolomieu. The sequence continues at coordinate 21,066,895 of NC_060150.1, forward strand.
CCAGGCTCATTGTTCAGCAAATGTTTATGTTCCCTGTATCCAACCATCTTTTATCACCTTAGTTAGAGAATAAATTCACTGTAATATAATCAAGAGCTGTGTGTGTTGCCTATTTATAGTTCCTGCCAAGAGAATTGACCCTTTAGATATGAGACTGACTGACTGATTTAAGATAATTGAGCGATTATTAACTAACTGATCACTAGTAATAATTGTATAATTATTCAAAACTACTTAGAGGTCCGGAGACTCTAGGATTATAACAACTCCGGTGGTGCCCTTAACGAGGAATTAAATAAAATGATTTTATGAATCTTAAAAATTCATAATTGGGTATCAATTCTTAGAAATTTATTAAAATGCATAACTAATAAATTTAGGTCTACTACAATATAATAGTTAATAGTTTTATGAAAATATGATGGTTAATAGTTATTTATAGGTTAACATTTTGCATATTTTTTTGCAGACAGTAAAAAACACAAGGAAAGTAAGAGACCAGTGTGAAATTCACTGAGACGTTATACTCAAAGAATTATCTGCACAATCAGTAGTTTTGAAGTTGCAACCTCTGAGAAGTCTTGCACAGGTATTGTATGGCTTTAACTGAAAAAACTAAATCAGCTGATAGAAAGCTCCTATTAATCAGAGGTGCATAACATCAGCTGGTTGTTTCTTTTCACCTCACTGTATAACCTTCACAATACCTGTGTATTTGCCTGGGAAGACCTCATAGTTTGAAACATTGCAATAAATGAAACTGCCTAATTGGATTCATAATTACTCAGTGTGTAAGTCATTTTTATTTTTTCACTCTAAGCCCTTTCATTCAGCACTATGCCCGCAGGTTTGTTGGATGTGCATGTTCTTGTGTGTTTGAACCAACCATTTACCATTATGAACATAAATAAACAACATTAGCCATGATGGTCAGCTATGTTTAGGCGCAAATAAATGGGTACTAAAGACCAAATTCAAAAGCAGTGACACTGCCAACTGAAAGCAGTTCACTGCATTAGGAGGTGGTCTTTAAGGCAATTAGCTACTGTACTTAAAAACATAATTACACTAGTTGTGAAATGAACTCCATTTTTCAAATATAGCCCAGGACTGCCATGTCTGATGCGAGGATTCTTAATCATGGCATAATTTAAGCTACAAACAAATACAGCCATAACACTGTTCAGTTATTGGCACTAGCCTTCTACCAACACTTTGGGTCACAGACGAAAACAGGATCATCATGCCAGGGTGCTGGAGGTAAAGCCGGTGCAGGTCCTCCATCATGTTGACCAGCTTTACCCTGCTGACCTCCCCCATGCTGCTGCTGCCACAGTGGATGATGAGGACATCCCTTCTTCGCAGGGAGGGGAAGGAGAGAAGCCAGCCAGACCAAGAGACATCCAGCAGGGTGAAGATGCTTCCTAAGCTCTCTGGCAACCATGCTGGACATAGCTGTCACCAATGATCCAGGCTGCAACAATGGGAGGAAATTTAAAGAGTGTAATAAATGCTTCTATGTCACATCTAAAGCAGAAAACGTAACATGGCAGCAACACCTCAAAATATCTAGATAACAGTCTATATTTCCAATGTAATATCAGCGGCCTAAAGTCTAGTTTATGCTGTGTGACCATAAATTTCAGTTACCACAGTCACAGAAAACTGGATATCATGTACAATGTGTTAAACATGAGTAGCTAACCTTAACCTAGCTATAATCATGTCCGAGTGCACAAATGCACAGTCAGTCAAGCTCCATGCTAAGAAGGCTAACGGTTAGCTAACTGTTATATATGTCATTTTAAAAAAGGAAACAGCGATAGACTCTGTGACCATGCCAAAGGTAAATATAAATAATCATTAAATCATGCCATACTACATTTGAAAGCATTTCTATTGAAATAAGCGACATAATGTCAACTTACCTCCATCTAGCCTGTACACGTTACAACGCGGTCTCCAGTAGAGCTGAGTGCTGGTAGGAGCCATCAGAACGAGGGGATTGTGGGCGTGGCCATGCGGTAAATGCAAACCCATGATTGGTCAGTCAAACCCACCAATAGAATCTCTTATTTTGACCATTTTTGACTCGCAAAACTTTTCAAATTGCAAAATTCTCTCACTTGCAAAACTATTTAACTTGCAAAACTGATTAACTTGCAAAACTTTCAACTCGCAATGCAATTGCTTGCATTAAAAAGATGACATAATAGCAATTAAAACTTTTGTGACACAAAAAAACAATTTTGCTTGCATTAAAAAGACACAAAATACCTTCATATATAGTGACTGTTTCTGGCTAAACAAAAAGGATCTTACTCTTTAAAAGGTCTTACTGTGTAGGAATCCTTTCCACAATGTCGTCAGACATAACCAACAATCTGAGCCTGTCAGTGACAAAAACAAGCACTTTAGTGGGAAGACTTTAAGGGGTGCAATTGCCTACAAGGATTACATTGCAGCCCTGTTTCATTGCTGACAACTGCAACACTGGACCAATTTGAAATGATGTGTATTCTTTTTATTAAAAAATGTTTTTATATTGTGGTAACATAAGTTACTATACCCAACCCTAGTATGCTCCTTGCTTATTCTCCATGAAAAGAGGAGGTTACTACTCTTGATGGTCTGATGAAAGAAGAAGACAGTATGTGAAATAAAATGGTAAACTGAAGCAAAAGTACTGAGATTAAGTATTGTTTGATTGATGTTGTGTGTTTTTGAAGGGCTGCTATTTCAGTTCATGAGGTATAGTATGATGGTCGAATGGAAAAACATGGGAAATAAGGTCTGTTTTAGTTACTATACAGGCGCTGGTCATATAATTAGAATATCATCAAAAAGTTGATTTATTTCAGTAATTCCATTCAAAAAGTGAAACTTGTATAATGTGTACATTCATTCCACACAGACCGATATATTTCAAGTGTTCATTCCTTTTAATTTTGATGATTATAAGTGACAACTAATGAAAATCCGAAAATCAGTATCTCAGAAAATTAGAATATTGTGAAAAGGTTCAATATTGAAGACACCTGGTGCCACACTCTAATCAGCTAATTAACTCAAAACACCTGCAAAGGCCTTTAAATGGTTTCTCAGTCTAGTTCTGTAGGCTACACAATCATGGGGAAGACTGCTGACTTGACAGCTGTCCAAAAGACGACCATTGACACCTTGCACAAGGAGGGCAAGACACAAAAGGTCATTGCTAAAGAGGCTGGCTGTTCACAGAGCTCTGTGTCCAAGCACATTAATAGAGAGGCGAAGGGAAGGAAAAGATGTGGTAGAAAAAAGTGTACAAGCAATAGGGATAACCGCACCCTGGAGAGGATTGTGAAACAAAACCTATTCAAAAATGTGGGGGAGATACACAAAGAGTGGACTGCAGCTGGAGTCAGTGCTTCAAGAACCACCACGCACAGACGTATGCAAGACATGGGTTCAGCTGTCGCATTCCTTGTGTCAAGCCACTCTTGAACAAGACACAGCATCAGAAGCGTCTCGCCTGGGCTAAAGACAAAAAGGACTGGACTGCTGCTGAGTGGTCCAAAGTTATGTTCTCTGATGAAAGTAAATTTTGCATTTCCTTTGGAAATCAAGGTCCCAGAGTCTGGAGGAAGAGAGGAGAGGCACAGAATCCAAGTTGCTTGAAGTCCAGTGTAAAGTTTCCAAAGTCAGTGATGGTTTGGGGTGCCATGTCATCTGCTGGTGTTGGTCCACTGTGTTTTCTGAGGTCCAAGGTCAACGCAGCCATCTACCAGGAAGTTTTAGAGCACTTCATGCTTCCTGCTGCTGACCAACTTTATGGAGATGCAGATTTCATTTTCCAACAGGACTTGGCACCTGCACACAGTGCCAAAGCTACCAGTACCTGGTTTAAGGACTAAGGTATCCCTGTTCTTAATTGGCCAGCAAATTCGCCTTACCTTAACCCTATGGAAAATCTATGGGTTATTGTGAAGAGGAAGATGCGATACGCCAGACCCAACAATGCAGAAGAGCTGAAGGCCACTATCAGAGCAACCTGGGCTCTCATAACACCTGAGCAGTGCCACAGACTGATCGACTCCATGCCACGCTGCATTGCTGCAGCAATTCAGGCAAAAGGAGCCCCAACTAAGTATTGAGTGCTGTACATGCTCATACTTTTCATGTTCATACTTTTCAGTTGGCCAACATTTCTAAAAATCCTTTTTTTTGTATTGGTCTTAAGTAATAATCTAATTTTCGGGAATACTGAATTTGGGATTTTCATTAGTTGTCAGTTTTAATCATCACAATTAAATGAAATAAACATTTGAAATATATCAGTCTGTGTGTAATGAATGAATATAATATCCAAGTTTCACTTTTTGAATGGAATTACTGAAATAAATTAACATTTTGATGATATTCTAATTATATGACCAACACCTGTATGCCTACATGTCTTGCAAGTCAAACAGTCAGATTTTCTTTCATTTTGGTCAACAGTATCTTTCTTCTGTGTAATATCCACTCAGTAGCCACTTCCTTAGTAGCACCTGCCTGGTAAAGCAAACAGCATGCTCCTCCAAACATCACATTATGTGGCTGTAGCTCAATACACCCTGCATGCAGACACAGTTAAGAGGTTCAGATACTGTTTGCCTAAATCTCAAAATGAGCCAGAAGTCTCATCTACATGACTGTGAATGTGTTGCGTTTGCTGGTGAAAGACTTCAATGTCATGAAACTGCTAAAACTTTTTTCATTCAGTTTACAGGAAATGATGTGATAAACAAAAAATGCAGCGTGCAGCAGTTTATGTGGCTAAAGCACTTTGTCACCAGAAGAGGACAGTGGAGAGTGGCCAGACTTGATAAAGCTAACAGGAAGGACGTTCAAGTGGCAGCCAGTACAGCAGTGGTTTTAAAAGTTCATTGCTAGACACAAAACTCACAGAACCTTGGCGACTACAGCAACAGAGGACCACACGAGGGGCCTCAATTATCAGCTGTGCATAGCTCATTTCTACACATATAATCTGACTGGTCAATTTCCGCTTGAAAATGTGAGGACACTCAACAAACTGATTTCTAAATAACAGACCCACAAACCCTCTCAACCATGTAATTGTGTAATCTTTCTTTCAGAGTTAAATGTTGCCATTATTGCCTCTATATTGTCTTGTTTCTCTAGTACTGCATGACTGAGCACATATGATTTACTATATGAGATCCACAGGATCATGGAACTACACTATATACATTTTCTGCTGAAATGGTTTACAGTTATTACATAGCAAATTTTTAAAAAGTTGTGATCTTTGAACTGCATTAAAGTATTTGGCCCCAATATCGATTTGGTTTTCTGCAATTCTTTATTTGAGTATCACATGAAGTTAATCATCTGTCTATCACCTGACCCCATACGACACTATATTGCCAAAAGTTTTAAGACGCCTGCCTTTACATGCAAACCATAACACCTTCAAGTCTTCTGGGAAGGCTGTCCACAAGGTTTAGGAGTGTGTTCATGGGAGTTTTAGACCATTCTCCGCTCTAATTCATCCCAAAGGTGTTCTATTGGGTTGAGGTCAAGACTCTGTGCAGGCCAGTTAAGTTAAGTTCCTCCACCCCAAACTCGCTCATCCATGTCTTTATGGACCTTGCTTTGTGCACTGGTGTACAGTCATGTTGGAATAGGAAGGGGCCATCCCCAAACTGTTTCCATAAAATCGGGAGCATGAAATTGTCCAAAATGTCTTGGTATGCTGAAGCATTAATAGTTCCTTTCACTGGAACTGAGAGGCCAAGTCTAACCCCTGAAAAACAACCACACACCATAATCACCACCTCCACCAAACTTTACACTTGGCACAATGCAGTCAGGCAAGTACCGTTCTCCTGGCAACCGCCAAACCCAGACTCATGATTTTTCAACACAGAGAACACGTCTCCACTGCTCTAGTGTCCAGTGGTGGCGTGCTTTACACCACTGCATCCGACGCTTTGCATTGCACTTGGTGATGTAAGGCTTGGATGCAGCTGCTCGGCCATGGAAACCCAATCTGTGAAGCTCTCTACGCACTGTTCTTGAGCTAATCTGAAGGCCACACAACTTTTGGAGGTCTGGAGCTACTGACTGCAGAAAGTGGGCGACTTCTGAGCACTGTGCGCCTCACCATGCGCTGACCCACACTTGAATTAACTGAGTTCCTCTAAGATTCACAATGAAAATATTTTGCATTATCTCAACACAAAAAGGGAACAAAAAAACATTGCTAACAATTGGTTTAACTGAATTTCATTCATTTCTGTGGTTACCTAGGGTTCAGCTGCAAAATTATGAGATTTCTCGTCAGGTTAATTGACATTTTTCACATGCTGTAAAGTCATTCGTTAATTTTCTCATGCAGTGAAAAACAAATGTATAACTGTTAATGTCTACTCTCAGAGCTAATCAACTCTGCCCAGCTGATGCTGTGAGTTGCAGCCAGCTTGTGATGAGTGATAATATAGCTGGTAGAGTTTTGTAATATAAACATCTAACAACTGAGGTGCAACATTGCTCTGTCTGGGACTGTGAGCTGCACTTTGTCAGAGCTGTTGAAGTTAATGTGTGTGGATTTGTCAGATTTCTGCCTGATCACAAGTATTGTTGGTTAGTTTTGGTTTCTTATGCAACATGCAGTCCCAAACTGCTTTGGTCAAACAGCAATAACATAATGAACAGCAGAGTGGAGGGTATATTAACAGTTCTCATTAAATGATGACATTAGTCTCGAAATATTCTGACTTTTTTTCTACATGTCAGAGAACACAGATACTGTATGTGGGAGAGATTCTGAATGTGCAGAAAGTTTTGAATATGAGCAGAAAACCTGCTGAAACACAGAAGCCATTAAAGTCCAGGAGTTTCTAACTGAATTAAAATTAATTAATTTATCAATGAGGTGAGAATGTACATGCACATTTAAAGATGTTACTTCCCCAAACAAACACACAAAGAGGAGGGAAGACTAAATAATGCATGTATGTGTGCTGACTCAGTAGGTATGATATTACATGAGAAAAGCTGATCTACGGGGAAAACATTTCTGAAAGCAACACAGAATGCCTAAGAGCTGCACTGCATTATACTGTATTCAGTTAGATTTTGAATTTTATCTAAAGTTTCCCTTTACATAAATAAAAGTATTTCCCCCATGGTGTAGAAAATGTGGAAATTAACTGTTTAATACTCAAGATTTTCATATAACATTTATCAGCAAGCAGCAGCTAATGTTACAGGAGAAGCAAGTGACAGCAAGGAGGTAAAAATCGTTCATCTGCTTCATCAAAAGTGTCTCTGTTCATCTCTTCTTTACACACCCTTAGAAATCCACAATCTTTAATTTCTGTATATAAAATGTTATTGTGATTGTAACCTCAGATGCCAGTACACTTAAAGGGTAACAACAGATGTTATCAGTATGGAGATCTTGTGAAATTATGCACACCACATCACTTGCACTCTAACCGCTTTCGCTCGTAATTACTGATTGTATGGTAACAAATGAAGTGGGGAAGGAGAGAAATGTTGTGGAACAAACTTTGTTTTTAAAGTTGAACCGGTAACAATGCAGAATAATTAAATAATAATTAAATTAAATAAGACTTATGTCTGCTGCCTTATGCCATATGATACAGAAGTATCCACTTAAGAATATCTTCTTCCCTCAGACTGTGAGACTCCTTAACTCATACACTCTATCATGAAAAATAGTTTATTTTTATTTTAGGAGAATCAATGGTCACTGCCATTTGCTAATGCTACCTGAAAACCAGAGTCTGTCCTCTCAACCAAATTTACAGTGTAGAATCCAAATGTATAGAGATGATGCAGTTTTTCACTACTCAGAAAAAGTTGCATGTTGTAACACTGTCACTAAACCCTAAATAAAATCCGTTTATTTGGGCTGTCTCAAAATATAATTAGTATAGGGGTTAATGTCTATCTATCTATCCATCTATCTATTGCTAATTATTTACATTCTTGTGTGACGCTGGATCCTTGCCTACAGTGGAAGCTGCATGGTAATTAAAAAACTAGCACCTTATTTTTGTGCAATACGCAGAACAAAGGCATTTGTGAACAGAAAAGACCTCGTCACTATGTGTAATGTCCTTCTGACTGGCTCCCAACACTAGTGCAGTGTAATGGAACATGGTTCAACCAGACTCAGCATCTCATGACATCCAACACTATGGCATTCCCATCAGTCTCAGCTGTACTTTTTTTGCAAATTAGCACATGCTGAAAATAACCTGCTAATACCTAATACCTGCTAATCATCAGCATGTTTCTTTGTCATTGTGAACATGTTAAGATGTAGTATTTAACTCAAAATAGCACAGTGCCATGGATGTATCAAGCAAAAGTATAGCACCACACAGCCAGTGGCTGTAGAGTCTTGTTAATCTGTGTACCCCAGACTCCGAGAAAGAATTGACAGTATGTGCAATATCCCAAAGAAATAAAGTAAACTGAATAGAATAGCACATATAAATGCTTAAAAAATGTGTATGCATTTTTCAAAGAACTGTATATTTGGATTTCACATAGGAAACCACGGAAAAAAAAAACAAACTTGTGTAATACTTTAATTTTACTCACTCCAGTTAATATGGATCCTAATCACAGCTCATTTTGATGTTGTGTGACAGTTTCACAAGTCAGATGCAGAGATGTTTACTCGTCTCATCTCCCCATCAGAGTTTGATAAATTAATGCCTTTATGGTTTGGTTTAACAAACACAGCTGGATACCAAATAACCCATTGAAACTGTACTGGGACTGTAAATTGAAACTTTTAGACAGAGTACACATACTCTTCTGCATTTTAGAGGTTTACAGCATGTATGTTGGGGTAAAAAAACAAAAAAGGGTGGTGATGGAGCAACGGATAATACACATACCTTTGGTGTGAGAGACCCAGGTTCAATTCCCCACTGTAACCTATCCACCAATGTGTCCCTGAGCAACACACTTAACCCCTAGTTGCTCCAGAGGTGTGTGACCTCTGATAAATAGCAATTGTAAGTTGCTTTAGATGAAAGCGTCAGCTAAATGAAATGAAACATATCTTTTTTGGGGGGTGGTGATGGTGCAGTGGATAAGAGACATGCCTTTGGTGAGAGACCCGGGTTCGAGAGACTCTACTGTGAGACACCAATGTGTCCCTGAGCAAGACACTGAACCCCTAGTTGCTCCAGGAGGGTGTGACCTCTGACGTATTTAGCAATTGTAAGTCGCTTTGGATAAAAGCGTCAGTTAAATGTAATGTAGAAGTGCACTTTTTCTGGGGACTCCAGATAACATCCTTACCACGTCCTGAATATCCCTTAGGCTGTCCTGCAGACAGAAGGTGTCCTACCTGGTATTAGGAAGATGTATGAAATAAAATGGCCTGATGAGCAACTCATCACGCTCCTCACGCTAGTTTTCATAATTACATTTCTAGGGTAACTGTCTTACTTTTTTTAATTGAATTTTTAAGTTACTTGACACAAAACTAGTTTTAATCAAACCGTTTTGTTAATTAATTAACATCAAACTGTAATTTAATGTAGCTGTGGCAATGGTATGAGCTTTTATCATTGTAGAACATGCACAAAGCTTCACTGCAGTAGTGCCCCATCCCCATCCTCTGAGCATATCCTGTATGATGTTGTAATATTTTCACTATCAAACAAGGAAAAAGTTGGCCCAACCAGATACATTGCCAGCTGTCCAAGTGAATAACTTATGTAGATTCATTTCAGAACTACATTACAAAATATAGTCACAAAATTACTGCTGCCCTTCAATAAGCATTTCCATAGCGAGTGTGAAGTGCCTGTGAGTGGCCGGTGAGAGGGCCGGCTGATGGTTTGGTTCGCACAGAGGTTATCAGCTTCCAGAGTGCTTCCAGAGAAGTAACCACTTCATTCTATGGCTCGTCCTCCAGCAGATTCATTACTGATCCTGTGAAGTTGTTAGAATTGTTTTATGCAGTAATAACACATTGACAGACAGACAGAGAGCTGATGAAGTTGAACCAGTCACCTCTAGTGTGTCTTTGTGGGTCTGGTCATTGGTCTTAAAAATACCTTCATGATAAGTATAATGTAATAATGGATAATTGTACTGAATTGCGTATAAAATAGATCAAGGTAAGTTTGTAATTATCAATAAAGTCCTGTTATACTGAAACTCTGTTTTGATTTTCTATAAAAATGTTTTTTTTAGTCTTTTACTTTACTTATTATTTGCTTCTATTTGGGGGAGCACTGGATTTGATACTAACCATCATCATGTTCTGCATTATTATAAAAAGAAACAACCAAAACAGAAATTTTTGGAGAGTTTTAAACCTGCTGATCATGTTTATTTGGAAACTTAATTACAGTTAGTGAGTTGACTGAATACTTGGCATTACATTCATTTCACTCATCATTTCAAGTCAAAGCGCTTCAAGTTATGAAATGGTCTTAAAAAACAGTAACCTGAAATAAATAAAGCTTATAAGGTAATTAGAAAAAATTATGATTCCACAGAATTCCACAGTGAATGACATAAATATTACATTGCAGTAGACCAAATTAAACAACCACATCCATGCTAGCTGGAAGAACACATTTTTCTTCTGATCCAATGCCCTGATCATCAGAGCTGCATTATTTGTCTGTGCTTTCTAAAACTGTTACAAATCACCGTTGAAAAAAAAGGCAGTTTTACAATACGACAACATCATGGTTAAGGTTTGGTTAGGTTTAGGCACAGAAAGAATCACAGGTTGCTTTAGGTTGCAATAAATACTTAGTTAAGGTTAGAGAAACATTGTAGTTTGAAATTTGTGTTGAAATACTTCATTTGTTAAAGTTGGGGAAGATTCGTAATCATGGTTACAATAATAAACATGGTTTAGATAAGAGATGCTTAAATGCTTAAATAGTCATGCTTAAATAAAATGTTGACTCCAGCAGGAGGCAAACTGCAGCCTCCCTCAAACTCCTCCCTATGGGGACGTTGTTGCTCTACGTCACCCGTCTTCCTCCTTTGCTCCTTTACTATAGCCACTAGAGGGCTTTGTCACTCGAACATAAGATTTAGATGTCAAATTTTGTTGCACTTGCTGAAACTGTTTAACAATCAATTCAAAGGTCATCCAATGGGCTTGATTTGAAAAGCATTTAAGTACACAATTTTTACAAGTAATGACTATAATTCAACATGTAGTAATGATATGCCACACTTAAATATTGTCTAGTAATACAGTACATTTAACCTGGTTTTAATCTGCGGATGATGGAAACATTACCAGACTGTTAAATTCCTTTACATGCAGTCATTCAGCCAAATACTTATGCTTTTTTTGTCTATTTAAATGACCTGTACGTTCACACATTCCACCCCCGCAACTTCCACACACATTCACTATTGCTGACTAATGTTGATAAGACGCCCAGCTGACATTGCTTGTTTGGCTCCTGTCTCTAATTAAAAAACATCCGGGTGTCTGATTTCCTTCCACTTCTTCCCCAACTGGCTGATCCACACTGAACTCCTGCAAGATTAAAAATGTTAAGTGGTTGGCTTTAGGCAGCCGTAGAGCCCTCATCACTTCTAGTGGTGTGGTTTCATAAAAGTAATTCAGTTATTGATTCACCAGTCAAAAGTGATATGTGTCTCTAGCAAGGTTGATGTATAGACGAGGTGAAAGAGACAAAAGTGGGCAACAGAGAGAAGTAGATGGGAAAAGGGGGGAGAAGGGAAGTTCAAATTATTAAGTCACGGGTGTCACATTGACACTCGGCACTGAGCTGTTGTCAGCTCATTGAACATTAATATCTAATCATTGCTGAAGATACAGGCAGCTGGCATCACTGAACAATCCTATCTCGCCGATTTAAGATTTACCAGGGTTGTTCTGAGGGAAATAAATTCCTTTTGTCTTGAGCTAACTGCCAAATATGAACTTATTACCTGTAAAGGGTGGTTAAAATTGAGAGAGACTAGGTTTTTGGATTCAAAGCTTTACTGATCAAATGTTCATCAAATTTTGATGTAGTTTCCACTTCAGATCAATTCCCAGCTGTGAGTGAGATTGTTATGATTGGCCCGTAACAGTAAACACCCATGGGTATCCAGACAGAGCCTTTATGCAAGCAGTGGGGTCAGAGGTGAAGCAAAGCAGCGACTGTGGTGAAGGTAGAGGTAAAGTTAGTTGAGGTGATAAGGAGTGCAGTGATTTTTTGATTGGTTAACAGAGAAAACTTGAAAGAGCAGCCTAAAGCTAAAACACATGTAAATTATCTTATCACTTTATTATCTATCAACTGAATGTGGTCTATAGTATTTATACAAAAGTAGTTATTTGCTATTTTTCAGTCAAGTAATTCTGTCTCCCAGCCCAAACCAGGTTACAGTGACAAAAATACACATGCCGCTGAACTGGTTTATTTTCATGAGTCGTCGTTTAATTTTGTTAAGATCATGAAGTTTTCAACTTAACGAAAGCTTTGTTTCGATTTTCTTTTAAATGGCTTCCTATAAAACTGAGAAAAAAGCTCTGGTATTCCCTATGGCTCCAAAAATCCTTCACCAACCAGAATCTCTTGCGCACGGTGCCTTCACAGGGCACTCCTTTTTGTCAGGATAGTGAGATGAGTTAGCATTGGCCAGCATTCTGTTAAACAAGGTTTTCGTACACTTTTTTTTACCTGTCCAGTTGTATCAAACCAATGTGTAAAGATCACAACAACTACACGGTAATCAATTTTGAAAAGAAAGAATACGGAGCGGGAGTCACGCTTTGCGTCATCTGGTGGATCTTTGCAGTTACAGGCAGAAGGATCTTTCAATAGAGTGCGCTGGGATATTTAACGTCATTCATATACATGTACTAACCACATTAGAACAACAGAAGATGTTCTATCTATGGCTGAAATGTGTCTGGTGTAGACAGCCATGTGGGAAGATAGAGTGGCACTGTTGCAATAGTCTGATAGTGTGGTAATGCATTTTTTGAAATGTGGAAAGGCTGTGTTCAAAATAAAAGTTTAGTTGCTCTTTAGGTTACTCTTTAAACTTGGTTGATTGAGTGATGCAAACCCATAGGGATCGATGGAAGTCAGTGAAAAGTCAGTAAAGAAAAAAAAAAAATACATAAATATTTTCAGATTGAAATGTCAAAAAGGCTCCAAACTGTGACACGGGCTGCATCTATCGACCCAGTTTCTCAGAGTATGAGTCAGTATGTTTGCAGCTCCACTTCCTGATAAGATTGATCATGTTCTGTGTGTGACTGACATCTAAACGTGAATCAGGTTTCTGTGTTGGGATTATTGATCATGTTCGGCTGATGAGGAATTGCCTAGTTTTGGATCTATAGCCCCCCCCAATCTAGAACCACCAATGGGCAAAATTTTCTTGGTACTGTTTTTCGATTATAGCCTAGGCCTATTTGTTTCTATACAATATTCAAGTCCCCCAGTCTTTGACTTCTCCTAAGAGTGTGTTATGTAGCCTAGGCTACCACCCACTTTTGTTAAGAGGTGTCAAGATAAAGACAGATTGAAAAAACAGCATTTATGCATAAGCACCTGTGGGTAAAAACTGATCTCTATAGAACACAGTCATTTTCGCGCTATTAATTTCTCACTTTAGATCAACATTCTGTGTTGCTACTGGCAACACCTTTAGTCTACTACTGAACAGACATGCAGACTCGCTCAGCACAGTGAGAGAAGGAGAGGCTGGTGGTGGGGAGGTTAGGAGAGTAATGTGTCTTGGATTCATTCTGCATCTGACGGCTCATCATCTGACGATCCACTTGCACAGAGTAAACATGCACAAACGCTGTATTCATTTGAATTTTGGAATTTATTAGAATTGTTTCTCCCAATAAATACTTTTGTTTGGACTTTTAAACTTTTGGATGTGTACTGGTCTGCATGCCCGATGCAGTCTAAAAAAAAGCAGAACAGTGGCCTGAGGACACGTTATTCTACATTATTATTATTATTATTATTATTATTATTATTATTATCATTATCATTATTATTATTATTATTATTATAATAGTGCCTATACTGCGATGGACTGGCGACCTGTCCAGGGTGTACCCCGCCTTTCGCCCAATGTCAGCTAGGATTGGCTCCAGCCCCCCGCGACCCTGTACGCAGGATAAGCGGTTGACGATGGATGGATGGATGGATAGTGCCTATAAAAACAACAATAGATTCTAAATTATGCTGCGATAAAATTCAGCTGTGTTTAGAATTTTGGGTAAGGTAGGCAATTGTTCGCATCTATAGTGAAAATACCGTAATTTTACCACCCATGGGATGAAAAAAAATACAGAATTTGGCATAGCAGGCTGATAACCTACGGTTATCAAAAAGAACAAAAAATATTGGCCCTGTCTTGCACCGGCACAGCACAAGCGTCATTGTTAGTTTCCAGCCGATTTGAGAATTGTTTAAATACTGGATGCACTTGCGGCCATCTGTGTGCCCATGGGAGTGTTGGTCTTCAAATGAAGTGTGGACAGGCAAACTGTTGGCACATTGCTATATTGAGGCAGCAGAAAGCAATTGCGCCATTGACCCCACCCCACCCCAAAAAAACAGGTCTAAAGTCAACGGCACAGTATTTCACTGTTTTTGTTATTTTGGGAGCTCATAACTGTGACACTGTGTGCATTTACACACAAGGCACAGCAGTCTAACTTCATTGATTATTAAAATCTTCTGACACGCTGACAGGATCTAATGTTAATTGATGTTCTGTGTTGTTCTATAAATCCAAAAGGTCTCACACACAGTCCAGATTCATACAGTGAAACTGTTTAAGGGTAAAGCAGCCGTCCTCCTGATCAATCCTGAGCTTCATCAGAGTGTCTAAATTATTTCAGAAGCTAAAAGTTGAATTCAGTTTCCTCTGGAGAGTTTCCTCTGTCCTGTCATGTCAACTTGATAACTACAGTTTGTGCTGTTTTGCTGCTCAAATACGCCACAATATTTGTTGACTTTATTGCCCGCATAATGTTTAGAATGACTGACACAGCCTCTCTAATCATGAAAATAAATCGTAACATAACGTCATACATATCATACATCAATAAAACACAAAATAAAGAAACCAGTGTAGGGGAAAGATGTGATCCACGATTCATCATAGTTTATATTAACGCAGTGCAGTGAGGATCCAGATGTTTCATAGAGGAGACAGTGTCTGTCTGTCTGTTAACAGATTGGAGTTCCGACACTTCACTGATAAAAGACAGAGCAGCAGAGTAACACAGGCTTCATGATAAGAGATGATTTTTATATCATGTCCGCACTTCTGTTCATATCCCCCCTTGCTGTGAGTCTGCAATTCAATCAGTCAATTGGTGTTTTTCATAATGCGACATTCATACACTATTATAATAGCAATGCGCCAAAATACAAGCGCACCTGTCTTTAAAAGGTAATGGGAAATGACACTGACTGGTGTTATGCCCTGGAGACCCATGACTCATTCACAGGCTAAGTATGACCCTTTTGAACTATGCGCCCGGCCCACTGACTATTTTTTCCTTCCTTTAAACTATCAAAATTGGAGTTGGACACGCCCCGAAGGCAACTTCGCCATGCGCTTCATGCCATGAAGGGCCCTGTGGATTTATATATATATACATATATGTATAAAGATTTTCCCTCTCGCCATTTTTAACTTGCCTCTCAGTCACTTCATCCTGGCTCCAGGCCTGTCTATAGCACAGGTTATACAGCTGCACAGTACTTCACTTTGCCCTGGATAGTGCAATGCATAATGCCTAAAACATTTTGAATTATTGTAAGTGAAAAATTATTACATTTTCAGTGAATGTGAAATGTATGTATGGTTTATCCTTGTCAGGGTCTGAAAGCCTTTGAAACAGTATTTTGTCTGTGAGAGCACAATGAAACCTTCCAGTGCTTCTGTTCTACAGAAAAAATAACTAAGTTGTAAATAAAACATGTCTGAACAATAAATAGAATTAATATACAGTGCAAAAACACCACATCTCCTGTCCATGTTTGAAAGCTGTTTTGTTCATCTTCATGTTGCAGGAAAACAACATGATGGGCCAACACTATGCTATTGCTTCCTGCTGTGTTCTATTCATGTGGTGATGAATGTGAAAAATAATAATAATGCACTACACTATTAAACCAAAATTTCTTCTATTCCCTCTCCATCATTTCCCATCTATTTCCCAGATACAGTATAAACCCACATGGTGCTGACATTTTGAGATTGCATAAAACAGATAAACCAACAAAGCACATTTTAACCGAATCACTAAAATATCTCAGGGATCAAATATTGAGACTTTTTGTGTGTGAAAGTTAGAGGAAGGATGGGCTAGAAAACCAAAATCATTTTTTGTAGAACATTTTCATTTTTTCTGCAGGCAGTGTGCTGTGCACCTGGTGTAAAACACTTTTTTAGGTTTTTATTTAAGGTCCATCTTGATGATGGATTATTATGTCTGATTAAACTATAGTAGTTATAGAAGCAATATATCCAAATTTAATGTACCAAAATTGGCCACTGCAGGCAATATGAGCCCCACTAAAAAGAGGGCTCTGCAAAGCACAGCATTAATAATTACTATAATCTCCTGCTGCTGCAAACAGCTTCTCTGTTCTGTATCTTGTTGCATTAATCAGCTAAAGTACAATAATAATACACTCTTCCACCCCTTCCTATTTGATTTTCAGCTCAGGGGTCACACTGGACATCTAATCAAGACTGTTAGAGTGCAAAGAGACAGAAAAGACAATCAGTAACTGTTGCCTCTTCATAGCCAATCCCTGATTTAAATGTGGCATCTGGTGCACACATCAGTAGACAGGCAAACTGCTGTGTCAAGCTCAACCTGACACAGTGTAGTCATGTGAAAAAGTGTTTGCTTTTGCGATTGCTTAGACACTTAAGTGCTAAAATCCCTTACAACCCCTATCCAAATAATTTACAATTTAGCAGAGTACAGTAACAATCCACACTTAATGCGAGAGATGTGTATCACATTCACATTAATAGTTTTGCATCACCTGTAATGTATTTGTTTAAAGTTTTTTGTTTACAGATTTTGTTTTTTTTAATAAAGAAGTCAGTCAAAGACCATTCCAGCTACCAGTTCATGCTGCACACGGCAAGTTATTTTTCATACAACAGCAGGGCACAGTAAAGTTTCTGACCTTGCAGAGGAGTTGGAGGAGTGCAGCCTGTCACAGCTCTCACAGCTCTTAAACTTAAAAAATGCTGAAAATGACCATTGACCTCTTTTTTCTTCCACTCACAAAGCCACGTTTGATTAGAAAACACTTCTGCATCGTTCTGGAGGGGCAAATACAATGTATTTTGTCATTTAATTTGGAGGACTCAAGAACTGGGGGATATTAAGGTGGAATTCAAAGAGCGATCACCCTTTCAATGCCCTTGCTTTGTGGCCACAGACAAAAATGACATCTTGTCTGTGTGGGATATATCCAGGCATGTTATTCAGTTTAATACTTATGGTCACAGTAGTACGGAAGCCTTGGGAGGCAAGTGAGAAAAGAGTTCTGTGTTTATGACATGAAGCACCGGTGTATTAGATGTAGGGGGATCTACTGGCAGAATACGGCAGAAATGGAATATAATATATAGACTGAAGTGCTGCACTAGCCCATGTTCTAAACAGGACTAAAAGCATTCATATCTTCTCCCAGGCAAAGCACTGATTAAAATACATTTCTAGCCAAAAGAAAGGCTTGACAGTAATAATAGCTTGCTAACATAACTTGCTAACACAAAATATAGAGGAAGTGTTTGGAGTGCACGGAGAAATTAAATCTCACCTTTCTGGCCAACTTCAACGTCCTGTCCATGGACTATAATGTTGCTAAAACTGGGGGTGGTGTGTGCCTGGGTCCCCTGCTCCTTCCAGAACCCTCAGGTTATCCTCTTTTGGCAGCTCTGGTACCAGGTAGACAACGGACAGTGCCTGATAATGCAAGTCTAACATTGCGGGTAATGGAGTCCCCTATTACTAGCGTGCTTGTTTAATCCTGTCAGCGGAGGAAGAAGACGGACAAGGACCAACTGGATTATCAAGGGGACTAGCGAGGGTCAAAAATGTTTTTGCCATCAGGAGAGGTGGCTGCAAAGTGGGCCACACAACCGGCTGAATGCTCTTGTGGGTTCTCGTGTCGTTCAACAGGGAAAAACAGGACTACAACGGCCAGTGCCACTGATTACTGCTGCTGCTATATAAAAAAAATATCTCCCTAAACGCAATAAACTATCTCTATTGAGGACGAGTGAGGATTATAAATCAAGCACCCCCGGACTCTGCCTAAGATTCTAGAAAGATATATGCTCATAGCTCAGAAAATCTACTTGGAGAAAAAATGCTGTTTTCTCACCAAAAATGTGTGTCACAGGAAACAGCGTCCAGTCAGCGACAATCTTACAGGGGCTGAACGGACTCTGTGACAGCAGGACGGGCTGACCCTGCCGACATACAGATCCTGAAAATGTTCATGTGCACACCTGGCCTCATAGAGTACAATACACAATACATACAATACCACATAGCAAAAGAGATTCCCTCTAACTAAATTCACATGGACATCACCTGCTCTGTGAGGTGGGTTACAAACTGGCAAGCAGAATGGATTCTCTGCCTCTGAACAATTTCTATATCATTAAATACATTTACTAAACAGCATTTATTTGGCTAGATTGAACCATCCGTGTTGGTGTGGTGTTTTCATTATGGCTGCCATCAAAATCATTTTATCAAATGTGCATCTTATAGGAATTCATAGTTTTTTCAAATGGTAT
Source organism: Micropterus dolomieu (assembly GCF_021292245.1). Classification (NCBI taxonomy): domain Eukaryota; kingdom Metazoa; phylum Chordata; class Actinopteri; order Centrarchiformes; family Centrarchidae; genus Micropterus; species Micropterus dolomieu. The sequence goes on from NC_060150.1 coordinate 21,085,750, forward strand.
GACGGATGTTTTATTCAGTACTCTGGTATTTATTTTTATGTGCTACAAAATGTTAAACGTTAACTAAAATAATCAATTAAGCTCTGTCCTAACCTTTCCTATCCTGACAAGTTGGTAACCAACCTACAAGAATTTCATTAGTGTTAGCTCTTATGACTTTTAGGCCACAGCAACAGTGCTGAAAGTGTCCAAATTCTCAGTCCCCTCACATGTGACACAGATCTGATGTTTTTAATCAGTGTGAGAAGCAGAAAGCTTCACGGAGTTATATATTTTTTTTTATTCCATCCGGACCACCGGATATTTAACACATGGTGCCAAATCTGATCCCTGAGGCAAGTGACCTAAATGCAACTTGCATTCGAACACTCCAATTATAATTTGTCAGCGTTGCAATGACAATAAGTCATTCTTATATCGTTCGCTTGAGCACCTGGGTACTTTGTCAGTTTGGCTAAGGCAGCGTTAAGGACGAGGAGACAAATCAGTAAAAAGCTAACACTTAAAGGAAGTCATTGTTATGAGACACGCACCCATTCACTTTGAAATCATACTAAATTAAGAACATGGAATTCTGTTTTACCAAACTCAAATATTTCTCAATACCAGCCTTTAAGCCTTAGGTAATTTTACAGTGCGAGTTCCATCATAAAACTTTTTCAGAGGTTTTTCCTTCCTGACAAGAATAACATTCTGTGGGAAATACTGGTGTATAGCAGTGACTGCATCTGTCAGCAGGAGAATGTGTGTGTGTATGACCACATGTATCTACAATACAGCCAGTGTAAGGCAGTCAGCCAAGCTAAGGCAGTGCTCAGCCCACAGCAGCTGTTTGGCAAACAAGCAAAATGCCACCGCAATGCAAATAAATAATCCATGCCTTTAATTAGCACCCATATTGCTACCTCCTCCTCCTTCTCCTCTTGCCTTTTATGTCAAAGAGAGACAGGATTTAGTTTTCAAAGAGAATACAAGAGCTGCCACCTCTGTAGTTCAAGGGTGATCATAACCCAAAGCCGTTAGCCTCTTTGGTCGAAGGCTGTAGTGTGTTTGGATCCAGTGTGGAAGGAAAAAGTGTCAAGTGTTGCACAGGCAAGGCAGGAGGCGACGACAGCCCTGCAAAAGACTTAATTTGAGTTGACAGTCTTGTGAGGGTCGAATTATTTTGATGGGTTTGATTGTGACGATGACACTGTGATACTGATGCTGCAGTATGTTTGTCTCTGACAATCCAAGCCAATTTCAGTCTTATCATTAACTATGAAAATGAGACAAAGTGAAATATTATTGATCTTTAGGTGAGTTGTTGCCACAGCAAAACGTCACAGGATACAACAGGGAAGAGACTAAATATACTATAGAATATGGACATAAACACAACATGTTTTTTTCTTATGGACTATAAGAATGGGAAAGAGTTCAACTTCTCAGTTAAACTTTTGAAAATAAAAAATTTTGGATCAATACTTGCTCCTAGTTTTGTAAGTCTCTAGTAAATCTATATGCATTCAGGAGTGGCAGTGCGCCGCTGCTGAATCATGACTGCCGCTACTTAAATTTCCCACTTAACTATGCGCTACAAATGTTTTCACTTGCACACTGTGCGAGCACGGCAACACTCAATGCTCGGATAGCCTCCTCTCATCGTTCTATACAGATCAGCTACGTGACAGATGCTGTTATAAGTGCAGAGTAACCCCTGTAAGGAATCGGGAGGTGTGTAGCGAGTGTTTGATTGCCCGAGCGGCAGAAAGTGACGGTGAACGCGAGCGGAAGAAAATATTCTGGCAGTACTGGTTACAGCGTGTTAGCTTCTCAAGACCAAGAATCGTCTGTCTGTTGTTTCCACCTGCTGGAAAAGTGAAGCCGGTTTGCGCTAGCTAGCATCTCTCCTCCCCTTCAGACTGCGCAGCTGAGCAGGACAGCTTATTATTACAGTAGGCTGTGTTTTATGGCTCTATGAAACTTAACATTAGCTCAATTTATAGAAAGTAACTGGTAGCTGTATTTTCTTACTGCCTACCTGTCCAATGTTGAGAACATCAGGTACAAACTTAGACTAAACTGCTGCAGCCTACAGCTCTGTCCTGTACAGACAGATTCAATTATTTGTCAGTTTTCAGATGAGTCTGAAAAAGTGGTTGTTAGGAAAAGAAAGGAAGGTGGTGACTGGAGGAGGAGCTGAGGTCAGTAAAGCAAATAACTGATGCAAACTAGTCCTTTCAAACTAATGAGGAGACGTTTCTTTCTGGATTTTAATGTGCAAATAAAATGCACCTCAGAAGGGAGGTGGTTTCTCATGTTGCCTGTGTTTTTTATATTAAGATAAGATATAAATGTCAAGAGCTGTAAAATGAAGACACGGAAGGTAAACATGAACAATCGTAAAATGATTCTGAAGTCATATTAACAGGGTTTTAGGGCGTGATGCCCAAAATGTGCCATAAATGTCTAAGCTGTATGGAGAGCATCATAAGCAGCCAAATTACTTTCCCCAAATCTAAAGGTTGGAGTTCCTCCTCAGTAGACTGATCTTTGGTTGTTGGTTATTTATTATCTGCTCTAGCTTTTAAAACTATTTGTTCAGAGATATGGTAAATATAATTGCCCAAGATGATGTGAAATTACATGTTTGTCACTGGAAAACGTAAAACTTTCTTGGGAGAGGACCCCCAAACCCCCACACCCCCCAACCATGACTACCACAACCACCACCAAAACATTCATCTAAAGCTCACATAAAACTAGGGGAAAACACTGAAATTTCAAGCTATTCTAATGTGCATCGCATGCTCATGAATACAAGAGCAGACAAACATTTTGCTTCACCTCTGCTGCTACAACTCCATCCTAGGGGAAACAATGAATCTAAATATATCACATTCCACAGGGGTTATGCCCTCTGCATTTAAAACACCGCCTCCAAAGGCCAACTCTAGATCCACATATTCATTGTAACTTCAGACAATTTCAGATCTATTTTTTCTCTATTAAATGTTTAGTAGGGCAATGTATAGTAGCCAACCAAATGCTACATTACCTTTTTTAATTTCACCACACTTAAATTTCTTCTACCAAAGTGCTAAACAATCTGCGTTTTGCACCTGTCTGGTGCATTTTCCTTCAGTCTAAGCAGTGTCTGACACAGTTGTTCCACTCCTCCTCCACTGATTAAGCATTGCCTTCCTACAATATTAGCTAGCAATGGACAGTAAAAGGGTGATCAAATCGATGCAGCAGAACCACAGATATCATCTTTTTTATCCCATTTTCAGACAGTTTTTTTGGGGACAAAAGCTTAAATAAAGAGGTACAATACAGCACTGTGCCACCAGCGTCTGGTTTATTCAACAACCTTGTAAGTGAAAAACACTTGCTACAGTTTTTAATGTATCTGCTGTGTTTTTGCCAATACAACAGAGACTGGAAGTAATAGGTCTTCAGCCATGGTGAATGGCTTTTTGGCTTTAGCTACGAGCAAAGACACTGCATAATATTGAGGGCCTCGGCTGATGTTGTGGAGACTTTTTGTATCGTTTCTAGGGATGATCTGAAGTCAGAGGTGGGATGGCTTCATGCAACTGTTTCAGCTCATTGAGGTAAATCCCATTAAAATATATTCTTCCTGATACTGACAGTATTTTGTTTTCCCTTTCTTTTTCATTACTTTCTCTGTGTTTCAGCTGTATTACTGCTGTGTTTCTACCACAAGTCCATTATCTTGATTTTCGTCTGTCATTCAACATTGAAACTCATGGTGAACAAACATTATGAACATGATTGAGTTTGCTGCTTTCTGCTTCTGTGAGAAGGCGTAGGATGGTCAGGAGGACGACCAGACCAGCAGTGCAGTGCCTGAGAACTGGCAGGAAGACAGCACCATAGGCCATCTCGCTACGTAATTATGCGACGGCGGACTTTACTGACATGGCCTGCCATCTAAATGTGGAAACATGGTGGAAAATGTGTGTAAAATACATTAATCAGATTTTTTGAAGTGACAAGAAGTTCTTAAAAGTTAGTTGAACGGCCACTTATTCAGTGCCTGAGGCACTGTCAAAAATGCCAACACACAGCTGAGCTGATAGATTAAGGCGAACATGGTCATACCCACCATAAGAACACATCAAATCAACACATATTATATCATATATCACATCATCTTATAGGCTATGCCTGTTCATTTAGGCATTCACACTGTCAGTGATTTTCTGTCTTCCTGCATAAGTCAGCTGTAGCTGTGTTACTTAAATTATGTTGTATTTGTTATAGTTTGCTCTTGATTTGTAAAATATAACACTGATCTGCTGCCAGTACTGTTTACGATTGGTCATCTGCTGCTAATACCGCCCATGAACGCGCTCATGACTGGATTGGGTAACCCTGGGATGACTTAACAAGTTGATAAACAGCTTTGTGTGACCGCTTATCCTGATCGCGATTGTGTAGTAGTGAATCCAGATAACAAAAAGATATCCTGGGCATGTTGAACTTGCTTCATAGGAAAGGTTTCCTGACTGCCGGCACCAGATTGTTTTACGCCACCAGCAGTAACAGTAGTTGGCCAAACTATTGAGTTACTAGTGTCTTCTTGTGCTTTCTGGCTTCCCTTACTTTTCTTTTCTTGTCCTGCACGCTTCTTCAGCCATGCTACCTCGCTCCACAAGCAAATACACGCCAGCGGCCATCACCACAACACCACACAATCCAATCCTTCACCTGCAACTCCACATTCCCTTTACACCAACAACCTTTGCAATATACCAGGTTGTAAATAAATTCACACTTTTTCACTATACAACAAAACACAACACTAAGTCTATTTTTGAACTATGATAATATTATAGCAATTTGACATGAACATGAATCCTAAACCGTTAACACATTAAAGAGGTGGTATTATGGTTTTTGGCTTTTTCCATCTCCTTTATTGAGTTATATATCTTTTTTGTGCATGTACTATGTTTGCAAAGTGAAAAAGCCCAAAGTCCTCTCTGCTCTGAACTGCCTGAAAACAGCTCGTTTGTAGTCCAGCCTTTACTTCCCTTTCTTTTGACGTCACAATGAAAATACGTGTCATAATGCTCACTGAGCGGCTACTCCGACACGCCCTCAAAACACCAGTGGAAAAACACTGAGCTGCAGCACACAGCTCTCCTCTCCCTTCCAAACACTAGCTACCCTCCAGGCAGTCAATGGACATGAAGTTGTTACTGTGATGTAGAGACAGAGCTCAGTTAAAGCTTTATGGATGAAAGATACTTTTGTTACAGATTAATAACTCACCACTCTGAAACTCTTGCTTCAGTCCAAATTGCCAACCTGGTCAGCAGCATGTAGCCTACAGCTGAATCGAAGCTGTTTACCGTCTTTTGCTGACCCGCCTTTCTCTGCTTCTGATTGGCTAGTAGTCCTTAACTAGGAACTGCGCATGTGCAACTCCCAACAAAGATCATTTAGAGACAAGCTATATCACTCCATAGCTAAAACGAAGCCTTCAACGCAGGGTGAAAAGAGGAGCTGCAGCAATGTGCAGTATGATAAAAAATATGGTGTTTTTTGAAAATTAGACCATGTAAACCTGTTATGGTAGAACCCCTAAAGAGGATTTTGAACCTGAAAATAAGCATAATACCACCTCTTTAAGAGAATAAGAAATGGAGTAGTGGTTTCATCAATATCTGTTCTGTTCTTCATTAGTATGTAGATTTATGCAGCTAGCACTGTTAAATCTAATTAAATAATCCTCTCCATATGAGGTCCTGTGGTGCAGCTTCTATCGTGTTGTTGAGTTATGTTCTAAAACAGACAGATACCACCATGAAGACATTATGGACCACTGTGGAGGGACATAAAAAGTAAAATAACTACCTGTCAGATGATAACCATCTGAATATAAATAGTTTTAATAAAAGAGTAGATAACTTTATTTGTCAATGACTGGAAATGTATTTTTGATGTAACTACTAGTAGATAAAATAAAACAATCAATCATTTCCCAATTCAGTTATTTTATCTCTAATTAAAGAATCGGTTCTTGTTGGATTGCAAAAATAGACAGTGCAACAATCCCTATTACAAGGAAATTACAATACATTTTAATTAAGTGCTTGACATAATTATGAATGAGATTTGAGTACACAGATTTCTTTATTGGATTTGCTTATGATGCTGAGGGAGGAACTGGATTGGAGAACCAGCACTCTAATGTTCTACCTTTTTCCTGAAAAGACTGACAAGGTGAAGTCAGAGGCTAATTATGGTATTAAATTGAAAGTGAAACTTTAATAATGATGATAACGTTAGCGCTACTAGTACAAAATAATAAACTTAATAGAGATAACCAAAGTTGAAATTTCACCAGGGATGGGGGTAGCATGTCCTACTCACTTTTCAAAATCCTGTTTTTGTCCCCTTTACTTTTATAGTTTCAGGTTGATTTTTTTATTGGAAACTCTCTGAACATTGTCCTCTAACTTTACAGCTGCCAAAATCCAGATGAGGGAAGAGAGGAGCTGATAAAAGTCATATGCTTATCTGATTCAACCTCATCTGTGGCTTTGCTTATTTATATTGGTGTTAGTAAATATCTGTTATAAATGTTGCAGCTACTTTGTATTTTTACATCTTTTCACAGAACACACAGGGGCAAATTCACAAAAGCATTGTGCAACTTTTGCAGTTGCTGAATCTGCACAAATAAGACAAAAAGAAACTGTGGAATTCTTAAAGCATCTGCACCCCTAACTGAGCTGCCAAGCAAATAACGTCTCAGTGCTCTGGTGTTATTTGCACATATTTCAGTTAGATAATATTAATAAATGTGCTGCAAAATTGACCCCTTTCTATGCAAATGAGCCTCATTGCGAATAAGTCTAATTCACAAACATCAGTGCTGATAGCTACATGCAGTTAGACTTAAATTATTAGCATTGTCAGTTGGTGTTAACTGAAGCAAATTTATAAGGGGGTTATACCCAGACTTTCTGGTGTAGCCAGGTGAAGCAATAAAGAGTTCACATTTATTGTATATTAAAATAATGCCATGAATGAGGTCACATGACCATAATGTGATGTAACAAGAAACGTGAGAAAACATGAGCTAAATACCAGTGCAATGCTAAAGCCTGCAGTATGGATCACACACACACACACATACAGAGAGGCACAGATCAAAGAAAGAGGCCTTTTGTTCTCTCACATCTTCGTGCGAGCTGATAAGAGATCAGTACTTTTAAAGCCTAGTTCAGACCAGGGTTCTTGCACCATTTTAAAAGTCAAACTTAATGCTTTTTAAGACGTTTTAAGACCTCAACAAATATCTAAAATCTACAGAAAAAAAAAGAGATGCGTGTTTGATCTCTTAAAGGATTATGGAGTGCGTGCTTGTATGCGTGGTCGCTTGAACTCATGAGCGAGCATAATCCGAAACACAACCACTTTCATACATAAATCCTGCAATAAATGCAGAAACACCAGCATGCAAGCTGTGGCTTTTCACACAGGCATGTTCAGGCTACATCCATCGTCAACCGCTTATCCTGCATACAGGGTCGCGGGGGGCTGGAGCCAATCCCAGCTGGCATTGGGCGAAAGGCAGGGTACACCCTGGACAGGTCGCCAGTCCATCGCACTGCCACAAACAACCACTCACGCACACACTCACACCTAAGAACAGGGTCACCAATTAACCTAGTCCGCATGCTTTGGGAGGAAGCCGGAGCACACGGAGAGAACCCACGCAGACACGGGGAGAACATGCAACCAGGGGGCCGGGGCAACCAGGGTTTAACCCACAACCAATCTTGCTGTGAGGCGACAGTGCTAACCACTGCACCACCGTTCAGGCTCTGTTACTTAAACGTTAGCATCTCAGAGGCAGCTCAACACCGGCTCCGTAACGTTACTTCATTCAGCACAGCCAGCCGCATATCAGCACAATCCTCCCGGAAAAAAGGCAGAGTGACAGTGACTGTAGACAGACAGGGAGACAGCTTCACACAACATGCAAAACTCAGGTAAACCCCTACTGCAACGTTACAGTAATAGTTTTATCAGCTGCAGGTTGAACTAATCCATGCTCGTTACATGATCACGTTACATTTACTGCATTTAGCCGGCATGCTACATCGTTAGCTCACCGGCTGCTTTCAGCAACTATCTTTATTATCTGTGTATCTTTCACCTAAGGCTCAGCAATGTCAGCACAGCTAAATGTATTGGATGATAACGAAACTGTTAGTGAGCTGGACTGAATATAATAACTAGATTGTGTCACACTTTATAACAGTTAGACTACAGTAAGTAAATTTACTGTAGTGTCAGTGGATGGCTCTTCCTCTGGGTTGTTTATTATGTGGATCATGTTAGTTACAGCAACTGAGAGGTGGAGAAGCTGTATACCTGAGTATTGGTTAAAGGCAATAAACCTAAATTGAACGTTTCAAAGCATACAGCGGCAGGTCCGAGCTAATGTAGCGTTAGCTGGCTGCTCCTGGCTGCATCACTATAGGATAGGCAAATCGCTCCACATTTGCTTTTTACCGTTACATCATTTCTTGCAGGCTTTGACACTTTGAGATAATATCTGTGGTACACAAGATAGTAATATGAGTTGCGTTAGTGAATTAATGTGGAAAGCAATATAACTTTGCACTGGATAACATTAGCAACTGCTCGGTGTTAGCTGGCGAGCTAACGTGACTTTCTCTGTGTTTCTCCAGCTTCAGCACATAAACCTTTGTTGTTTTGTTTTGTATCCTAACGTGGAGTCTGTGTTTTGCTGTTAGCCGGTTGTTTTATGGTGTTAGTGGACTGCATGTCGTTAGCTGCCATGTTGTCGCTGTAGTACGAGAGCGGCTCGGGAGTGCACACAGGGCTGAATCCGACCCGGAGTCCTCACATTAAAAGCAGAATAGTGGCTGATGCAAGCAACGGAGAAAACAGGCGTGTGCTTCATTTCTAAGTGAGTTTTGAGCCCATTGACAATTAAGCAATGACAATTTGATTTATTAAAATCTGAAACTTACATATAGCTCCTTTAATGAACGACGCAATGCCACATTTGGTTTCACTTTTATTTTCCGAATCAGGGAACATAGGGGCTGTTTACACCCGGCATTAAAATGTATTTTGGGTGATCAGATTGTGATCGGGTAGCACCTTACCACATGAAAGTACAGGTGTAAATGCACCCGAGACGCATTGAGGACAGATTGTGATCCAATCAGCAAAACGACCGCTGGAGTTGGTCAGCGACACCATGACCACATGGATGCAAATGCCTTGATAACCACAAAAACAGCAACTACTTGGGCGGAAATATGTATCGGCCGCAGTCTTCTGCAAATAAAATCCAAAAGTTTGACAGCGCAGACAGGAGCCCAGACAGTGTGTCCATTCAGTTTTGTGCATAAATGTGCTCAAACAGTGCCAATTATTGATCATGCTCAGGTTTTTGGTGAACTGATCATGTCCGTTTGGGAACGTGAACTATCATGATACAATCTTCCTCAATAACAAATATTCAATAAATATTTGATTTAATTCATTTGAAACACAAACGAATTAGAACTTTCTTTTCTATTAGGATATTTATTGTGTTGAGGAAAAGGGACTGAAAAAAGATTTTACTTTATTTTTCTCATGCATATTTGTTGTTTTGAATGTTTTACCTCAGCTTTGTGAAGTGACCCACTGTTTGATACCAGGCTGCTGTTTGGCATTAAGTGTTTGTCATGTTCTGACCGTAAAGAAAAGTTTAAATGCACAATTAACCATCTGGTTTCTTCAGGAGCAAAAAAAATCAGCCTTTAAACTTAATAAAAAATAATGATTAAATTAAGATTTTACTACTTTTGTCCATATCGCCCAGCCCTGCTGTGTTAAACCCAATATAATTCACGTACACTTTGCAGTCTGAAAATCTATGGTAACTAAATTACAAATGTGAAATCTGTTTAACCTCTTACCATTCCTGTAAAATTCATGCAAAACGCCTATTCAAGGCATATTGCAGTTCTTGAATGATTTGGAGTAAATGTATGGTTTGGGGCTTCTCTGAAAAAATAACGCTCTTAAGTGTATAACCCAAAGTTCAGAATTAATATAAGTGCTGCTGGAGTGAGTAAGTGCTGAATTGATTAATATAAGTTTAAACACACTAGAAGTAATATATTTATCGTTTCCGCTTGGAAATGTTTGCTAACACATGCATGCAGACAACTAAAGCTTGTACTTATTAGCTGGAAAACGCTGTGAGGCCACGGCATAAAGCCTTACCTAGTCCAATTTTAAATTTTATACCAATCCCAGCAAACATGACCAGAAATGTTAAAGACCACATCTGTTTGTCTGCAGGACGTGCAAATCAAGTTCAATATTTGGATGTCTGGCTACAACCCCTCTTAGACTTGGAGATTTTTTGGACGTCTGTGGACATTCAAGACAGGTGCAAAAAAATCAACATGTTAATATTTTTAATTTTAAAAAAAGTGTAATTCATATTTATTATTTATTGTTGGGGAGAGAGAGGGAGAAAGAGAGTGTGTTATGCTACATGCAAGCAGAATTAAATTAGATTGCTATCTAAACTAATCTTTAAACAAGTAAAATAGTAAATACTTAATTTTTAAATAACGCAGCTAAACTCTGTGCACGATATCGATCACATCTCTGCCAAAGATTCTCAGTCTCTGCTGTAATGTAAACTAGATCCTGTTAAACATACACCATGGTATGGTAGGTTGCGGTACATGCACTTAAAAGAAGTATTGCATTCCCGCCAAAACCCTTACAGACGAAGGAGAATTGCAGAGTGCTGGATCCTCTTCGAAGAGTTACTACTAGCTCAACTAAGGTAAGGTCCATTAAGTAAATTTAAAGGTATGTTTATGAAAAAGTTAACCAACTATGGGGTCTAGTTAACTTACTATGTTAACGAGAACAGCTACCGTCTGCGATTTCGGCCAACAATAAGGTCTTAACGAAGCTGTACATTAGCTGGCTAACTTTAGCTAGATATTGAAACTAGATTATATGTCCAGTGGTACCAACCAGCTTATACTAGCTTGTCAGATAGAGGGCAAATATTTTAGCGAGGTAAAAACTGGCATTGCCATTTTCAATGACATCCACTTTTTTTTTTCTTTATTGAAAAAGTACAAAATATACAAACAAGTTATTGAATGGCTATACATCCAATAGAAAATGAAATAATTTACAATGGTAAAAGGAATTTGACTCATGATTGTACATTGCTCACGATGTGCTCATACAATAACACAATAATAAAATCAGACACAGGCTACAGTATAGAGAACACATCTATACACACTATAAACAAAAACAATATAGACAGATTGAAACAGTGCAATGAGTGCAACAGTGCAATTATTATTATCTTTATTATTAATATTATTATTAGTATGTACATGTCGGAGGTGGATGTGATATACAGGTGCACATTCACATACATGCATACATGTACACAGGGCGATGGGGCATACTGCAAAGGATGCTGGAATAAATAAGTATTATGTGCAGGTGTTATGTACTTGAGGTAGGTGGATAATATATACAGTATTTACAATCATAACAGTATGAACAGTGTGAACAGCACTGAAATAGAGAATGATGAATAAATAATAAGTGGTAGTCAGTAAGAGTTACTGGGTTATTGCACAGGAATTGTTCCTGACACTAGTGATGTGCGTATCGCACATCATGAGAGAAATAAGGAGTAGGCTGTAGTCTTACCAATTCAAAATAATAATGCATTATGACAAGACATAAAACTACTGTTATATTCTTATTATACTGAAAATACCCTGCTTAGAACTGACGCTTCATAACATCATCATATTATTTTGACTTAATCTCAGATGTTTAGGGAAGTTTACAGTGTTGCCAAAGTATTTCACTGGCTTTGCCCACACATCACACACAGCGTCATTATTACCTTCACAGCTAAAATACAGCCAGACGTGACTGTTTATACAGTCAGCCATAGTCAGTATTCTATCGCGGGAAATGAAAACGGCTGCAGCGGTTCACTTCAAAGAAACTCTGTCACAGAGCCATAGCGCAAGCATGACTTTGACAGGCGGAAGGAAAATTAGTTCCTATTAACCGAGTAGCCTATAATTTGACCATCCTGGTGACAGTAAGATACTTATGATAAAACACACACTCATTCCAAATTACTGAGATTAGATATTGATCCTTTTATATGAGTATCAATCCTAGAGCAGGAAACGTTAGTATCAGAAATATTGATACTTTAGGATCGATCCGCACATCACTACCTAACAGAGGGGAGAAGCTGGAACAGATTGTGTCTGGGGTGAGATGGATCTGCAGTGATGTTTCCTGACTCTGGAAATATAAGTCCTCAATGGAGGGCAGGTTGGCACCGATGATCTTTTCTGCAGTCCTGACTGTCCGTTGTAGTCTGCTCCTGTCCTTTTTGGTGGCAGATCCAAACCAGACAGTGATGAATGTTTAGAGGACAGACTGGATGATGGCTGTGTAGAAGTGGATCAGCAGCTCCTTAGGCAGGTTGAGCTTCCTGAGCTGGCGCAGGAAGTGCATCCCCTGCTGGGCCTTCTTGATGATATATAAGTAACAAACTGAAAAACAGAGATCAGGACAATTTCATGACTTGCCTATCACAGATTCGGCCATTTTTTGCTAACTCAATGCAGTTTTTCTCATGCAGTACAAATGTGTTATTTTCACTCACTGTAAAATGTTGAATTTGAATATTTCTGGAAACTGGAGTCCCTAAATATTCTTGGAATTGTATGAATTGAGCCTTTCTTGACTTTGTTGGGAGTTGCAAATGCACACTTCCCAAGCGGCAACCTTCTGGTTTCTGGACTGAAGTCAGACCAGAAATGCCTGAAGCTGCAATTCACTGAGTGGGCACTTGAGGCTGGCTCTAAAAGGGAGTTAATACCGAAATAGGTTTTGGCGCATGCTCTGCTGCGACGGCAGTGTCTGTACTGTTTGCATCACTGTGTCCACTTGCTGTGTGTGTGTCTAGTTGTCTTGGGTTTATCCAGCTTGTTCAGTATTGTCTATCGCCAGGGGTGAACTACACAAAACAATTTGGATTATACTCGTCATCCTTTGGATTATCACCAATAACAGCTACGCATTACTACCAGAGGTACACGAAAAAAATGGACTCACCTACTCTAGGGAAGTCCTGCTCCAACTCCGGTCCTCCATGCCGCGGTGTATCAAACCTTCAAGTGTCCTCCTAGCCAAAATACAAATTAGGAAAAGGGGGAAAAGAGGTGGGGTACGCTGCAGGCTGAGAAAGAGACCCTTCAAAACCCCTCTCCCCTCCATCATCCTGTCTAATGTGCGGTCTCTCAGAAACAAAATGGACATACTCCTGTACCCCCCACCTGGAAATGCTGACCCTGTCCCGCCGTCCGTTCCACCTTCCGCGGTTGTCATCAGCTGTGTTTATATCCCTCTCAGTGCCAACACCAAGGCTGCAGCCGAGCTAGTGGCCAATAACGCTAACAACATGCAAGAGAAATATCCAGAAGCACCAGTGTTTATTGTTGGTGATTTTAACAGTCGCAGACTCGACAGTGTGCTGCCATCATTTTAGCAATATGTGGACATTCCGACAAGGAGAGCAAACACTCTTGACCTTTGTTTTTCAGACGCATACATCTCAAGGGCTCACCCTCCACTCGGCTTCGCGGACCACAATGTTGTTTTTCTACTTACGCATTACAGACCGGTACTGAAATGTCACAATCCACAGGTCTACGGTGTCAACCAGTGGTCGGAGGATATAATCACATAACTAGCCTGCGTGGACTGGGACATTTTTGATGACAACCTTGAAACGAGAGTCTCCGTCATCACAGACTACATCAAATTCTGCATCACAACGACCATACCAGTTAAGAACTTCAAAAAATATCCAAACTCCAAACCCTGGATAACTCAACGTATTAATTACAGTTTCAGGGAAAAACTGAAAAGCCTTTCAACAACAAGACTGGGTCTCACTAAAAACCATCAGCCGTCAAACAAAAAATTACATCATCAAAGCAAAACACTTATATATACAAAGAGAGACTTGAGCAGGAATTCAGCACCATGAACACTAAACAGGTTTTTCAAAAGGTAAGAACACTAACCGGACATGATCCTAGACTAGCCACAATAACAGATCCATCATCTTTCGCTGAAGAGTTTAACATTTTCTACTCGCGGTTTGACACCATAGACTGCTCAGAGGAATGCAAGGCCCTACTGGCAAACCTTCCAGCCCTTGAGCCTGCACTCTCTGCTCCTTTCACAGTAGAAGATCTGAGGTGGCAACTGAGACGGTGCAAACCAGGCAAGGCTCCAGGACCGGACGGCATCCAGGCACGGATGCTGAGAGATTGTGACATGGAGCTCTCTCCCACTCTTCATTACATCTTTACGGAATCCTACAGGACTGCCTCCATACCCACCCTCTGGAAAACATCCACCATCATACCGGTGCCCAAGAAACCCCGCCCCTTAGAATTAAATCACTATTGGCCAGTTGCACTCACCTCAATAATAATAAGTGCTTTGAAAAACTGATACTTAACTCCATCCTTCCAATTGTCAGACCACAGTTGGATCCTTTACAGTTTGCCTACAAGGCCAAAAGGGGGACAGAAGATGCAGTGGCATGCCTTCTTCACTCCCTACTACAACACCTTGAATCACCTGGGAATTTCGCCAGACTTCTTTTTAATGACTATAGTTCTGCCTTTAACACTATTCAGCGTCACCAGATGATTAGGAAATGCCACCATCTCAACATCCCCTAAGTTCTCATTCACTGGGTTTACAGCTTCCTCAGCAACAGACCACAGACTGTCAGAGTGGATTCTGTGACGTCCTCTACCATCATCACCAACACCGGAGCCCCACAAGGATTATGTCCTGAATCCATTTCTGTATACCCTATACACCAATGACTGCACCAGCCCCTCACCCGTTACCACATATATCAAGTACTCTGACGACACTTTTATTCTTGGTCTCCTCAATAACAAAAACTCTGTTTTAAGCTATCAAGACTCCATCTCTCACCTTATGCAGTGGTGTTCAAATAATCATCTTCAGGTGAACGTTGCAAAAACAAAAGAAATGTTCATTAACACACCCAACTCCAACAGCACAGCCCATATTGTCACCCCCAACCCTACATGCATCAATAATGTAGCTGTTGAAAGGGTGGAGTGCTTCAGATACCTTGGACTCACTCTGGACAATAAACTGAAATTTTATCAACATACCACTGACCCTTTCAAACGCTGCCAACAAAGACTCTCTGCCATACGTAAACTTAAATCTCTTTCGGTTGCTCCCCACCTTCTACTGCTGCAAATTTACACGCATCGCAAATAATGCCTACAAAATAATTGGTCTCCCCACCCCCAATCTCTCAGACCTCAATAGGAAAGCCATTTTCGGAAAGCACACATAGCACAAGACATCAGTCATCCTTGCAACACATTTTTCACTTGGCTACCATCAGGACATAGATATAGATCCCTGGCCTGGAAACTGGCTCGCTATATCAGGAGTTTTATCCTGTCTGCCATAACACTACTCAACAAGAGCACTTGCTAAGTAAAAGGTGTGTTTTGGTTGGGGAGTCAATTTGTGTATAAAATGTATAGCACGTTGTTATGTATGTTCATGTTGTGTATATGTGAGGCAATGCACGTTTAGATGACGGAAACAAATTTCCTGGAAAAGACAATAAAGAATCTAATCTAATCTCCATTGACTCCCATGTTAAAATGCCCAACTTTACAGCAGAATAAAACATGTTTACAGCCTGGTACGAAAGATGGATTTAGTGTATATTGCTAATTTTGCCCTTCGTGACAACTGTGAGGTGGGTGAATTTTTTTATAACTCTCCTGTTTAAATTAAATTAAGCCTTGAAGTTCTGCATTATTAGGGGCAGACCCGGTGCTATGGGCGGGCCTTAGGGGGCCGGGCCCACCTACAGAGCTCCTGTGCCCCCCTCCATCCAATTTGCATTTAATAAAATATTTTAAAAATAATAATAATTTACGTGTAGTATTTATATATTTATTTTCGTGTATTTAAGTGTAATGTTTGAAGTCATAATCTTATCAAAAGGTATTTGATGACACCCGGAAGTTTGACTGATTGTTTACAAAGAAGGGGTTTCCCTCTCTTAACAGCAGCATCTCGGTAAAGTTATAGCTACATGTGCTCAGTTTTGCCTAAGCTAGCTAGCTAGGTTAATTTAATTGTGAAAGTGGAAAATATGGATATACATATATATAAGTTTTTCAAATCGTCAGCTTCTGGAGGGAAGACACTAACACCTTTGGCGCCTGAAACACCTGCTACAACGACAGACGATAGTGATGGTGGAGGAGCCTTGGCTAGCAGCACCAGTCATGATCCAAGCCAATCCATCCATCCATTGATTTGTTTCTGCCGCCGGCTCTGATTAGGGGCGTGGCCGCTTTGATTAACAGGTGGCTGCTGTCTCTGTCACAGCTAGCCTAGTGAATGCCGTCAGTTAGCTCAGCTAATACAGTCCATCACGGAGCTCGGCAGCACTACCTGAGCGTTTTGGACGTTTCTTCATGCAGACGGACGAATAAAGACGTGCAATTTATTGGAGAGAAAGAGAACCTCCACAGGTCTGTGCTGCAGTTGGTGAGTGAAATTCTAGTTTTTAATTTATGTGTTACAATAATTAGCTATGGGTAAATAACATTACCTAACCAAATAATTAGCCAGCTGTAAGCTTTAGTAACGATGTTAAAATAACAGGAGTCTGCTTACTGCAGTTTATAAAGAAGCGTGCAGAGAAGTCAAAGCATATTAGAGAAGTGTTTGAATTTATGGTGAAAACACTTTAGAATAAAACACCTTTGTCTGTTCGAAGGTAAGTAGTAAAGTAACGTAATAGAATTTAAACAGGTGAGTAATGCTGTAAATGTTCCTGAGTTGAATAAAGTAATAATTAGTTATGTAGAGAAATCAGCTGTATGACAGCCGCTTCCGAGTTTGTCTAGGCTCTCCAGCTGCATGTAATTAACATGTGAGGCCCTGCTTGAATTCAAGATTCAAGCACTGTTTTGTTATTGTGTAGCAGATTACTTTTGTGATAACCCAAAGGTGCATTTAAATTCTCTTTAAATATATGTCACGCAGTACCAGTTCAACAGTAACTTTAACATAAGAGAAATAATGAATATACAAAGATAGCTGACTTGACTGATAAAGTGGTGTCCAGCAGCAAGATTAACATTGCACAAGAGTAACAGTGTATTGCACATTTCCATAATTATTGTTACATGCCAGAGGTTATCATGCTAAGGCGATCTCAGAGTTCAGTAGGTTTATGGCAGTTGGGAAGATGCTGTCAGTATCTTTCTACCGTTGTTGTGTTTACAGGAGCCAGATGAGCTGATGGCAGCATTGTTCCAGAGGTGAAGCACCAGAGTCCAGCTCTGCAGAAGTCCTAGCTTCCAGTGTGGCCCTGCCAGATCCTGCAGCTAACTGCCTTGTTCAGCCTTTTGTTTTTGTTTTACTTTAACATCTGGACTCTACTGATTTTAAATTTTGACACTTGGGTCCTAATCATAGGTTCTGTCATTATATTTACTGTTGAAACACATTACTACAAGTCATACAAAACAACTTTTACATTTGTAACCTCTCATGTTTCCATGAATGCCAGATATGATTTGAATTGGTTAAACTGTTGCGTAACTGTTGTGTAAAATGTATCAGACTAAATTTACTTTAAATAAAACCCACATTAATCATCATTCGTTCTTATGTTAATTAAATATAGTGTGAACTAAACATAACAAAATAGTTATTAGTTAACAGCTGTAAATGAAAATATTAAGACGTGACATGTGAAGCATGAAACATTTTTGGTAGCATTTTCAATTTTAAACTTATGCCAGACATCTCTTTTAGCAAGAGTTCAGCCTTAATGTTTGATATTTTATCTGTGTTGTATAATTAACTTGTCCTTGGAACTGACAGAGTGTGAAATCTAACATTTTCAGTCAGTAAT
The DNA here is from genome assembly GCF_021292245.1 of Micropterus dolomieu. Lineage (NCBI taxonomy): Eukaryota > Metazoa > Chordata > Actinopteri > Centrarchiformes > Centrarchidae > Micropterus > Micropterus dolomieu. The sequence continues at coordinate 21,103,847 of NC_060150.1, forward strand.
AAAGACAAAATGGTTGTAAATATATAGAGAATTTATTGCAGTGTGAACCATAATTTATGTTTCAAATGTGCATAAAAAACACATGAGGGCGAATATCAGCTGTCAGATGCTAAGTAGTCATAACAATAAATGCTGATACATGGTAACGCTAACGTTTGTCTCCACATAATGTAGTGTGGCAATTTACCACATATATATTAAAAAACGCTGAAGCATTTTAAACCTTGTGATGTATAACCTAAATAACGTAAATAGTTACTAGTTACTTTAAGTGTTGAATACTTTCAGGTTAACTTACCTCCAGTTATGTTATAAGCTGGTTTCTGTGGGAGATGGGAACTCCCTTTGGGCTGGGCTTTTTCACTTTGCAAACCTATTACATGCACAAAAAAAGTATAGAACTCAATAAAGAAGAGGGAAAAGGCCAAAAAACATAATACCACCTCTTTAAATGATGTTAGTCCCCCTTTGAGCCATTTCATTGTAGTGAGACCATTTTCTGAAACGTTATTGTAAAAAATAACCTGTTGTGACATCTAAGATAATCGCAGCCTCATGAAACTCTACAACTACACTTAGACCTATGGCTTTCAGAGGATGTATGGCTTTCAGTAGGTATATTGACCATAAGGGGGTTTCTGAGCAGTTTCCAGAACAAAAGTGCTTGCCATCTAATGGGCAAAAAATACATATTTTACAGAGATTTCTACAAGTTTTCAATCCCATCCCTTTGACTTCTTACAGGATTCAGAGCATTCAGGTAAGTTTTTTCCACAGCAATTTGCGAAATTTGATAAATAATTGCACCATCAAAAGCATTTGGCTTAAAGTGGTGTTGGTCAATACTGTAACATTTTAAATAAACATTGTCCCTATCAAACTAACTTGCATAGGTGTCTGTGTTTTACAGATGGCTTACTTCAGACTATGGCAAAAAAAGAAAATCAGAAATTGATCATCTTCTGCACGATTCGGACAGTGATGACAGTCTGCCTGGCACTACGAACAGTTTTGACAGCGACCAGCAAGGGCTTATCTTAAATGTATTAAGAATCATAATGCCTACCATAGTTGTGAGAGATGTATAATCAAAGTTGCTCAATGAACAGAGATGCACTTCTCAAACTGACGAAGCGTTCTGTATATTAGAGTACAGTGTCGACCAAACTGGTGTCATCCCTTTAATTGCTGCAGAAATTTCTTGTGTAAGCTCATTTGTGTTAGATTATATGCATATGGTCATCTTGGTAGTAGTGAGACACCTGTTGTAGTGTTGTGTCGTTCAAAGAACGTTTTGTTCATTTGACCTAATCTTGTATGTGACTCAGGAGGAACGGGTTGTCTCAGTGAGTAATTCGTTCATTTTCACACATGCATGAATAGTCTTTGACATTTACGTTCACTCGTCACACGGCAGCTGCATGGTCTCCATCAGCAGAGGAAACAGAATTGATTAGTTCACGACTCTCAACTCTCTGGGTTTGAGTCACTGGTAACAGTCACTGGACTGACATATATATAATATCAATTTTTGATAATTTTGTGACATTTAATAAAGCATAATTTTATTACAGTGCAGTGATGTTGTGCTAAGTTATAGTTTTAAAACAGCCGCACCGTAACTTTAGTCCTGCTAGTGTTTACAGCCAACAGCTGATGAGAGTTATTCTGGGTCCGCTCCACTTCAGAGCCCTGACAGAGTTCTACCGGGAGCTGAATTACCACAGAGGTCGTCTCCTCTCCAAAACAAACGGACCCGGACATTAAACCATTAAAACACAGCCACATAGCAGCGTTAGCGTTAGCCCTGTGGTATGTTTACAGCTAACAGCTGATCCGGGTCCGCCAGAGAAGGCAACTTAACTTTTACTTTTTATTTATCGACAGAGCCGGGCTGTTGTTTCACAGCTCGTCACTGGTGAACAACCTGCAGTGTTTGAGATTATTATTAAATTTGTTAAATTTTAATAAGAGTGTGTTTTATTCATCTAGTGTGTCAAGCTTATTACTTCAATATATTCCCTGTAAATCTGATGTTAATATATAGATTTTACTAATGGATAGGGACGTTAGGCTACTGTATGAATGAGCACTTTAGAGATATAATGATAGTAATTATAACTAGAACTGCAAGCAGCTGGTATTATGTAGAGGTAGAGGTGGTATTATGTTTTTTGGCCTTTTCCCTCTTCTTTATTGAGTTCTATACTTTTTTTGTGCATGTAATAGGTTTGCAAAGTGAAAAAGCCCAGCCCAAAGGGAGTTCCCATCTCCCACAGAAACCAGCTTATAACATAACTGGAGGTAAGTTAACCTGAAAGTATTCAACACTTAAAGTAACTAGTAACTATTTACGTTATTTAGGTTATACATCACAAGGTTTAAAATGCTGGGTCCAAGCCTCCCGGTGCAAGCCGCCACCCCTGGCCCCGCAGAGGGCCACTGTCGTGATGCATAACGTCCCCAAGTTTGGTCTTGATCAGCCATTCCAAACCGAGGCAAAATGCCCTGCGTTTGAAAATGCCATTGGAATGAGTGGGATTGAGTGAGAGATCTGAGCTTCGATTTTAGCGCCGCCTGTAAGCAGAATTGCACCAATTTTGTGAGGTGTGATCAGGGGCGCATGGGGAAGAATTGAACCAAATTTGGTATGAATCGGAGTTGTGGTTATGGAGATATAAAATGAATGTGAATGGGAGTGTTTTTTGATATACGATTAAAAGCGTAGAGGCTGATTGACACCAAATTTCACACAGCCCTTGCGGAAGTTGTATCGCATAAGGTCCTCAAGTTTGGTGTTGATCGGACATTCCAAACCGAGGTAAAATGTGGCATGGTTGGAAATCCCATTCATTTCAATGGGATTTCCCACGGCATTTCAGCTTCGATTATAGCGCCACCTAGAATTCAAATTGAACGAAATTTTTGTGGTGTCATCAGAGGCCCATGGGGAAGAATTGACCCAAATTTGGTGTGAATCGGACATGTGGTTGTGGAGATATGAAATGCATGTAAATCGATGGGATTTTTTTTGGACGTCCTTAATGTGCAATAACAGCTGGGTTACGTTCAGTGAACTGGACCTACCCTAGGAGTTTCACGTCCCTAGCAGTTACTGTCTAGGCCAAAGTATGAGTTTTATGCCGGGAAGAAAAAAACAATACAAAAAATACTAATTATAAAAACGAGAACGAAAACAATAGGGTTCCCAGCCACTTTGCTGTACTGGGAACTGCGATGCCTTGCATTCGCGGGTTCCCAGCCCACTCGGGCTTGGAGTCCTAATAACTAGAACTGCAAGCAGTTGTAAGCGGGGTCCAAGCCTCCCGGTGACAGCCCCCTCGCCCCATGGAAGGTGGGCAAGCCAAACATGGCACACAGGTCCTCTGGGCATGCTGGGGGACTACAAAGTTTTCTGTTTAAACTATGTTTAGAAACAAATGAAGAGTACTTTGCAGAAGCAAGTTCTTTTCACTGTGAGCAGCAGCAATTCACCGATGGAAGCCATGCTAGATGTACTAAGTTCCAGGGATGTGTTTAAAGTGGAAGATTTCAAAATATTGGGCTCAACTTCAAAGCAATAAAATTTGACAAAATCATTTTGGACTGGAATCTCAGGTCTACCTGTTGTCTTTTTAACATGTGTTACACAGCTTTCTTCCATAAATTAATACAGGTGTATTCTAAATAGTTCATACACATCTGTGGCCCCACATATGTTTGTCCTGATAGATGGAGACAGGTGTCTGTGTGTAGCTTGTATTCCATAGTACCATGTTCCAAGAGTGGAAAGAACATGAGGCATTTTGCATTGTGTGTAGGGGGAATTGTGTGTAGAGTTTTGAAAAAATAGACATAAATGTAGAAAATGTGTGTAAGTATTTGGAAAAAACTGTAAAGTAGTGTTTGGATACTTTGTTGCTACTGACTGTTGTCCACCTTTACTCTGAGAGCTATTTCACAAAAGCATCTTTGAAAAAACTCAGGATACATTACAAGACTTCGGCTGGTCAGTAAATATACTTGCCTACTATTCCAGGTGACAATATATCTGTGTCAACATAAGGACTGTTATGGCTGTGGAGAGTTGTCATCTGGGAGTCAGTCCTTTACGTTTTTTGTTGTCTTTATTATCCTCTCTTCTCCACAGTTTTCTGTGTGGCATGCAGTTGCAATGGAAAGCACTCTTGTCTCTGAAAAGTCTTGAACAGGTATTTCTTAATTTGTCAGATGATCAGCCTTATATGTTTTTTAAAAACAGAAACATAAGAATTTTGTCTGGCCTTATAATAGTAGTAGTTTACTATTGTTGACAACCAACTAAGATAAGTCTGAATCTGTATGTACACATGCCAGAAGAAAACTGAAGTACACGTGAGCATGAGAATTCATATTCTCAACATGATCAACACATGAACTTGTCTCTAAAGTAAAAATAGCAAGCTAGTAATTTCCCCTCTACCGCTCTCTCTCCATTCCTTCATATCTTTCTGCCTCCCATAACAACCATCAAAAGAAACAGACAAGAAACATATAACATTTATTATTTTATATTACTAAAAATGCAGAACAAAAGAACAATAACTGAAACATGAACACACAAATTTAAGGTTGCTCCTCAGTTTGGGTGCTGGCCTCAGTAGTGTCTGCACACATGTAGACAAGAAGAACAAAGAAACATGATTTGTGATGCTGCTTTTCATTCATACTAATAATTTTATAATGCTATCAACAATAAAACAACAATCAACAAACAACTATCCATAATACACTCATAATTCACACAATGTGGTACATTGTGGTTAAATTGTTATAAAGATAGTCAGTTGTGTGTACAGTATATATTTCTGCATATTTAACATTCTGCAATATGCACATTTTTGTACTGATATTTATTTTAAAATTGTGCTGAATTAGCATATCACATTGCTTAACAACAACTTATTTTGAGTGTACTGCTTTGCAGGACTTCTTAATTTAATATCCTATTAATTTTGATACAGCAGTAGCCAATAGACAAACTTCAACCAAGCAATTATGCATGTCATGTACCGCAAAAGTTTTATCTTTGACAATTGGCAAAGTGCAATTAAACTGAAACACTTACCATCTTGTGCAAAGCTGGCAGAAGCCTGCAGCACTTCCATTTTTTTGTTTCAATTCTTCATTATTCTTTTGAAGAAATTAATTCTGCTGCTCCCCTGCCCTTCTCAACCTCCGTTCTATGGTCAAGATGCTAAGGGTGTTGTCCAGGGTTTGCAGGCTCTGTTTATAGAGTTGGTCCCTTGGTACTGCAGAGTCTTGGCAAGCATACTGTAAATAATAAATAATACAAATAATGTATATATGTATCAAAGAAAAATATGAATGACCACTGTAGAAAAGTAAACAATTAGACTTGGTACAAAACACATGTAGCAATTGTAACTACTATAGAGTTATAAATTTAATATTTTAATGATATAAGGTCTTGTAGTGAACAACGATGTGGATTTGTGCATTTTATATTGAATGAATGTGGAGCTACCCTAAATTCCTTTCTCCTCTCCAGAGAAGATGGGGAGGGGTCAAAGTTGCTTTCTCTAAGTGCTAGCCCGACCATAAAACTGGCACCCTTTTGATTCCGAAGCTGATAACGCGGGGCCTGACTGTTAAACTGACAAAGGGACACGAGCCAGCCATTGGCATCTCCCTGAACAGCCTATCAAAACCGGCCCCACCACACACGTTTCCGTGGAAACTGACCTTATTCTTTGTTTTATTACCACATCAAAAGGATACTCCTTGTCTCACCTAAGTGTGACATGTTCCAGACACTGAACTTTGGATGACAAAGGACTGCAGTCTCCGAAAGACTCAAAGCATCTAATTAAATTTAATTAAATCTTAAGTTACCTGAATACGTTTGCCTCTATTTGAGTAGTTATGTTAACTGTTGTTGCTATCTGTTGTTGATATTAGTGCTGAAAAGAAGTTACTGGTGCAGTGTTTTTATTTTCAGCAAGACAC
>NC_060150.1:21109955-21114788 GCF_021292245.1 Micropterus dolomieu
TAATACTTTCTTACAAAATCCCTTTAGAAATGATGACAAAGAAATGTTTTACTATACTCTTAATCGCCAGCTTGAATTTAAGGATGAATCAACAAATTCCCCGGTTCCTAAGGAGAGACGATCTTTGATTTAATCCAAGCTTTCCTCATGTAACCTGAGCTCCCCCAAGTGGACGAAATAAGTATTACATGCCCTCGTCGGAAATGCGGTTAAATGTGTAAAAATACTGACCAATAATGTGACAATTGTTTCCTGTTACCAAATGCCTAGAACAGTACAACCGTTCAACCATTGAGGTTCGATTGTGGAAAATATTTGATTATAATACGTGCAAATAGATTTCTTTTCTTTAGACATTAAGTTTAGAAAGGCAGTTCCTGGGAAACCTGAGACGCCCCCTGGGGAACCACGCCCCAGGCAACAAAAGAGCGACACGCGACCTCGCTCGCTCTCTTCCCCCTTCCCTCTTCCCCGCTCTCTTCTCGCTCTTCCACTCTGGCCTCTGGATGCTTCGGCACGCGCGTAGCGTGCCTCGCCAGGCAACGCCCAGACTCGGCCAGCGAAACAAACAGGCCTTTGTTCGCCTGAAGCTACACACCTGAAGTGCCGCGACATCGATCTGCCTTCAGTTTGTTTTATTTTCTTTATTTCTTTTGTTTGTTAAAGTTATGAGTCCGTTAAGCTACACTGGACTAATTCAGGAACGACCAAGTTCCATTTTAAGCCTTTTTCGTCGAGCCAACTTCACCGAGGTCAGACCAAGCCACGTGGTCTCGCCAGCTACAGCGAAGGAAACTTGAAAACAGCCGAATTGCCGGACGGAGGAGGCGTTTTCAATCAGACACGGAGAACCCCGGAGAATCCCTAGCAAAAAGCCAGGACCGGCAGCTAGAGTGGGACCCGTGCAACAGGCCAAAAGCAGGCTGTCGACAAGCAGTAAGACTTAACACACGTCCTGTGATCAGATATGTCCATTTTAACTCCTAAATTATAGCATTAGTTTACTTTCAGTAGCTCTTCTATGCCGTATGAGTCAAATGCTTCCCACAATCGAACCTCCAGGCTCATTGTTCAGCAAATGTTTATGTTCCCTGTATCCAACCGTCTTTTTATCACCTTAGTTAGAGAATAAATTCACTGTAATATAATCAAGAGCTGTGTGTGTTGCCTATTTATAGTTCCTGCCAAGAGAATTGACCCTTCAGATATGAGACTGACTGACTGATTTAAGATAATTGAGCGATTATTAACTAACTGATCACTAGTAATAATTGTATAATTATTCAAAACTACCTAGAGGTCCGGAGACTCTAGGATTATAACAACTCCGGTGGTGCCCTTTACGAGGAAATTCTGATTTTATGAATAATAATTCATAATTGGGTATCAATTCTCATAAATTTATTAAAATGCATAACTAATAAATTTAGGTCCACTACAGTCTTAATAATATAATACACCAATCAGTCATAACAGCCCTGACTCATCGAGGTATGGATTCCAGTTTGCATGCTCAGTGTTCTGGCACATTTCTATCAGAATCAGTATCAACTTTTTCAGCAATTTGAGCTACAGTAGTTTGTCTGTTTGATTGGTCTACAGAGTGCCAGCCTTGGCTCCCACATGTATCAATGAGCCTTGGCTCTCCATGACTCTATCACTGGTACACAGCATTTTCTTCCATGGCTCACTTTTCATAAGTACTGACCAGTGCAGACTGTTATGGAGATGTAAGTCGTCTACTGTTCACAGTTTGGACCTTGTCAGTCGCTCAAATCCTTATGTTGTCCATTTTTGCTCCTTCTATCATTTTACATAATTATGAGGACAGAATGTTCACCTTCTGCGTAATATATCCCACCTACTAATAGGTGCTTAAGTATGCCCTCCAAGTATTAGTATGCCCTCCCAAGTGTATTTAATCAATATGATATTAAATCTATAAATAACACTTATGTCTTCTCTCTACATCCACAACATGTTTACACAGAATGGTCCATTCATCAAAATACCATAAAATGGATAAAAATATATTTCTAATGATAAAAAATAGACATTTTTTCATATTGTTTTTCTTCAACACATGCATGTTTCATACGATTTGAAAGCCCCTACTTTTTGTAAACACCATCAGGTATTAATTAAAATGTAATAAAATCAGGCAACATCATAAGTAGCTGTTAATATGAAGACTATGTGACACATTCCACCTCTCTGTTGTGTATCAGAGTCAGGCTTTGGGTGTTGCCACATTGCAGAGTGAAAGTGGGATGTATCAAGGCATTGCTTCGTAGTCTAGTACTTATTAAGTACATATAGTTCAATTTGTATGAGCATAAAGTAATTTCTTTTCAATTTTGAAGTTTCTCAAACATCACTCCAATGCTGACAACACAAATAGCAGCACATATAAAGGATGATTATTATTGTGCTTTTCTACATTTTATGACTTATCTACAATGTTATAATGTTGGATGTTCATGTTAAACGTGGCCAAAGTTTTAAAAAATTAGGTTAAAGTATTTAAAAGAAATCCCTATGAGCAAAAACCTCATATTTCCTCCTGTTCTGAATACTCGGTTTAAAGAGCTTCTTCTAAGATTGGCTCCCTTACATGTAATATGGAGCCAGACAGAGTCCACGCAGCAACGACCCAGCAACGGCTAAGTCTGCCCATTCTACCCAGCAATAACAACAGCCTGGTAACATGCTTCAGGTCTTGGCCAATCAGAAGACAGTGGGTTTGAGAGGGGGGGCCTTACAGAGACATGAGAAGCTGAAATGAAGACTTATATGAAGAGCCAGTATAAGAAAATAAAATATTTTTGGAACTTTAAATTATGCAAAGCTGTCATACAGGAGTCACAGAGCTAAAAATAGTACTAGAAAAGCATAGGTTTCCTTTAATACTTACACTGAGTAGTTGACAAGCCCTCTGTATTTCTTGTATATCTTTGTCCTCTGTCTTGGGGAACTTTATTGGCGACGCCATGTCTGATAAACGTAATTCATTGCACAATTAATATACTAAAAATAAAATTCATCCTAAAACACTACACATGATAAAAGTTTAACAAAGATATCACCTTGAAAATGTGACAGTTGATTACTTACAAAAATTGTATTAAATAAATTCTTAGTTGTCTTTGTAATTAACATTACAAGTTTTCTGAAAAGTTATGTTGAAATATGGGAATAACCTAATTTATTATGCACTCATTCACATATTTCCAGATTTTAAACTATTTAAGCTGTATTTAAAAGTTTGGAAACACATTTATTGCCTACCTTGTAGTGTGGAGTGAGGATCAGAACGTTCTCCAAACGCACGAAACGCAGTAAAAGTTTGTCATGCAAGGAATCATGGGATGTGTAGTAAAGTCACGGATCACGTTCATTTTTCAAAGATAAATCTATTTTACTCAACAGAAAAACATATATAATACTATAAAGTAGACTTTTAAATGTTACAGTTTGTCAGACAGCTGTAAAGTTTGCTTAAATAATTAAAATATAATTTTTTCCGGTTTTCCTGACCGGAAGACGGGATGTACTATTTCCGGCCGGGGGTGTGCATCAGACGCTTTTATTCAGTCTGATCTTGGTTAAAAGCGACGAAAAACACACATAAGTTTATTTGTCAGCTAAAATATTGACACAGAGACATTTTTCATTTGATATTCATGTTTTTATTCACGATGTGTGTTTTTTGAATCACGCAGACTCCCCCGTCTCCCGTGACTGACGCGCCGTTCGGTTCAAGCTTCATAGTTTCAAGACACCGGAGAGTTTGGACGTGTTTGAAGCTGCTCCTACTTTGCAGTTAAAAGTTTTTGCTGACTTTTAATAGCATATTTCTACACCCTTTTGACTCTACTCTAAGGACGTTTCTTCCACTTTTAAGGTAAGTTCAAAACAGGTAGTTAACGGTAACATGCTAACGGTAGCATGCTAACAGCAGACGTTTAGTCATTGAAGTTGTAACTTAGGTGAACTGTGTTTGCTTCGGTGTATTAAGTAGTGATGGGCAAATGAAGCTTTTGTGAAGCACTGAACCACCTGAGCCAATTGTTTCGAATATGGGTTCATTACTCGAAGCTTTAGTTACAGTGACCTCTCCTGGCGAAGCTCAAGGCTGCAGGCAAATTAGACAGGCTAGTTGGTGGACAGGAGGCTTTTAATTACATACACACGCCCCTCGATGAGCAGTGCTGGAGAAACTACTTTACTTTTGTAGAAAATGCCATTAGTACAGTCGTGGCGCCCCACTCTCACTAACAACTACATTCTTTAACAGGCTTATGCGCACACACATGTACACACACACACATACAGACACATTCACCCACAGGCACACAGACACACACAGACACAAACAAACTTAGGTTGTCCCTGGTAGAATTATTCCTGATGCTTTTCTTTCAGTTACTTATTTAAATTAATTATTATTCCAGCTCTCGTGGCTGTGTTGTGTTGCTTATTTAGTGTGTGTGACTGTTTCTTGTTTTCATTGTTCTCTTAGTTGTCTTAATATGTCAGCTGTTTATTGCTGCTGTTCGGCTGGTTGTCTTTTACTATTATTATTATTTTTATTGTTTGTTTTTGTTTGTGTTTGTTTGTTGTCGTTGTTTTTCTCCTCCCCAAGCCCCCCTCTCTGTTCTATTGCAGGTTTCGTTGCTTTCTGCAATTGGTGTTTCCCACAGCTTTTCCCTGTTGTCCCCACCTTCCATCCCCCTTTCCCCCTTCTCTTACAGGTGTTGTCCTTTCTCTGTGCTGTCTGTTTGTGCCCCCCCATCCCCGTGTCTGCCCCCCTGTCCGGCCCGGTGACAAATC
>NC_060150.1:21114888-21127628 GCF_021292245.1 Micropterus dolomieu
ACATGCCAGCAGGTGGAGACAGTTGTTTGTGGCAGTGAGGCAGAGATCTGTTCAGTGAGCGGTGGTGTGTCCAGGTGTGCTGCATGAATGATTAGTCATTCACGTAAGTCATGTGTGGACCGCACCACATGCTGTATGTGCGCAGCTAACATTTCTGAGCCCCGTTTGTTTGGGTGAAGTCCGTCTGTCTTAAAAAGAGACATTCTTTGCCAGAAGATATTAAGATTATCGACATAACACACACGATGAGCCCTGCAGGCGGACTGGAGCCAGTCGTGGAGGCCAAGGAGTCTACTGAAGCGGCCAGCACCGCGACCAACTGTGGGAATGGGACCAGAGATAAAAACGGACTTTCCACACTGCTTTAAAAAGTTAAAAAGACGGTTAAAATCTGATTTTGTCAGCTTTAACTGCCGAAGAGCTGTGTCATTTGTTCCGACATGGACTATCACTCTTGTGATGGAGGACGGGAGCGACGGCATCAGGTCCTGGAGTTTTTTTTAAATGTCAGCTGTGGTGGCACCGGGGAAGCAGTGAGTGGTAGCGTTAAAGAAACGGATGTTTCTGGTTATGGAGTCACCAATTATTAGTGTGGTTGTGGAGAAAAGAGGACGAGGAGATGCCGGTTGTGGGGTTCCAGAGCAGGACTGAGCAGAATCTGCTTCAACACTGTGTGCAGACTGAGGATGGAGTGTGTGAGCTGCCGAGTGTTGTGTTGGAGTAGCAGTAACAGACCTGAGAGAAGGGCTACCCGACGGTGCAGGGTAGAGACGGCCTCCGGAGCGTCTGAGCACAGCCTCCTTCAGGATCCTACGTCAGGAAGCGGAGGTTTTTGACCGGGATGACGGCCGCCAATCAGGCCCAGCGGCAGACCGGCGGCCCAGTGCAGGAGATGTAGCCGGTGGAGGAGATGTAGCCGGTGGAGGAGATGCAACAGTGTCGGCAGGCACTGTGTGCCGAAAGAGATCCGTATCAGGGAGACTCGAAGCCGCAGGTGCATCCGCTGGTTGGACCGGAGTGTCGTTAGACAAGGCTGCATAGCAGTTGGAGAGGCCCCATCCGAGCCTCTCTTAAAGCCACGGACCACCACTTCAGCCCAGGTTGACTGATGCTTCGGAGTCGAGCAGGATGAAAGCTGGGAAGGCTAGAGGGGTCCCAAAACACGGTGTCCTGGATGTTAGCGGTTGCGCTAAGAGAAACAATCTGTTTTGCTTGTACTGAAGCCACATCCATAAAGCCAGTCAGCAGCGAATCTTTCTCTTTGAGTTCCTCTGAAAGTCGTCGGATGTCTTCCATAAGGTCAGCAATCTTCTTGTTCGCTTTCTTAAGGAGTGAGCAGTCCTCAAGGGGCAGAGTTATCTCGGCTAGCATAGCCGCCGGAGCTTTGTTGTGGTCAGTAGCGTTGATCGCGTTTTTACGGTCATCTAGCTTAAAATCCATGTCGGATGACTAAAATCCTTAACCCACGTAAAACTCAAGTTAAAAACTTAAGTTAAATAAAAAGGATATAAAAAATGTAACGAATAAGAGAATAAGCTATGCAGACAGTTGTAAAGAAAGAACATCTTTTTCTTCTGTTCTCTACTTGTTATAGTTACACAGTATTAGGGGTGTGGGCTGTATTAAAAGTATCCACTGTTCTCCCATGCTCTAACACACAGTAACGATGAAATGTGTGCTGTTCTCACATTCTTCCTCTGTATGTACACATAAACAACAAGGCAGGGAAATATAAAAGGAATTTATTTTATTGTTTGGGTGTTATTTGTTGCTCTCCTTCTCCTCCTTCTTCTTTTCCTCTGAAGAATATGGTTATGTTCTCTGCATGCCTCCACCTGTGTTTTCTGTGTGAGACATAGAAGTACAGTAACTAACATTAGCCTTCATTAAATCATTTCGACTGGTTAGGTGCAGTAAAGTTAGCTTTAAATTGATTTCACCACCACAAATAAAACACGGCTTAATAGCAATCACATTTAACAGAAGCATAAAATTCTTCTTAATGGTAACTGTTAAGATTAGTTTATTTGTTAGTCACCACCACTAGCTTAAGAGCTTTAGCCTATATGATGTTAGCACTACATAAATTAACGGATAACGGATTTTTACTCTCCTCATAGCTTAACAGACTACATGTATAATTCATAATACTCACCGCTGGTGAAGTCACTGCATCTCCCGACACAACACCACGGTTGAATTTTCACCCTGAATGGCGTTTTTGTTGAAACAGCAGCTGAAAACAGCAGAGCAAGGAGCTGCTCCGTGTGGGAGCATTTACTGTAAATACTCGAATAGGAGTGCACTCCAGATTTAGCTGTGGCTAACTGATGTGGCTCTCAGAAACAACAGCTCACTTTCCTGCAGTTCTGTGTACGTATAAGTCGCTAATTGAAAACTCTGTAGGTCAGAGTGTCCACATGAAAAGAGAAGGAAGACATGGCTGGTAGTGTCTTCAAACAGAGTTGCTAAACACCTCAGCGCACTGAAGGAAGCCATCTGACTGTGTGAGGAGCAAGATCGTTGATGTCTGCAGGCAGAGTAGGCCTAGAGCTCTCCTGTCTGACTGGTCCACCAATAGCAGAGAAGATGACCCCTTGAGACACAGCCCCTCCTCATTTGCATAATGAGGCAGAAATGCATACAGAAATGTAAAAAGGACAGGCAGAAATAAATACAATGGGTGAAAATAAATAAGGTAAAGGGAAGAACAAAACAGACAAAAATATTAAAAGACACACATAAATAAATGCATTAAAAAAATTTATTAATAAATAAAGTTGAAGATTATAATGGAGAATAAATAAATAAGGTAATTATTACAAAGGTGAATAAGTAAAGGCGCTAATTAAAATATATACATTTATGTCTCCTTGTATAATTGAATTACTACCTACATTTATTTATGTACTTTGTATGTCTGTATTTTTTTGTGTATTTAATTGGATGCTTATTTATTTATTGAGCATTTACTTATTTCTGTATTTATTTCTGACTGTGTCAGGATCGGTCCTCCATACCCCGCAGACATCTACACACCAATACCGATTTATATTCATAAAAAAGAAAGAATAAAGAATATGCAACTCGGCCGGCTCACACCCGGACGCGTGCGAGGGCCCGCCCAATGCTTTAATTCATTCTGTATTCTTTTTTTGTTTTTTGTTTTTTGGTGCATGTGTGTCATAATAAGAAATCGAGTCTTAAGTTTGAAAATAGATTTTAGTAAGGCAAATAATGATTGTGCTTTTAGGAAATACAGCCATGTCTTCAAATTATTCATCTGGGTTTTTCTTTTTTTTAAGGTGTCAAGTACTACTCCACTGCTGACCAGTTCCCCCTGCACGATTTGTCTCTGTGGAGCAAAGATGGCGTAAGTACAAGCAGTAAAAAGGGGAAAAGTGTGAAGTCTAATTCTGTGTGGTTAAATTCATAGATACATGTTGACAATTACAATGTTTTTTCTCCATTTGATTATTTTTTGCAGATCCACTTGAGCGACGACAAGGGCATGCTTGTCCTTGCTGACTTGCTGTGGACCGTTTTTCGAGCATGTGCAGATGTCAGCGGCTAACGAGCCGGAGCCGACTGCTCTGCCTGCTCGTCGTGCGGTCCCAGCTCTTCCGCGGGTCCGGCCGCGTGTGGTTTTGTGTGAAGAGGACCGTGTCCCTCACCACGCCAAACCTAAACCTGATGCTGATGTCTTTCTGCCAGTGGAGGGCAGGATGGTAAGATTTGCCTGCTGAAATTCCACTGACACTTTCTTTTTGTCGTGGTCATTAATATTTGGTAACACAAACTGTTTGTCTTTTTTCATATGCAGAGGAAGTCATCAGGGGAAGCTTCCTCTCGTGTTTCAAAGAGGACGGCACAAGAGCAGGTTTGTTTTTGTCTTGTCATTTTGTATTGAGATATGCATTTAGACAATGAATATTTTAATTAATAGTGTTTGTTTATTTCACGGGCTCCGATAAAACTTAGGCCATGCTTTATCCCAATGAACCCATTACATTTCAGTGCTGGCCAGCATGGACGCGGTTGTGCCGTCCCATCTTCCTGCTCCTGAGTGTCCTCCAGTTCCACCAGCCAAGGTAATTTACATGCAGATTCAATGTTTGATTTCCTGCTTCCTGAAACATTAACATAACTGAGTGGTTCTAATGTAGAGGTATGTAACATAAAATTGCTCAATTGTTTTATGTATGTTTTCTCAATTTACTTTAGAGGCCCCCTGCGGGACCTCGGGCACAGCGAGTTGCCTCACAGGGGAGACCTGCAAAGTTTTCTTCAATATTTAATGTAAACATGTTGTCCAGTGTGAGAAACGTGTAGCAATAATTAATGTATGATGCAATAATTCTGTCATTATAAAGTAAAACAAGGTACTCGTTTGTTTATGCAGCTCATTGTGTTATTTTTTTTAAGGTCCAGGCAACTGCCAGTGTTGTGGAGGTGGGTCCCGGGCTCACACCTGCCAGACCCTTTGTGTGGCTGCAGAGGAGGAGGTTAGTAAATATTATGTGACCAATTATATTAAATGGTTAAAGGTAAATGTAAACACAGTTGTTTCCAATGTGCCTAAATAGCTCACTTTTTTCCCCCTTTTCTTGTGTTCAGGAGTCGGCACCCACCCGGGCGGTGTACGAGTTGCCGGAGATGTCCCCTGTCCCAGCTGCTGCCCCAGAGGACCAGGTTAGTGCATTTTTCTGTGAAATGTTGTTTATTGTGTTCAGTAAGGGGAAAAAACTGAAAAGCAGTATGTGGTGCACACTTTACTTTCATTGTGTGTAAAGTGTTGTGGTTTTCCCCTCCTTGTCTCGTTACAATAACAGAGTCGTTGCACAAACACATTACAAATCTTGTAAATTCGTTGTATGCAGATGATCCCAACACCACTGCCAAATTATTTGAAGTGAGTCCTGTTAAAGTTTCTGTAGTTAGCATCCCGAGTTGTCCTGAAACTGCCTTTGAACATCTTGATGTGATCTGTATGAAACTTAATATCGTGCCAAGTTTAGGTAATAAGGATGTTGTTGTCCCAAACATCGACAGAGCAGCCTAAACCCTGTAAAAACCACTAATATTGCGTCAGATGGCAATTGCTTCTTTCGTGCTCTTGCACATGTATTCAGTGACACACAGGAATATCACAAAGCCAATCGAAGAGCTGTAGTTAAAAAAAATTTAAGATAACCCTATTATATACAAAAATATTATTAGAAACAATCTTTCATCCGTGCCTCAGTATGTCAGAATCAAAAATTAAGTATGTTAACACTTGGGCTACTGAGGTAGAAATTCATGCCGCTGCTGATTTGTTTGGTGTAGATATTTACACATATATTCAAGAAACGTGGCCAAAGTTTGCAGCAAACACTCAGCAAAGACTGGACCTACAACACTGTAATCAGTGTCATTATCAACCCATTGAGTGTGTAAAAGATTCAGCTTCTCAGAAATGTGTTTAATTACCTTTAGTGAAATAAATCACACATAACCAGAAGCCGATATTATTTTATAGTATACAAGCCGTAATGATAGGAAGAAGAGAAAAGAGAGACCAATACAATGACAACTCTGAATTCAGACAAACTAAAGATGAAAGACAGAAGAAATATGTTAAAGATGGTAAATAGAGAATAAAAAAACAACAGCAAGGTGTTAATAAATATGAAGCTGATGCATCATATAGAGCCTATCTGATAGAGAATGGTAAACATAAATATGCTACTAATGATGAATACAAAACACACCTAAAACAAAGCAGTGTCCAAAAATATGCAAAAGATTCACAATTCAGAGAAAATGTTAAGAAGATGAGTGTAGAGAAATCTGCTAAAGATGCTGATCATCGTCATCATGTGATAGATTATAATGTGAAAGTTTAAAAGTGACCCAGTTTATGCTTTATCAATTAAGGAGCGAAATCGGCAAAAAAAAATATTAATGCAACATTGGAAAGGAGGAACATGGATGTGATAATCGAGCAGTTCCAAGAAAAAGTAAAACATGGTCCAGATTATGTTTGTTGTGTATGTCATAGATTACTATTTCAGAAACAAGTAGTTCTATGTAAAATAGAGCAATATGGACAGAAGGGTTCAGTAGTTGCTGCAGTAGCAAATAAATGCATCACTACAACTTATCTTCACAAATGTGGAGATACGTGTGATACAAATTGCATGTTAAAACAGTCAACCGCTGCTAAATCATGGATTTGTCATTCGTGTAACAGTAAAATCCTTAAAGGCAAAGTACCTGCAGTCAGTGTAGCAAATAACTTACATCTAGATCCAATTCCAAAGACCCTCCATCTGGAGTCTTTGGAACAACATTTGATTGCCCTAAATATTCCTTTTATGAAATTATTGGCTTTACCTAAGGGTGTCCATGGACCAGTCACCTGCGTCCCATCTAACTGTAATGCAGTAACTAACATTCTACCTAGGTTAGAAAATCAGTCTCTCATCCTTCGTGTTAAGTTAAAGCGAAAACTGACCTACAAAGGACATTACAAGTTTCAATTTGTTGACACACAAAAACTTCTTAATGCACTTTCATTGTTAAAACGTATCAATAAATGGTATAAAGATGTGGAGATTGATTTTGAATGGGCAAATCCCTATGATAAGAGATGATCAAAGTGAGAGCAAATCCCAAAATGAAACACAGGTCAATGATGTAGCTGCAAACAAAGATAAACCAGAAGCATCAGATGAAAACATGGATGAACACATCAATGATGCGCAGCAGCATGGGAAGTATTTGGATACATGTATGCAACCCGTTGATATTGGACAAGAAATTCTTGATCAGCACTTTGACAGCGTTTTCTCAGTAGCTCCAGCAGAAGGAAACAGTCCTGTGCGACTACTGACAGACGCTGGCAATGAGGCTAAATGTTTCCCCGTTCTTTTTCCAAGAGGTACTGGAACGTTCCATGATGCCAGAGATGTAAAGTTGACACTGAGTAAATATTTGAATCAAAGAATCCTCAATGCAGATACTAGATTTGCCTGCAACCTGGAGTACATATTTTATGGACAGTATGCATCTGAGGTGGAGCAAGTGATGTCCAATGCATCAATTGCTTTGAGAAAAGCAATTACTTCATCCATGCTGTCAGACTCTGACTTCGTTAAGAAACTTTTAAATAATGATATAGGCTACAAATTCCTCAAACCTATTAGAGGTACACCTGCGTTCTGGCAGGGAGTACAAAAAGACTTATTTGCAATGTTACGGCAGCTGGGAATTCCAACATGGTTCTGTTCCTTTTCATCAGCAGATTTACGCTGGACTGAACTCATGGATATCTTTGTAAAAGCTGAAAATATTAAAGACAATGTAAAAGATCTGGACTGGGCACAAAAATGTAATTTGTTAAAAAATCCTGTGACAGCAGCTAGGATGTTTGATCATAGATTTCATTGTTTATTAAATTATGTATTGTATATTGTATATTTTACAGAGTAGAGTTCCAACAGGGTGGATCACCTCACACACATTGTCTGTTCTGGGTGGAGAACCCAGCAAAATTTGGCCAAAATACAGATGATGAAATCATTGGTTTTATTGACAACTATGTTACCTGCAGCCTTCCACCAGAAACTGGTGACATGTATGAGGTGGTTTCCGGTGTGCAGCAGCACAGCAAAAAACATTCACAATCTTGTACTTGTGAAAGGAACTACATGTAGATTTCCCACGGCCACCAACTAACGACACTTTCCTTACTCACACCAAAACAGAGCAGGAGCAGAATGAAACTGACAAAAATAGAAATGCTCTGGCTAAACAAATTCTGAGTAAAGTAAAAGAATGTAGTTCCCAAACAGACTCAGCGTTTGATTGCGTAGATGACCTTTCTCTTCCCTCTGTATTAATCAGGAGATCTTTAACCCTAAGAGTTCCTTAAAAAAAAAAAAAAAAAAAAAAATAAAAAAAAACTTGTTTTGTCCCTCGTGACAAAATGTGGCTCCTTCCCAAAAACTACTGTAAAAATATCATAAATATCCACTTTAAACAAGTCAATCTTTCAAGCTACTTCAGTCTGAAATATACATATCAAACATTAATTATATTTATCTTTAATATTGTATTTATCTTTAAATGCCATTATGTTTACATAACTCCACTGTGTTTTTTAGGGGGAAAAAACTAAACTAAATAATTTCCATAAAGTACAAGTCAAGGAGTATTTCATCCATCCATCATCAACCGCTTATCCTGTGTACAGGGTTGCGGGGGGCTGCAGCCAATCCCAGCTGGCATCGGACAGGTCGGACATCGCAGGGCCACACATAGACAACCACTCATGCTCACATTCACACCTAAGGGCAATTTAGAGACTGACTGACGATTAACCTAGTCTGCATGTCTTTGGATGGTGGGAGGAAGCCGGAGCACACGGAGAGAACAGGGTTTGAACCCACGACCTCCTTGCTGTGAGGCGACAGTACTAACCACTGTACCACCGCGCCAAGATTAAGAACAATAGTAATGTAGATGCAAAAGAGGCACTTAGCAAGTTAGGAAGTGTGTTTCTTCATAACAGAGAAGTCTCTGCTCAAGAGTGTTTATCGTGTAACGAATATGGGACTGAAGGAATGTGTAGCAAACCTAAAATTTATTTATGCAATTTAATAAATTTATGAGAATTGATACCCAGTTAGGAATTTTATTATTCATAAAATCAAACCAGATTCCTCGTTTCAGGGCACCACCGGAGTTGTTATAATCCTAGAGTCTCCGGACCTCTAGGTAGTTTTAATAATTATACAATTTTTACTAGTGATCAGTTAATAATCGCTCAATTATCTTAAATCAGTCAGTCAGTCTCATATCTAAAGGTTCAGTTCTTTCGGCAGGGACGTAGAAATAGGCAACACACAAAGCTCTTGATTATATTACAGTGAATTTATTCTCTAACTAATGTGATAAAAAGATTCTTGGATACAGGTAACAAACATTTGCTGAACAATGAGCCTGGAGGTTCGATTGTGGGAAGCATTTGACTCATACGGCCTAGAAGAGCTAATGAAAGTAAACTAATGCTATGATTTTAGGAGTTAAAAAATGGAAATATCTGATCACAGAAGATGTGTTAGGTCTTACTGCTTGGCCTGTTGCTGGTCCCACTAGCTGCCGATCCAGGCTTTTTGCTAGGGATTCTCCGGGGTTCTCCGTGTCTGAAAACGCCTCCTCCTGGCAATTCGGCTGTTTTCAGGTTTCCTTCGTTGTAGCTGGCGAGCCCACGTGGCTTGGTCTGACCTCGGTGAAGTTGGCTTCGACGAAAAAGGCTTAAAATGGAACTTGGTGGTTCCTGAATTAGTCCAGTGTAACTTAACGGACTGATAACTTTAACAAACAAAAGAAATAAAGAAAATAAAACAAACTGAAGGGCAGATCGATGTCTCGGCACTTCACGTGTGTAGCTTCAGGCGAACAAAAGGCCTGTTTCGCTGGCCGCGTCTTGGGCGTTGCTTGGCGAGGCACGCCGTCGCGTGCCGAAGCATCCAGGGAGCCGAGCAGAGCAGCGGGCAGAGCAAGGAGCGAAAAGAAGAGAGCGAAGCAAGGTTTCCCAAGGGACTGCCTTTCTAAACTTAATGTTTAAAAAGAAATCTATTTGCGCGTATTATAATCAAATATTTTTCACAATCGAACCTCAATGGTCGAACGGTTGTACTGTTCTAAGCATTTGGTAACAGGAAACAATTGTCACATTATTGGTCAGGATATTTATACATTTCGTCCACTTGGGGGAGCTCAGGTTACATGAGGAAAGCTTAGATTAATCAAAGATCACCTCTCCTTAGGAACTGGGAATATTGTTGATTCATCCTTAAATTCAAGCTGGCGATTAAGAGTATAGTAAAACATTCCTTTGTCATCATTTCTAAAGGAATTTTGTTGGAAAGTATTATGAACAAGCATTGATCACATTAGATGAAGGAGTGTCTTGCTGAAATTAAACACTGCAAAGGTTAACATAACTACTCAAGTAGAGGCAAACGTAATCAAGTAACTAAAGATTTAATTAAACTTAATTAAACGCTTTGACTGCAGTCCCTTTTACACTGAAAGTTCGGCTGTCCTGGATTATGTCACACTTAGGTGAGACAAGGAGTATCCCTTTGATGGGATAATAAACATACAGCACAGTCAGTTGCCACGGAAACGTGTGTGTGTGTGTGTGGGGGGGGGGGCAGTTTTGATAGGCTGTTCAGGGAAATGCCAATGGCTGGTTCGTGTCCCTTTGTCAGTTTAACAGTCAGGCCCCACGTTATCAGCTTCGGAATCAAAAAGGTGCCAGTTTTATGGTTGGGCTAGCACTTAGAGAAAGTAACTTTGACCCCCTGCTCCTCTGTGGGAGAGAAAAAGGAATTTGGAGTAGCTCCAAATTTATTCAATATAAAATGCACAAATCCACACCGTTGTTCACTACAAATGTTCCAGAGAAGTCACCTTTGTTCCTACTGGGGACAATGTTGTGAGAATGAGCCTTCCTCTCAGTCTCATTCAAAAGAGAGCAGAAAATGAAGAAACTGGCTCAGACCAACTTTGGATGAGAAACATTACAGATCGCTACAAAAATAGACCACAAAGCAATGAATTGAAAGACATGTGTCTTGCATCCTTTGCTTCAGAATACAGAGTTGCTGCCAAAAATGAGAGCAAAAGTGGCATGGTTAAACTGGGCAATAACTTTGGCTTTGTTAAAAAGAGAACCAGGACAAATGCTGCTGTTGTAAGGTACGCTCACTTTTCACCCACACAGTATCCTGAAAAGCACTACCAAAGCTTGCTGCAGCTGTTCTTGCCGTATTATTTTGATGATCAGCTGAAACCCTCCAAATTCAGTAGCTTTGAGGAGCTTTGCTCCTACTGGTGTGGCAGCATTTAACATCAATGCAACAACAATACACAGCAGCTTTTCAATTGGTAATAACATGTCATTGCCATATCAACATTCAAAAGAGGAAAAAGTAAAAACCTTGAGAGCCAGTCTGAAAGATCTCCAAATATTATTAATAGATGAAATTTCTATGGTAGATCATAAACTTTTGGCGTACATTCATGGCAGACTGCGCCAAATTAAACAATGTGCAGACTTTTCTCCATTTGGCAATGTATCCATCATGGCTGTCGGAGATTTTTACCAGCTCCCACCAGTTAAAGGAAAGTCTCTATACACAGAATATGTTGGGAACAACCTATGGGATAATACTTTCAGCCATGTGGAGTTGACAGAAATCATGCGCCAAAAAGACAAATAATTTGCCCTGATGCTAAATAGGATCCGAAAACATCAGAAAGGGGAAAAACAATGTGAGACAGGCATGGGAGAAGATACAGAAGACCTTCACATCTTTGCAACGAATAACCAAGTAAAAACACATCATTTCAACATGTTGCACAAGGTGTGTTCAGATATATTTCAAATTGAAGCACAAGATTTAGAGAAAAACCCTGAAACAGGGCGACTTACAAAAATAAAAACCTCACATAAGTCTGATAATCAAACATATTTAGACAAAATACTGAGTGTTGGTCCAAAAGCTCGTGTTATGCTGACCAAAAATATAGATGTCTCAGATGGTCTTGTTAATGGAGTGTTTGGCACTGTGTGCAAAGTTACATTTGATGCAAACAACAAATTCCCCAGAACAACATATGTACATTTTGATGATCCAAAGATTGGTAAAAAAAAACCCGAGGCTTAAATTTCCATGTTTAGAACCAGGCCTTGAAAATGCCACCCCAATTGGTGCTGACAAAGACAGAGTTAAAAAAGGTAATGGAGTTAGACGTCAGTTTCCATTACGTCTGGCCTGGGCTTGCACAATTCATAAAGTGCAAGGCTTGACTCTGGACAAAACAGTGGTGTCTTTGAAAAAAGAGATTTTGCTGCCGGTCAAGCATATGTAGCTCTAAGCAGAGTTACATCCTTACAAAACCTGATTATTGAAGATTTTAAACCAACTGCAATATATTGCAAAAGTGACATCGATACTTATCTACAAAATATGGCACAATTTATTGAGGCTCCCTTAACAAGACCAGCGTCATTTGTGAACATGTGTTTACACAACATTCAAGGTCTAAATGCTCACATAACTGAGCTAAAACATGAAAGCAGGATTCTGAAAGCTGATGTAATTTGCCTGACAGAAACATGTCTGTGTAGCACACAGGAAGGATTATGGGTAGGGCCGTGATCTGATTGGTTGGTTAAGTCGGTTAGTTCGGCTGCTGGAGCAAAAGTGAGGTGTTTAAAATGAGACTCAGAGACCAAGGATTAGATGTCAGATGATGCCGGCTTCTTATATTTTAAGATATGTATAAAAATAAAAATATTGGTTGGTACCAAAAATGAAAAAGTACAATAATAAAATTAAAGCTGTAAGCAGCGTTGGGCGGGCCCTCGCACTTGTAAGCGCGTCCGTGCGTGAGCCGGCCGAGTTGCACATTCTGGAGCTCTGCCGGTGCGGCTGTGAATTTCCTACGCGGTTCCGACGCCGCATGAATGTGCTATATGTCACTTCCTGTGTCCCCTATGTGGAGCTACATAGCACTTGCCGCTATGAATATAAATCGGTATTGACGTGTAGATGTCTGCGGGGTGGGAGAGTTATCAAGCACGTAAAGTTTGTTTCAGATGTGAACATGTACACTGAACAATAATGTACCCAAACAATAAAATAAATTCCTTTTATATTTCCCTGCCTTGTTGTTTA
>NC_060150.1:21127728-21145193 GCF_021292245.1 Micropterus dolomieu
GTATGCAACTTTCAGTACTTTCTCTCAGTGCAAAATAAATTAGCTTTCACAGTAAGGTGATAAAGAATGAACAAAAACAGTTTTAAATGAATTACCTCGCTCTTGAATCAGCAAAGACTGCGCGTCGCGGGAAATCCTACGGACAACAAAGCTACCGACGCTGCTAGTAGTCTCAAGCGCTATATCTAAACACTGAACTTACAACTAAATTCTTACAGCAGTTAGCTACCACGTTTGTAGTGTTGAAGTTAGCCTCAGTGTAGTTCGTTTTTAGCTGTATTTTCTCCAGGTTTCTCCGTTTTTCACAGTTTTCATCCTCTACAGCAGCGTAGTACTTCTGTCTCTCCACACACACACACACAGCGGGGGGGGGGGGGGGGGGGGGGGGGGGGGCTTTCGCTCGCTCCCAGAGACGCGGGAGCAGGTGGGCGGGCCTACCTGCTGTCAGCTGATTGGCCAAACTAACCTGTCGGTCTATTTTACCCTGGTAACTGAATTTTAACCCTTTAAAATCCTTAGATAATCTCTCAAGTTGCATTTCAAGAATAAAATCACTCTCCTTCAGATTTTTATAGGCTTTTCCTATTTTTAAACCTAGATCATTTCATCTGTGTTACATCTGCAACACAATGTACCACATAATGAGACTGAGATGGAAGGCTGGACCTTTCACCATAAAGTAAGGTCAGACTCATACAGCAGCACAGGAGTTCGGTCTGCTTTGCAGAAAGAAGAACATGGCGGTGTTGGTTTTTACCACAAAAATCACATCATGTGTAACCTCCTTAATGTGCCATGTAAGAATTTGGAAGCCATAATGTTTAATGTTCAGCCAAACCACAATTACTGTATAGACCACCTTCATATAAAATTGGCCTTTTCAAAAGTAATCTGAGTCTGGCAGTCAGCCATTTTAAGCAGCTTTCAGGAGGTAAAATAATAATGGGTGACTTTAATGATAATGCGCTTGTTTCCAAATCTATGGAGAACTTTATGGAACAGCAAGGTTACAGTCAAATAGTAACCCAACCAACAACAGAGAATGGGACTGTAATTGATCACATTTACATTAAGGACATTAATCCTAACATTGTTAATGTGGAAATACTGTCCACATACTACAGCTATCATGAATGTATTTCCATAGACTTCATATATTCTCCGTAGGGTCAGCTACTTTCACCGCTGAGGGTGGAAAGTCTGGATCACTGGTGGGGGGTGTACTTGTAGTGTACACATGAGCTTTTTCAGTTGTGTGGCTAGCCTAGTTATGCAGTTGAGGAGCCCATTTCCGTCATACAGTGTTTAGCACCGGAAGAGAGAAGCCTTTAGCTTTAGGAATGTAGCTGATCTGATCAAATATGCCTGTAAAAGTTTATCCTGCTCTTAAGTCTGCCACACTTGTGCCTGTGTAGGGATTTGAAAACTTATTTATTAATATTTATTTATTTAATGTATTTATGTAATGTTAATTCAGTCATGAAATAATAAGTTGATCCTGCTGCGTATTTATGCCTTACATCAATCATTTTAAAATGTATTTATTCAAATATTTTAAAGTTATTTATGAAATTATGTGTTACATCAGTTCATCCCACTGCCTTTTTATTATTTAATGAGGTATTAAATTATTTATGCATTGTTAAATTAATTAGTCATTTGATTCCGCTGCTCATTTAATGTTGAAATGACTTTTAAAATGTATTTATTTAAATATTTAAAAGGTATTTATTATTTATTTGTGTTTCATCAGTTGCATCAGTACATCCCACTGCGTATTAAAAGTATTTATTGAATACATTCATAAAAAAATTATTTGATTTAATCAGCTATGAAATTAATCATGTTTTGTTATATTGAGTCATTTGATCCCGCTGCTAATTTAATGTTTAAATTAGTTTTAAAATGTAGTTATTTAAAAGCTATTTATAAAAGTATGTTTGTTCCATCATTTCATCCCACTGCCTATTTAAATTATTTATTGAAATCATAAAAAAAAATATTCATTCATATATGAAATTAATTTTCTTGTTATATATATTAGTTATTTGATCCTGCTGCTCATTTAATTTTTAAATTATTTTTAGTGTCTGCTACATTAATGAAGTTATTCTTTTATTCATTGAATTTGTCAAGGGCTGAAATACTGTTTGCACAAGATTGCATAAATGTTTTTAGGTTTGAGCTTTTTAGTGCATGGCTTCTCAGGTTTTTTTCCCTATGCATTTGTCTTCCTGTGGTGTCAAACTGGAAGGACAGAGCAGACGAGGAGGACATTGAGAGAGACCTTGATGAAGTGGAACAGCAGAGACCAAGAAGAGTGGTAGGCAAGCACCATGGAAGAGCATCTGCCATTATCAGAGTGACTTTACAGGACACGGAGGCAGCAACAGGGTGAAAGATCAGTGTTACTTGCGATTTACAGTCCGTAAATTAGTGTGCTTGGTTACTGATACAGTCTTCTAGCCTTTAGGTGTTCCTGGTTGCAGGTGGAATATAATTGTGCATTTGGGTCGAGGCAGAAAGAGCAGGCAGCCTGATAACGGATGTGTTCAACTACCAAAAGTATTAATATTTAATGGTTTAATATTGCATGTATGAGTAGTTTATTTCACTATTTTTGTTTTTTGTTTTGTGACATCCTGTGGGCTTATGTGTGTGTGTCGCCTCTCTGTCTTGCAGGGGAAGAGCTGAGGGCGATTGCAGTAACTCTGGGCACCTAGACCCATTGCCTTGTAGAGTATTTGTAAGTTCTTGTTTTCAATCTTAGGGACTTGCTGCTGGGCTGAGCTGACAGACCTCTCTGCTAACTGTTTCTCCTCTGTTTGTTTCCACAAGGTCCACCTTTGGTTTGTTTCTTGGATATGTCACTGTAGTTACATTGACCTTGGTTTTTTGCACATCACACCTTCACACACAGCCATCCACCATCCTGACACTACTGAAATCACTGATCATAGCCGATCACTGATCAAATTTTCTCTCCCTAAGTGCTGTCTCAGAGCAGCCTGATTGTAAAACTGGCCACCTTTGATGCCGCAGCCAGATAACGCAGTACTTCACTGTTAAACTGACAATGGAAAATTGACCAGCGATTAGCGTTTTACTGAACATCCTATCAGAACTCTTCTTAAAGAAAGGGCAGGAAACCCTAAACCCAAACCTTGAATTTAAGGTTAAGTAACCAAATTTCCCAGTTCCTGAGCAAAGATTGTTTTAGGATTAATCAGAGCTATCCTCATGTTACCCGAGCTCCCCCAAGTGGACAAAATAAGTATTACATGCAAAAATGCCTTTAATGTATAAATGTCACTCGGTATTTATCCCCTCCGGGAAATGAAGGACTGCCCTCTGGGAACCACGCCCCAACAGACAAAACAGCGACACACGCTGTTGTTCACTCTCTTGACGCTTCCCTCTTGTTCTTTGTGCTCTGCTTGTTCCTGACTCTTCGACGGCGGTTCTCCGGGCAACGCCCTAAGAGTTCGGCCCAGCGCTTCAAGCTACACTCGCGAAGTGCTGTGACCTCAGCTTTCCCTCATTTCAGCAGCTTACTTGTTTTATTTGCTTTGGTTTTGTTTTGTTAAAGTTATCAGTCCGTTGAATTACCCTAGTTTTAATTCAAGAACGATGAAGTATAAGCTTTATTTCGTCGCGCTAACTTCACCGAGGTCAGATCAACCCACGTGGTCGCGCCAGCAGTAACAAAGGACGACTAATACCTCTGACCCGAGACAGGGTTGGGAAGGCCCCACTGCGAGTTTCTCGATTAAAGCTGACAAGAGACGGACCCCCGGATCAATTACCTGGCAGAGAAAGCGACTGGCCGACGGCTTGAAGCTGTCCCAAACGAGAACGCACGGACTCTGCCAGTGTGAGGCCATTTTACCAACAACCCGGCGGGAGAAACACAAGCAGTAAGACCAAAACCCTGCATTCTGTAGTCAGTGATGTCCAATAGTTGGTTAGTCCAGCATATGTAATCCTTGAAACTCCTAGACAAATTTAACCGAGTTATCATCTAATTGCATTCATTAGCTGCCGTATGAGTCAAATTCTCCCACAATAGACCTTCATGCTCATTGTTTAGCCATTGTTTATTTCTCTGATGTATTTAACCACATTTTCATATCACCTTTAGTTAGTTAATAAATTCATTGTAATCAAGGAATTGTGTGTATTGCCTATCTCTAAGTCCCTGCCAAGAGAATTTACCCCTTTCAGATGAGATATGAGACTGACTGATTTAAGATAATTGTCTAATTATTAGCCATACTCATGAGTCCCGAGACCCTGGGCGAACGGTATATCGGGTGGTGCCCCGAAACGGGAGATTTATGGATTAATATATTTTCTGAATATTAAAATGCATAATTGGGTATTCTCATAAATGTATTAAAAATCATACGTAGCTTTAGACCTGCTACAAACTCTAACAAAGAGTTTACATGTGATGGTGAGTAGCGAGATGCCTTGGTAGTTGTTACATACACTTCTGTCTCCCTTGAGTACAGAGTGATGATATTAGTGTCTTTCATGTCCTGTTGGACAGCACCTTCCCTCCAGCACAAACAGATGAGCTTGAAGAGAGTGTCAAGAAAAATAGGCATTCCACACTTTAGGACTTCAGCTGTGATCCCATTGCTGCGTGGTGGTTTTCCACAGGCTGCTGATTGCTTTGCTTAGCTCCTCAGTTGTTGGTTCCATGTCAAGCTTTTCCATTACGGGCTGACGCTCTACAGTGCTGAATGCTTCGTCGGAGACTGTGTTGTCACTGGCATAGAGCTCAAAGTAGTGTTCTATACAGTTGTCTAGTTGCTTAGATCTTTGTAATAGTCCTTTCTTATTTTAAAGTATTACTGAAGTATACTTCAGTAGGCTATTACTAAAGTATGCTACTGAACGTTACCCTCCATAGCTTACGTAGGGCCCTATAAAATCCGTTTTCATTTTTCTGAATTCTGTGTTTTATTTCTGCATTTTGTCATCAGAGAGAGTGTAATCATCTGGTGAATGAATACAATTTCAACAGCTCAATAAGAAAATATAAAAAATGTAATCACTATCATTTAATTTGATGTATCAAACAAAATGTGCAAATAGAAATGTTCAATTGTAGGCCTATATGCAATTATTTATTGGCACAATTTACAATGAATATATGAATGTGTCCTCCCGCTGTGAAACACCAACAGAGAGCAGAGGAGAGAAGCAGGGTGCTCGTAAATGACACGTAAATGTAAACAAAACAAATTTTTTGTGTTTGTTTAACTTCAGTACTTTGAAAAAGACGCTTATAATGCTATGGAAAATGAAAATGTTTATAAATTGCACCCAAATTTTGGCAGATTCCGCAATATTATGTATTTAACAGCTGGTTCATTTTTTATTATCAAATTCCGTGATTCCATCCACGCTTACCACATCACGGAAATCAGGAAAATGGCGGTGCCCATGTTGGCTGCGGCTGCATCAGCTCACAATAAAAACAGAGAATCAGTACAATATAGAGAGGAGCAACAGTTATACAATCGTCAAAGCATACTGTTAATGAACATGGTCCGCATGACATGTAACCTGGACATTAACACAGCGGATGTATTAAAAGACCTCGGCTTGCTACGCTCACCGGGTTTGGCCTACACATAATAATAATAATAATAATCTTTATTTGTAGAGCACTTTTCGAAAACAAGTTACAAAGTGCTTTAACATGTGTAAAGACAATAATACCCAAAAGATAATAGTACAAAAACAATACAAGATAAAAGCAAGAAAACATTGAAAAGACTAAAATACACATTTAAGATAAATATAAAATAAGTAAAATAGAATAAAATAAAAGGGATAAAGTCAAATAAAATCGGGAAAGGCTCTCCTATAAAAGTATGTTTAAGAAGGGACTTAAAAGAGTTCACTGACTCAGCTGACCTGATTTCCTCGGATAGGCTGTTCCAGAGCCTCAGGGCCCTGACAGCAAACGCTCTGTCCCCTTTAGTTTTCAGTGGAGACTCTGGAACAGACAACAGACCTCTGCCCGAGGATCTTAATGTACGTGCTGGTGCATTTGGTACAAAAAGGTCAGAAATGTAACAAGGCGAGAGGCCATGAAGAGCTTTAAAAGTGATCAATAGAATTTTAAAGTCAATTCTAAAACATACAGGGAGCCAGTGTAATGAAGCTAAAATAGGGGTAATGTGGTCATATTTCTTTGTTCTGGTTAAAAGCCTGGCAGCTGAGTTCTGGACAGTCTGGAGTCGATCAGTAGATTTTTGGGTTAAACAAGTGAAAAGGCTGTTGCAATAATCCAGGCGTGATGAGATGAAGGTGTGTAAAATGGTCTCGGTGTCCTTAAAAGTTAACATTGATCGAATTTTTGCTATATTTTTAAGTTTATAAAAACATGATTGACAAGCTTTGTGGTGTGCTGCTCAAAATTTAAATTACTATCAAACCAAACACCAAGGTTTTTGCAACAGGCTTAATGTGATTTACTAGGGAACCAGCAGATGGCAGTATTTGTTTTGCCATCTGCTGGGACCCAATGACCAGGATTTCTGTTTTGTCTGAGTTCAGCTGGAGGAAATTATTTGACATCCATTTTTTAACTTCACAAAGGCAGTTGTTAAGTGAACTCAGCATTCCAGGGTCTGTGGATCTGACGGGCAAGTACATTTGTTTGTCTTCAGCATATATATGAAAAGAAATACCATGTTTATGGATAATATGTCCAAGGGGAAGCAGATACAAGGAAAACAAAATGGGTCCTAAGACCGACCCCTGAGGCACACCATATTTAACTGGACAGAACGAAGAGACATAGTTGTTTACAGACACGCAAAACTTCCTATTTGACAGGTAGGATGAAAACCATTCTAGGGCAGTACCAGAGATCCCCACCCAGTGCCTCAGTCTGTCTAACATGATGTTGTGATCAACTAGTGTCAAAAGCAGCACTAATCTTCAGGAGTACCAGGACTGAGCACATACTTTCATCAGCAGACATTAAAAGGTCATTGGTGACTTTAAGCAGGGCTGTCTCAGTGCTGTGGTACTTCCTGAAACCAGAACTTTTCAAATAATTTGTTATTTTCCAGTACAGTGAGCAGTTGTTTGGACACAATTCTTTCTAAAAATCTTTGCAATAAAAGGCAGTTTTGAAATTGGTCTACAATTTTGTGGGAGGGAGGGATCTAAACCAGGTTTCTTCAAAAGTGGGTTCACGCAAGCTGTTTTAAAATAATCAGGGACACAACCAGTAGATAGGGAGCTGTTAAAAACAGACATGAAATGGGGCCCAACAGAATCCATTACTTTCAGGAAAAACTTTGTAGGTATTACAAGTGGGCTGGAGGATACTCTCATTTGTGATACTGTTTTTAAAAGCTCAGACAAGTCGATGGGATAAAACTGGTTAAAACTCTGTTGTTGCTGGTGAGGGACCTCTGAGTAAGAGGCAGTGGGGTTAACAGAGGCTCTGATTGACACCACCTTATTGAAAATAAAAGATAGATAAAATAAGATAAAAACTATTCACAGTCATCATTACTTCCAGCTGAGGCACAAGGAGGGTTTGGGTTTACCAGCTGATCCACAGTCTTAAACAGAAACATGGGATTGTGTTTATGTGTAGTAATGAGTTCAGAAAAATAGTGTGTTTTCGCATCCTTAACTATGTTATTGTAGTTAATTAATAAATCCTTCAGACTGAGGTAATGGACTTGGAGACTGGATTTTTTCCCTCTGCGCTCTGCTTTCCTGCATTCCCTTTTTAGGCTGTGAATGTTGTTATTTATCCAGGGTTGCTTACTAGCTTTAGACGTAGGCCTAACCTTTAGAGAAGCAGTAATATTTAGTGACAACAAGCAGATATGATTGAAGTGATCAACCGGATTGTTGGTGTTGGAATCAGACAGGTGTTGGCTTTGGCTCTGAAAGAATGTGCAAAACTTTGAAACACTTTGTTCATTAAAGATGCGAGAACACACGGAGCTTGGCGAATCGCAGCTAAAAACAATACATCTGTGGTCAGATATGGTCCACTAATTCCACAGAGGAAATGCTGACATCCAGGGTAAAAACCAAGTCCAGTGTATGACCACGGCTATGTGTTTGCTCTTTGACATGTTGTTTGAAAGAAGTGGCCATATTTAAAAAGTCAGTTGCATTAACATTTGTGGGGTCATCAACATGAGTATAAAAATTGCCACAAAGAACAATTCTGTCATAATTTAAAACCAGAGTAAATAAAAATTCAGGAAGTTCTGAAAAAAATTCCTCCAGGCGGTTTTGGGGGGTGATAAATTATAACAAATATAATAGGTTGCAGCCCTCCAAGTTTAAGAGTGAGAACTTCAAAGGAGTTAAATTCATCACAGTGTACTTGATGACATTTAAAATTTTTCCTATACACGCTCACTAGTCCACCACCACGACCACTGACCCTCGGTTGACTAAAACAATCATATTGAGGCGGACACAGTTCAGCTAGCTGGCTATAGTCATTCATTTGCAACCACGATTCAGTTAAAATAAAATCTAGATTTGCAGACAAGATAAAATCATTTAAGATAAAAGTCTTACTTGACAGTGATCTCACATTGAAGAGAGCCATTTTAAATGAGTTTGTTCTGGGTGCTGGAGTTGGTGCAGTTGTCCTAATCCTATGATTGCTGTGTGGGATGTGCACATTTCGGTTTACTGGTCTATGCGTGATGATGACAGGAATAGAAGTCCTTGGAACAGTGCTGGAAGCAGACGGCTTTACATGCCAGCAGGTGGAGACAAGGGGATGAGGAGATGCCGGTTGTGGGGTTCCAGAGCAGGACTGAGCAGAATCTGCTTCAAAACTGCGTGCGGACTGAGGGTGGAGTGTGTGAGCTGCCGAGTGTTGTGTTGGAGTAGCAGTAACAGACCTGAGAGAAGGGCTACCCGACGGTGGAGGGTAGAGACGGCCTCTGAAGCGTCTGAGCACAGCCTCCTTCAGGATTCTGCGTCGGGAAGCGGAGGTTTTTGACTGGGATGATGGCCGCCAATCAGGCCCAGCGGCAGACCAGCTACCCAGCCGATCACCGTTAGCCGCCAGTGCAGGAGATGCAACCGGTAGAGGAGATGCAACAGTGTCGGCAGGTACTGTCCGCTGAAAGGGATCCGTATCAGGGAGACTCGAAGCCGCAGGTGCATCCACTGGATGGACCGGAGTGTCGTCAGACACGGCTGCATAGTGGTTGGAGAGGTCGATGTGCGGAGGAGAGGCCGCCCCGTCCGCTCTCTTGCAGCCACGGACCACCACTTCAGCCCAGGTTGACTGATACTTCGGAGTCAAGCAGGAGGAAAGCCTTTGAAGGCTAGAGGGGTCCCATAGCACGGTGTCCTGGATGTTAGCGGTTGCGCTAAGAGAAACAATTTGTTTGGCATGTACTGAAGCCACATCCATAAAGCCAGTCAGCAGGGAATCGTTCTCTTTGAGTTCCTCTGAAAGTCGTCGGATGTCTTCCATAAGGTCAGCAATCTTTTTGTTCGCTTTCTTAAGGAGTATGCAGTCCTCATGGGGCAGAGTTATCTTGGCTAGCATAATGTTAGTTGCCGGAGCTTTGTTGTGGTCAGTAGTGTTGATAGCGTTTTTACGGTCATCTAGCTTAAAATCCCTGTCGGATGACTAAAATCCTTAACCCACGTAAAACTTAAGCTAAAAACTTAAGTTAAATAAAAGGATGTAAAAAAATGTAACGTAAAAGTGTGGATTAAAACTGGATAAAAGTCAGGTTTAAGACGGAGCTTCCGACAGATAGCTACAGACGCCAACATCAGCAGCATCCAACACCAGCGCTAAAAGCTAACCAGTGCAGAACACCACTAGCATCAATACTGCTGGCAAACGTCCGCTCATTGGAAAATAAACTGGACTACCTAAGGTTAGACTCAACAACAAAATGGGAGGTGAGAGACTGCCATGTCTTAATTTTTACTGAGACATGACTGAATGATGCAGGACGTTATCAGTGTGGAGGGGCTAACTACTTTCTGGGCAGACAGGAGTGTGGCTCTTAGTGGCAAGACCCGTGGCGGGGGTGTGTGCATATTAACAACAATACAGGAATGCAAACAGGAGTAACTCACATTGTTCCCCAGACATTGAGGTTTTGACAGTTACATTTCATCCCTTTTATCTACTGCTGTTTACATACCCCCGGATGCAGACACAAAGGTGGCTTTAAACAACCCCTACTGCGCCAGAAATGATCAGCGAACCATTCACCATGAGGGAGTATTCATTGTTGCTGGAGATTTCAACCAGGAAAATTCACCCCCACTTTTACCAACATGTGGACTTTGAGACCAGGGGTAACAACTTACTGGATCATGCTTATACCAACATTAAAGAGACATTCATTCAAAGCATCATCATCATCATCATCATCATGGCTCATCAGACCACATCACTGTTATGTTAATAGCAGCATAAAGAACACTGCTGACCAGAACAAAGCCCTCTTTGAAGCAGGTGAGGGTCTGGTCAGATGGAGTCATGGAAGCATTACAGGACTTGTTTCGGGCTATATTCAAAAATGTATGGAGGATGTCAGCATCATGAAGAACATCAGAGTGTGGGCAAACTCTAAACCATGGATGACCTCGGAGGTCCACGCTCTGCTGAAAGCAAGAAACTCAACAGCCCTTAGACCCTAGAGCCAATCTAAATAAGACAGTCAGAATGGCAAGAGTCCATGGATAAAAAATCCACAGTCACTTTCAAGATCACAGAGATACTAAGAGACTGGCTGGGAATTCAAACTGTTACAGACTGCAGGTCTACTCCCCAGGCTTGTGATAACAGCACCAGCTTCCTAAACCATCTCAATAATTACTTTGGCAGGTTTGAAACATTGAACATCATACCAGCAATGAAAGCTACTCCACATCATAATGACAAGGTGCTAAGTCTTGACCCAGCTGGTGTCAAACAGACCCTGAGGAAAATCAACCCACAGAAAGCTGCAGCTCTAGACTTATACCAGGGAGCGTGTTCAGTGGGTGCGCTGACTTATGTCCTAACAGACATATTTAACATATTCCTGAGTCAAGTCATTGTGTCATGTTTCAAAACCTCAGCCATCTTCCCAGTCCCAGAAAACCCTTCAGTTACTTGTTTAAATGACTATCGACCGGTAGCACTCACTCCTATAATAATTAAGTGCTTTGAAAGCTGTATAGCATCAAAATAATTGGTGCACAATGTGCATGTTTTTTCTATTTGGCAAAGATAACTTATAATAGTTATTAACAACAATGTTGTAAACTGTGAACACCAACATACTGATGTGAAAGCAGCCACAGCAGCTACACAGTCAACAACAGAACTAAAGGAGAGGAAGAGGGAGAGACAGCACCTGGACGAGAGAGAGGCATGACCCACAACCAGTTCCTCAAAGTTTCTAATAATGCAACGCAATGAGGATCCAGATGTTTTATAGAAAGACAGCATCTGTCTGTCACTGTTAACAGAGACTCCAGTCTGCAGTGGAGCTCAGACAATTCACTGATGAACCACAGAGCTGTGGGGTAACATTAGGCTTTATGATCAAAGAAAGGTTTTATATCAGGTCCACACCTCTGTCCATGCTCACACTTTCTCTCTCTTGCTCGCCTGCGTTAGGTGTCTCTCCCTCTTTTTATTATCATTATAATCTGTTTTTAGGGGTGTGAGGGAGTCGCAGCAGCCCTTGTTACCATGCCCATGTCTCTACACACCGAGTGAAATAAGACCTAGTTTATTTTAAAAGTGGGTGAATTATTCCATTCTTGCATGTCAGTCAGGATCCTTTGGGGAGGATCTTTATTAAAACATCTTCACTTTCAATCACCTGGCTGAGCCAGACATTTTGGCCAATTTCAAATGCTAATAGTACACCATCACACCATAGTATAGAGAAACAGACAAAATGATAACACATATTGAAAGATAAAGTATTGAAGAGTCATTTCCACTATAGTTTGATTTGTTAGCAACCTCTCCTTCGAACACCACGTCACTCAAATCGCCCTTTTATACCTGAAGAACTTAGCTTTTCTCGCATACACAGCAGAGAAGGAAAGGGTCAGTCATGACCCCTGGTCTCCTTTGTGTTTTGTGTTCCCCTCTCCTGTTGCCTGTGGGTTTGTCTTGTCTGTTTCTCTCGGTGTTGTGTTTGTGGTTGTGGCACTGACACAGTCTCTCCCCTGGCTCCTAGAGACCTCTGATTACACACACCTCTTCATCAAACTCATCAGCCGCAGTATATCTACCCAACCCAGTCATCGCCAGATTTTTCAGTCTACTACCTCGGTAGTAACTGTCAGGTGTCAGTAGTAGAGCTCTCGTTCACTTTGTGTTTCTTTGATTGTTTGCTTCCTGCAATACTAATGTCTGCTCTCCTGTGTTCACGCTCTGCATCGTTGTTACCCAGCCTCTCCAGAGATTCCTCATCCACTTCTACCTCCCTGTCTGCTCCGTTCACTCCAGCCACTGCCTGCCTTCCCCTGTGCTTCCCCACTGGAAAACCCTCAGCTCACGCCATTCCATTCCCCGCTTCCTTCTGCAATAAATTTTTTTTAAACATTTACTGCTGCCTTTGACTGAAGCCTGCTTTTATGTTTGAAACCAGCCAACCCTTACAGAAAGTAGTATTGACTGCAGCAACATGCAGACATCAAACAGAAGCTGCAGCCTTCCACCACAGCCTGTCCTGGGGTGAGAGCTTCTCCTGCCTGTGGCATCCCTTGTTAAATTGTGTGTGTTTGTGTGTATGTGTGAGTGTGTGTATGGGAGAGAGAGCGAGCGAGAGAGAGAGAGAGAGTGTGTGTGTGTAATTCAGATACATGCACCCAATTAAGAATAAGTGTTGACAGGCGTGGAGCACTGCTCCATATTTGAATTAGAAATTCTCTAGAGTGAAGTAATGCTTGTGCCTCGGAGACCTCATCTAATCTGACTGCACCTTTCGATCTGTGACATAAGCTGAAAAACTCGTAAAGCTCCCCCTACAACCAAGCTGTTTATATAGGAATTGATTAAATTCTGGGCAAAAGAGAGCTTGTATCATAAAAAGAGATCGATAGCGCTGATTCTTTTTAGATAAGAATTACAGATTTAAGTTGTGTTGAACAGATGCAGGACCCGGTGACATTGGATCTTTTGCAACACAATGAAAAGTTGAGAAATACTATTGATGTCAGCCTGCAGGAGACTTTTCTTTTGATGATCCGCTGTAGCAAACACAGTAGAACGGTTTTGGAGGCAGTGCAGCTCAAGCAGAGGCTGTCTGAGGTTGCTCTCTTCATCAGCTGCCTTTTCTATCTTAACACTGGCAGCCGAGACTGATACATGATGCCTGGAAGAATAGGGAGCAAAGGGAATTCAGCTGTCACAGAGACCCCAAATATAACCTGAAAAAAGCTTCATTCTCCCTGCCTTTGTCTCTCTAACCCTCCCTCTCCCTATTCAGTCATACATCCTCTCATCCTCATCTCTCTTGCTCTTTCTAGGTTTAAAACTCACTTGCAAATGCAAAGAAAACTATCCATTTTTAATTGTTTGAAAAGATCCACCTCTCTCGATGACATGCGGCTGAGATTATGGAAAGCTCACCTATACAGCTGGCAATGTAAAACGCTTTCTTGGATGTTGCTCCCACACTGAGGCTTTTTTAATAGGAAGCTTGGCTTTCTTCCATTTACCAACTTTTTCAGACAGCAGATCTGCAATTCATACTGCCATTTTTTTATATCGTATAGTCGTCAGAGCTGAAAAATAAAAATTTGATAAAATCAAATTCAGGCTGTAATGAGGATTGAGGATTGACCTAGTCATCAACATAAAAGTCTTGCACAGCAAATTAGCTGTATATGTATATTCTGTATCAGCCCCCTATGTTGAGCAATAACAAGCTAGTCCAAATATTCATTGACACGTGCTCAGTGCTGTTTGCTATATTGAGAACCATTAATTACATTGCAATTAACCATGGAGCTAGAGATTTAAAAAAGGTTTGCTGGATTGAACAGTTCTCATATGGGAGCAGCAATCTCCATATATACGAATCCATGCTGCTACAGCAGCACAGTTGGAGTGTAAAGAGCTAAATTGGTTGTTATTGTCAATTAAAATGACTCCATCTATAAATCAGCTTTTCCATTTGTAGTTTTAACCAATGAACAGTAAGTTCAAATCTGTAAAATAAATTTGTCAGAACCATACTCTAAATGCCCTTTGTCGTGGAAATGATATTCCTGATTAAATGTAAGAGGACACAATTTTCTGCCATAACACCCTCCTGTAATGCCCCACCTCTCCCAGTCCCTGTCGTCTGTTCTTTTTGGTGTTTTTTTAAATGATCTGGTGTGATTTAAATGATGATGAACTAGTGCTGAGCAAATTCAATTTCATGATCAATTGTCACAATAACCTTTACATTAACGATTTGGGCAGCACTGTGATGCAGTGGTTAGCACTGTTGCATGACAGCAGGGTTCCTTTCTGTGTGAAGTTTGCTTGTTCGCCCTGAGCCTGCTTGAATTTTGTATGGGTGGGCCGCATGCGACCACATCAAATGCCAGCACCAAATCTGAAGGATAACATCTTTTGCCCTGTTTTATTTTTCTCTCTTCCACTTAGTTCCTGTTGGTTTCCCGATTAGGTCAACTTTAGCGACCTTAACCTAGGACAACAGATGCTATCCGATCTGCTAGCCTGAGCTACTGTCTCTGCCTTATGAGTCGAACTGTTGTCTACCTAACAAGGACAGTTACATGTGAGAAATAACTAGACCTGGAAGGTCACTGGCAATACAGTCAACTGATTCAATAGAGTTAACAAATGATGTACATTTCTCATACAGTTCAAGATAGCTCCTGTCATTTCTCTTTCCCCAAAGAAACAGAATCTGAATGGGGTTTATTGCCAGGTACATTTTCACATAACAGGAATTTGCCTTGGTATACATTGGGGCTTTACAGAACATAAATATAGAAATATAAATATAGTAGAGCTGGGCAACAATTAAATTTTAATCGCGATTAATCGCGTGATTTTCTATTTATTACTTTTTACTAAATACTTATAAGGACATCAACAGGTGGGAATTAGCATGACAGCACATCCCTGCAAAAGTAGATGTAGGCCTATCAGGTAAAGTTATGTAGCCTATAATTTTAACTTAAGTTAAATTGTCCACAGCTGTGTTGCACACAGAAGCTGTTGCCATGGTTTCTGTCCATAGAGCGCCCGCTGTTTACTCGTGGAGTGCTTGTCTCCCTGTCTGGAGCACTGAGCAACCCTGCGGGGCCAAGCGACTACGTTGATTGGACATTTAAAAAACGTTCCTAAGATAATCTTCCCCAATACTAATCAGCGTGCAGTGTGTAGCTATCCACTCCAGTATGGCATTTAATTGTTTGCTTGTCTTGCCTTTGTTTACTTCTCCCACATGGGACTCCCAAGTCTGCCAAAGCCTCACTCCACTGCTTGTTTAGGTGGGTGATTGAACGTGCGATAAAATAATTGTCGGCGTTAATTAATTAATGCATTAACGCGATAATAATGTGTTAACTTGCCAAGCCCTAAAATATAGATAAAGTAAAGAGATCAAAAATGTACAAGTATACAAAATAATACATTAATACAATAATACTAATGAAAAAAAAAGAATGCAAAAAATATACGGGGTATTAACAAGGAATGTGCAAAACTTCACAGTAAGCATAAAAGAATTAGTGCAATGGACAGTTCAAAGTTGAGCATTGTTGTAATGTGTTGTAATGTCAGGTGTTGTGTCAGGTGTGTGTGTGTGTGTGTGTGTGTGTTTG
Source organism: Micropterus dolomieu (assembly GCF_021292245.1). NCBI lineage: Eukaryota > Metazoa > Chordata > Actinopteri > Centrarchiformes > Centrarchidae > Micropterus > Micropterus dolomieu. Next base: position 21,143,572 of record NC_060150.1, read on the forward strand.
GGAGGGGGCATACAGGTCCTGGCGGGATGGAAGGTGGCAACCAATCACCTTCACTGCAGACTGAATGGTGGCAGCAGCGTACCAGGGGGTGACAATGGCCAAGCCCTAAAATACAGTTCTACTGTCGCTTCGAAAGACAATGGGAGTGACCCAACACCATCCCCCGTCACACCACTTATCAGCCACAGTCCACCATTGTGGTTAAATAGCTGAGTTTCCCTGCCAGTCAGTCAGAAATGAAGAAGTCCTTTTGGATGAGGGACGAAACGTCTTCCATTATCTTCAACCAAGTCCAGTTGCTCTTGATTTTAACCTTCGTTGGATGATCTGTTAACCATTTCAATAAAATGGTATCATCCTCTTCTGCTCTAGGTTTCAGGAGCTGATACAGATTCCCACTTACATCAGTATGGCCTCCTTAAGATTGTCTCTGCCTTGCCACATGCCTTGCAGAGCTGACAATTTTCCTCAAGCTTGCCACTTCCTGCTGTTTAACCCATGCACTGGATAACTGGGCGCTGATTGGGTTTGACTGATTGCAGTCATAGTCACATAATGTTGGTGTGCTTGGAAGGTCTGGTTCAATTCAATTTTATTTATATTGCGCCAAATCACAACAACAGTTATCTCACAGCGCTTTTCATGAAAGAGCAGGTCTAGACCATACTCTATGATGCATTTACAGAAGCCCAACAGTTCCCACCAAGAGCAAGCACTAGGCGAGAGAGGCAAGGAAAAACTTCCTTTTAAGAGGCAGAAACCTCGAGCAGAACCATGGCTCAGGGTGGGCGGCCATCTGCCTCGACCGGTTGGGGGTGAAGGAGAGAGAGAGAGAGAGAGAGAGAGAGGGAGAGGGCAAGAGAGGAACAGAGAGAGAAAGAGAGGGATGGAAGGAGAGAGAGGGGGAGGCAGCCTACACAGTATACACACAGAGGTACAGACAGTAAAGGTGATGTTGCTATAGACTAAATGAAAAATGGTATAGATATTTATAGTAGTGGTAATGATAACAGTCGTAATGTTAATGATTATAATAACAATAATAATAATAGGACTAGCAACAATAGTCGTTGCAGTAGAGGGCGCCGAGCAGGAACACGGGGGCAGCAGGTGACCCGCAGCCACAGATCCAGACTCCACAGCTCCAGAGCCAGAAAACCTGCAGGAAGTGATAGGAGGATAGAGGAGAGGGACAAGAAAGCACAAGACTACCGGAAAGGGGAGAAGTTGTGTTAGTAACATGCAATAATGGGATGAGGTTGCATACAGAGGGAGAGAAAGTAGAGGAGAGAGGAGCTCAGTGCATCATAGGAAATCCCCCGGCAGTCTAGGCCTATAGCAGCATAACTAAGGGATGGTTCAGGACTCACCTGAGCCAGCCCTAACTATAAGCTTTATCAAAGAGGAAAGTCTTAAGCCTACTCTTAAATGTGGAGATGGTGTCTGCCTCCTGAACCCAAACTGGAACCTGGTTCCACAGGAGAGGAGCTTGATAGCTCAACGCTCTGGCTCCTAGTCTACTTTTGGAGACTCTAGGAACCACAAGTGACCCTGCATTCTGGGAGCGCAGTGCTCTGGTGGGGTAGTAAGGTACTATGAGCTCTTTAAGATAAGATGGTGCC
>NC_060150.1:21145293-21165406 GCF_021292245.1 Micropterus dolomieu
TGTTCCTATTTTCCTCTATTAATGACAAGTAGTACGCTGCTCTGGCATTACGGAGGGCCTTCCTATAAGTTTTAAGACTATCTTGCCAAATTAAACGAGAATTTTCCAGTTTTGTGGAACGCCAATTCCTCTCAAGTTTCCGCGATATTTGCTTTAATTTGCGAGTTTCAGTATTATACCATGGAGCTAACCGTCTCTGTTTTATTATTTTCTCCGTTACTTTGTGACTTTATAATGAATTTAGAGCTGATGGAATCGCATCCTTACATTTAGCTACAGCACTATCAGACAGATGTCTTGTATAGAAATGTTTGCCCAATGGCGTGTAGTTCAGCAATACCAACTCAAAAGTTATCAAACAGTGGTCGGACAAAGAGGGATTCTGTGGGAACACCACTAAATGTTCAATTTCAATACCATACACCAAATGGTATTGAAATGCAGGAGCAGAGAAGTGTGTTAGACTGCGACTCTGCCTCCTGGTCTCAACTCTGGATTGTCATGGATTTGGTCCACTAATAAACTTGGCCAGATTTCTAGAAATGAGTGCTGCTCCTTCCCAAGTGGGATGGACGCCGTCTCAGAATCAGACCAGGTCTTCCCCAGAAAGTCTGCCAATGATCTACAAAGCCCACATCGTTTGCTGGACACCACCTCAACAACCAGCGGCGGAATGACGACATGCGGCCATACATGTCATCACTGGCCAGATTTGGCAGTGGTCCAGAGAAATCTACGATGTCCGACATTGTTTTTGCATATGTACACACCGTCTCAACATTAATCTTAGTGACCTCCGATTGGCGTAACCGGGAGTCATTACCGCCGACGTGAATAACAATCTTACTGTATTTACGTTTATCCTTAGCCAGCAGTTTCAAATAAGACTCAGTGTCGCCCGCTCTGGCCCCAGGGATGCACTTAACTATGGCCGCTGGCTTCGCTAACTTCACGTTTCTCAAAATGGAGCTGCCAATGATCAGAGTTGGTTTCTCAGCGGGTGTGTCGCTGAGTGGGGAAAATCTGTTAGAGACGCGAACAGGTTGATGGTGCCCCGTGGACTTTGAATGCTTACGACTATTCCTCCTTCGGACTGTTACCCAGCCACCCCTTCCTGGCTGCACGGGAGATGCCGGTGGGACGGCAACTACAGGCTAACTCAGGCCGTTCCGCACCGACTACTGGGGACTGGCTAGCTACAGTAGCTAAAGACTGATCTAAACTCCCACGCTGCTGCTCCTGAGGGTAGGTGATCTACTCCTCAAAGTGGATGGTTGCTCTATCTCTCCATCTCAAGAAGTCTGCAACCTTGGTGTCATTTTGGACTCCACCCTTTCCTTCCAGTCACATGTCAAACTCATTACCAAATCTGCTTTCTACACCTCAAAAACATCTCTAGACTTCGACCATCACTCTCAGTTTATTGCATTACATTTTATTGCTCTGTCTCTGCAATTATGTGTAAAGCGTCCTTGGGTCTCATGAAAGGAGCTATATAAATATAACTTATTATTATGAAAGAAGCATCAACTCTACAACCTTAAGAGGACTGGTTTGAAACACCTTTGTTGCGATAAAAACACAAGACCCCTTTCACTGATGGACTGTAATGTAGCCATGGAAAGTCTTGGTACTACATCTCTTGAAATGCCAATTGTTGATACAGTGGGGATATTGTTGGTATGGCTTTGTGCAGTCACTGAGATCTGAACTAAAAACTGTGCTCCTATCCACTGTGCTGTTGCTGGCATTATATTCTCCTTGTGCTGTTGTCGTCACAGGGATGATGAAGGCATGAGAATATGGGCACAATCCCAATGTCCACACTCACAGACTCAGACTTTGAGGAGCGTTCCCGGTCCACGAGAGCTGAGGGCTGTCCCACTGTCAAGTTGTCAAGTGCGTGAGGGACATTTTGAGCCCTTTTTTGTCTGAGGGAATTGCCCACAGTTCATGTGAAACACCAGGGTAAGCCCGGAAGTGGGAGAAAAATCACATCAAACCGCTTTATAAGGTCGGTAAAGAAACAAGCATGGAAGGAGCGACCAACCATGATGCTAACATGATCAGGAAAAAAAAAGTTTACATGTAAGCAGGGCTTGACATTAACACCCGCCAACCCGCCAAATGCGGGTGGATTTTGGCCATGGTGGGTAACACAGTCACTCCCACAAGCCACTTTGGCGTGTTGAAAAATTGTAGTCTTGTCAAAAGGCATAAATAACAAACGAATTGCAATGTAGCATTATGATACTACAACTCCCATGAGTACTACCTGCACATAGTGTTTGCTCATTGGTCCATTAGTGAAGGCTTTTGTCTTGCGCGCTACTGACGAACGACACTGTAAACCGAGGACTGTGGGATTTTTGGCCTGCCATTAATTGTCCACTTAACCAGTGGCAGCCATGACAAAGCAGTCTTTTTTAATAGCAGATGAATCCACACAACAGGCATGTCTCACTCTTTCACCTCTCTCGCGAGGGTATGCTGACTTTTGTAAAAGAGAATATAAAAGTCTGTCACATGGCAGCCACAGTCCCTCAGACTTGTAGACCGTCAGCCTCCCAGTCGCTTTCAACTTGATGGTATGATCTCTGTCATCACACGCGATGTGAGTGTGCGTGGCCGTCCAGTGTACAGGTGAACGAAGGAAAGAGAAAAGGCAGAGCAGAGGCGGGGAAAAGCAGGAGGAATGTGCCGTCAAATGCTGTAAAATATATCTTCACGATTAAGAAACATGCTGGTGTTTAAAAAAGAAAACAACATACTACTACTAGCAAGGCTGCCCTTTATATCGTCATATCACAACTACCTTTCTGGAGTTGATTCTATGTTTTAATAAAAAGTCATGCCATGTATGAAAGCAGAAGATGCGTTTGTAGGGGAATAATCTGCAAAATAAATACCTGTATACTCAATTCATAACTCCAGTTACTCAGAGCTACAGCAGAGATAATATATATGATAAACAGCTCTGAGGAAATGCAGATGCAAAACAAACACTCCAAAAGTGCACAAAAATGATATTTGTGATGTTTTCAAAAAAAACATCACACACAATTTAATCAGAGCTAATGATAATATTAGTACATTTTAGCATGCCAATTTAAGTGTGCTATTGTCAACTTTAATCATGTAAAATGTAATTTCCCAACAAAAATGTGGCTAGTGAAAATGCTGTACTAACTTTGGAAAACCACTACCCATATTGGCTCATAAGCAAAAAAGTAAATGTCAAGGCCTGCATTTATCAAAGGCTGAGCTCACTAATGGTCCAAATAGCCAGCAATGTGCGTAGTTTGTCCTAAGATGGCATGATGATAAATTCCAAATATGCTTTCCATCAGAATTGATCCAACAACATTACTACTTGTTTACAACAGGGACTGAACAACAAACCCTTCAATTTATGCGTCTGCGGATGGAGCACGAGACACAATTTACTGTCCACGGAAAGGCTTCTGCTTATGAATTTGAGTAAGTATTCAGCAAGTAAACTTTAACAATGTCAGTTTATGATTGTTTAGCTGTAAACTGTGTGTGTCATGTAGTAGCCTACTCCGGCTGCAGTCGACCTACAGTTCTCCATCTGTATCCATTTCTCCACACAATGAACCCCCAACTTTGCTTTTCTCAACAATGTGGCCATAAAATAGAGGGGACTAGAAGCTCTAAGTAAAGATATCTGTAATTACATTTTGACTAGTAAGTAATACCTAGGCCAGATATGTGTATGGGGTTTCTCATTAAAGATATATACAATTTATTTGCAGATTTATAGTATGTGAATTGCAGATATCTAAAACTGAATTATGACTACTTGTAATTCCAGTTTTAAATCTACAATTTAATTCTGGCAAGTCAAAATTCCAGTTCAAGGTATCTTTAATTCCCCTCACTTCAATCTATCAACATTGTCATTTTGAGATATCTTAACTAGTCGGAATGACATTATACTGGAATTATGACTAGTCAAAATTAGGTTATGGATGGGGCGCAGTTAGCTCAGTTGGTAGAGTGTGCACCCCGTGTATAAGGCTGGATTTTTTGTGGAACAAAGAAACAGCACCAGAACCCCTCTGGTTTGTACCTAAATTTGACTTTTAAGAGAACTCAAATCCTGTATTCCTATTGGCCAAAGCCCCCCAGGAGTGCAGGAGACCATGTGGCAGAGCCATGATGTTACTGAACCCATTAACCCATACAGTACCACCAAGCACAACTCTCCTGCCCAAAGCCATAATGAGCCACCCAGTCGGCCGCTGACCGCGGACAGGCGACCGGGTCAGCCTGTGACCCCGGCGAATCAGGCTGTCCATCCATCTGTCCATCGGGCAGGAAGCGAGCCACTCTGAGTATCGCTCTTAAAGTGGTCGGACCTGCTTATGAGGCGCTCTGGTGGCCATGAAGAGAAGCCACTCCGCCGCCCCAGCCGCGACCCTCGAAAGGGCGAGGGAGGGTCATGAGCGCCGGCCCCACAGGAGGGAGCGCCTCCCTGCGTGGGGGGCATGCGTGAGTCAATCCGATGGCAAGGTGCGGCCGCCAGGGGGGGGAGCCGGTATTCACTCCACTGGGGATGCATCAAGAGAGACCTTCACACATGGACAGAGGGATCTGCATGGGGTTCCCCCTCTGCGTGGTGGGTGGGGCCGCGTAAGGCTTCCCAGATACACCCACGGGTCCACAGCCATTCCACGACCCTGACACCCTCGGGGAAAAGGAGGCGGAGGTGGACACGGTTGCCTCGAGGTCCACACAAGGTGGGGCTACCACGCTCGTGGGCTGGAGGGGCGGAGAGCTTCGGGTCTGCTCGTGACCGCAAAGCCAGAAAGCGTGACGGCTGCCTGGCCGGCTGCAGCTGGACCGCGGGAGAAACAAGCTGAGCGGGGTGAAGGGGGAGGGCTGCTTATGACGTTGGAGCCGGGCTGCATGAAGGCCATCTGGCCAGCTGTAGCCGGTCCGTGTAGTGTGGAGGAAATGTGTGAAAAGGTGGCCACTGACTCGGCAGAGACAGCGGCGGGCCCAGGAAAAAGCTCTTTAGGGCTCTTTGTGTTTTATTTCAAAACGGTTTGGGTTTCGAACAAAAGTGCAAACAGAACAGGCACAGGAAACACACATTTCCCCCCCAAAATGTCATTGGTGATTCCCAGTGTGTCGAGGCTGCGCAGGAGGGTTGGACCATGAGTAGGCCAAAGCCAGAGCCTTGGGAGTGACATGGAAAACGAACTGCAAGCAGATCAACAGCAGATCGAGGGCTTCGTCCAGAGAGCGGGTGGACCTCCACACCTCGTCATCCTGAAAGGCAAAACTATCCCCCCGGCGCCACCACTCTTCGAGGGGGAGAAGGGCGCAGAACGGGTACCGCGAACCGAGAGTGAGCGCTCGGCCGGCGTGCTCTGGTCCGAGGCACGCCTCGCAGCAGGGACGGAGATCACCCAGCACGATGTAGCCTGTGTGGCAGACGCTGGAAGACATAGTTCTTCTTGTTTTCCGGTTGGAAAGTCTTTTACGCTTTAGACAAATCTTCTGCTCTTTAGACAGCTCAGTGCTGAAGAAAAATGGGAGCCGAAGGCTGGGTCTCACCGTTGTATATATACAAGGTGCGGACGTAGGCGAGGCCCACGCTGTAGGTTGGGCATAGGCTAAAATTCTCAGTGCCGCGCAGGCAATAGCGATATCGTTAGAGGGCAAAGCCTATATGTAATAGAACTATTTGTGATGCTGGGCATTGTGTCTGAAATTCATGTGATTGTCCCCTCAGGATTCCTCCACATGAGAAAAATTCATATATGGTTCAGCCTAAACCCAAAAGATATGCTGACTATTACTACCTCGCTGCAGTCAGAACTGGCGTTCTGGAAACTCCCCCATATTCTGTTGTTGGGGTTCATGCAGTGTCCACTATTGACATATATTACTATTTAGCCTGTGTGTCATTAATAATGATTTTTCAAAGTCATTATCAGTGTATTGACTCCATTAATAATGGTGATGCACCACTGGTTGTTTCAATTCACACAACTGCCTGACTTTTCAGCCAAGCGCCGTGTGGACAACCACCAGAGAAGGACGCTGACCAGGATCAATGACCTCTTATTCTTTGTGATAGAGAAAGGAGGGAAGTCCAAGTGCATCTGATGGACAGCTTTAGGATGACAGGTCTGGGGAGTTGAAGGAAAGAAGATGACCTGAGAGAAGAAAGCAGGGACCAGAAACAGGGGCAGATAGAGTAGTACAGAGGGCTGGGGATGAGACTGGCTTACTTAAATTAATATATATTTCTTAAAATAGTAATATGCTTTGCACACAAACACGTCTCCTAGTTTGTCTCTGTATATTTGTGTAGCTATGTCTTGTTTTCTTTTCTGCTAACTTTCAACAATCTCCTCTCCAGAGAGTGGACATCTTTATTGAACTGAACTCCCCACGAATCTTGCCATCAGTAGTTGAAATGTCATTTCAAGAAAAAAAAGAACAAAACTCCCAATGAGCAAACTCGAAATGAAATACAGAATGTTATAATACAAGTTTGAAAATATCAACAGACCCAGTTCCTCATGCAAACAATGAGATTGATTTTTAACACAATGAAAAAGATTCCACGCTAACAAACTGAAAAGAAACAACGAAAAATCACTTATCACAGCAATGCAAGACACACAGGGAAATTGAATATTCAATCAGAAGGGGAAAAACAGTTTTTGTGACTACTATCAGAGATTCTCATTCAGACATTAAAAAGTATATCCAACATCCACTCTTTCCTTGATAGGATCTGTTGGAATTAATTTATATTAATCATGGTTGAAATACAAATCATTACTGTAATATAATGGATCTTGTTTATCATCGTTTGATATATATAATAGAAATAAATTCAATCAAAATAAACTGTATTAGGTTATATAAATAAGGTATATAAATGCTGCGGCTGGTTAAAACTATTTAAGGTGGGGCTGTGCCATATCCAGTCCGTTTCAGTAACCGTCCCAATACAATTTAAGACAAACTACTGGATACTAGTGCTCTGTGAAATAGTCATAAATTATTCAATGCCAATATTAAAAAGTTTCTTACACAAAAACATAAACAGTGAATATAAACATAGAAAGTGGCATGAAAAGAAAATACTCAAGTACAAATTCCTCTAATTTGTACTTCAGTACAGTAGGCCTACTAAAGTTAATATCCACCACTGGAAATAACCACATCTTAAAGACGTGGTATTATGCTCATTTTCAGGTTCAAAATCCTATTTAGGGGTTGTACCAAAACAGGTTTACATGGTTTAATTTTCAAAAAACACCATATTTTTTTTCATACTGCACATTCCTACATCTCCTCTTTTCACCCTGTGGTGAAGGCTTTGTTTTAGCTATGGAGTGATACATCTTGTCTCTAAATGATCTTTGTTGGGAGTTGCACATGCGCAGTTCCTAGTTAAGGATTACTAGCCAATCAGAATAATAAAGGTGGTGGGATTAGGGCAGAGAATAATACAGCCAGGGTTCAACCGACACGCTGCTGTGGTCCTTGTGTAGAGCCTCATATAAAGGTTATGGTGTACCTATAAACCACGTAACATGGTGTCAGAAATTAACTTGATCGTAACAGACGTTACGAGTAAGAGATATCATAGGACGGCGGCAAGTTCTTTTCTCTCTCTCTCTCCGGCCATCACCGAAAGTTTGGGGCTACCGCTAACGCTAGCGAGCTCACAGACGGCGACATGAGTCAGTTTCAAGTTTCTCCACCAGAGAAGTTGACATTCAAAGCCGACGACTGGGCTAAGTGGATTAAACGCTTCGACAGATTCCGCATTGCATCTGGATTGGAGACACAGGTGGACGAAAATCAAGTAAATGCACTGATTTACACAATGGGGGAGGAGGCGGAGGATATACTGGTTTCCCTGCACCTCAGCCCAGAGGAAGCGAGTGAGTACGACACGGTCAAGAGGAAGTTGGATGCTCACTTCGTAACACGCAGAAATGTGATCTTCAAGAGGGTAAAGTTTAACCAGAGGCAGCAAGAAATGGGGGAGTCGGCTGACAGCTTTCACACAGCGCTGCACTGCCTAGCGGAGCACTGTGGATACGGGGCTCTGCATGACGAAATGGTGAGAAATAGACTTGTTGTGGGTCTGAGAGATAAACGCTAGACACTAGAGAAAGCAATTAACAAAGCTTGACAAAGCGAGCAGGTAAAGCAGCAACAAGAAATGAATAAAAATGAACTTTAAAGCGGATATCTCCAACACTTAGCTTGACAGCATGCACGTGCGGCAGCACACTCTCAGAAAGAACAGTAGAAGTACTAAAGAGGAAATATATGTTGTAGAGGGGCTGTGCACACCACTGCTAGGCAGGCTTGCTGCAGTGGCACTGCAGTTGGTTGCCAGAATAAATAACATTAGCCTGGACTTCAAAGAGACAGTAAAAAGGGAGTTCCCAAAGCTTTTTTATGGATTAGGCAAAATGGAGGGTGCGTACAACATAGTACTGAAACCAGGCGCTCAGCCTTTCTCCCTCTCAACTCCCAGGCGCATCTCCCTCCCACTCCTGCCAAAGGTCAGAGAGGAGCTGGACCATATAGAGCAGCAGGGAGTTATCTCAAAGGTGGAGGGGCCCACTGAATGGTGTGCACCTATGGTGGTGGTGCCGAAACGCACGGGCAAGGTGAGAATATGCACCGATCTCACAGAGCTGAACAAATCCGTTATGAGAAGCACCCCCTCCCCTCAGTTGAACACGCCTTAGGACAGCTTGCTGGGGCCAAAGTGTTTTCAAAGCTAGATTCCAACGTAGGCTTTTGGCAGATTCCACTGTCCAAGGAGTCATCTCTGCTAACCACTTTCATAACTCCGTTCGGGTGGTATTGTTACAATCACCTGTGCTTTGGAATCTCGTCAGCACCAGAACACTTCCAGAAGCGCATGTCACGCATCCTGGAGGGCCTGGAGGGTGTTCTGTGTCAGATGGATGATGTGCTCATTTGGGAAGCCACACAGACGGAGCATGATGAGCGACTGTGGAGAGTACTGTCACGACTGCAGGAGGCGGGAGTGACGCTCAAGTGTGAGTTTTCCAAGAACAGGATAAAGTTCCTGGGGCAGGTCAGTGAGGCATCAGGAGTCAGTGCTGACCCTGATAAAGTGAGCGTGGTAAAAGCCATGCCAGCACCTAGTAACATCAGTGAGGTGAGACTCTTCCTGGGGATGACAAACCACCTGGGGAAGTTCCTGCCTCACTTGGTTGAAAGAACACGACCTCTCAGAGACCTGCTGAGAAAATCCAGTATGTGGGCCTGGGGGCCGCAACAACAGCAGGCCTTTGATAGCATCAAAGAAGAGCTGACGACACCCCCAGGGCTTGCATTGTATGACGAGAGGTTTGCAGAGTTCCTCATTGTAAAGAGTTTTCACATTGAAACCGACCACAAGCCTCTGATTCCTCTACTAGGCTCATAGAGCTTCGATGAACTTCCTCCACGCATACAGCGTCTGAGCATGCATCTAATGAGGTTTGTCTACACCATATCACATGTGGCTGGCAAAGACATTGCAACTGCGGATGTGCTGTCCCGAGCTCCTGTCAGACACACTGCAGAAGGATTGCAGGAGGAGGAAATCAACCTCTATGTTGACTTTGTCATAGCGAGTCTCCCAGCTACAGAAAAGAGAAATTCAGAGACACCAGGACGACGACCCCACACTCCAGCAGTTGAAGAAATTCTATGTTGAAGGATGGCCAGACAAATTCTCCATTGAAAGAGTGTTCCAGCCCTATCTGCCATTTTCAGGTGAGCTCACAGTCCAAGATAGTCTACTACTGTACGGCAGCAGGATAGTCATCCCAGTATTGCTCAGGGCAGACATCCTGTCCAAGCTGCACGAGGGCCACCTTTGTGGCACTTTGTTAATAACAAAATGCAGAGAGTGAGCTAAACATTCAGTGTGGTGGCCATGAGAGAGTAAATCTCAAAGAAAAAATGATGCCTACTGAGTTCCCGCCAAGACCATGGTCTACTGTAGGAGCAGATTTGTTCCAGATAGACAACCAACAATACCTGGTCATTGTGGACTATTTCTCAAGATATTTTGAAGTAGCCAAACTGACACAACCATCCACAACATCTGGAGCTGTGATTGATCACTTCAAGTCTATTTTTGCACGTCATGGTATACCTGAAGTGGTCCGCTCAGACAACGGCCCACAGTTTGCATCCGAGACCTTCAGAAAGAAAAAAGGTACAGACAAAAACTGCAACAGAACTATGACCGAAGACACAGAGCACGCGATATACCATACCTTCACCCCGGTGATCATGAGTGGGTCAAAGATACAGTGGAGAGGCACTGTGGTGTCTATTGCCAGCACGCCAAGGTCATACATCACTGAGACGCCTGGTGGCACTCTGCGAAGAAACAGATACCATCTTTGGCCAACCCCCGTGGCTCCTGAAAAACCTGCCAACTCACTGAGCCAGCCCCAGAGAGCACGGTTCCTGACACCGCACACACTCCTGACACACCAGGAGTGCAGTGTGAAGCCAGTCGGCAGACTCCAGCGTGCGAGAGACGTTTCCCAGCCCGAATAAGCAATCCTCCATCTTACTTGAAAGACTTTGTTTGTTCGTAGGAATGTCACCTGAGTTATGGGGGGAGGGCAGTGAGTTGTTGATTGTCGCCAATTTTTGTTGTTATTAGAAGCCAATTAAGTGTTTACAGAAGCACATGTTCAAAGTGCTTCATAGCCAAACAATATGGCGAAAGTTAAAGGCAGGGTAGGCAAGTTGCTTGTGAAACACTTTTTGACATATTTGTTGAAACTGTCTTACATACACCAATGCATATTAAAAAGTTAGGTGCTCTGAAAAAGATAGTATAAAAATCTGTAGTCCTCTCAGGGCTGCAATAAACACAGCCACTTGTTTCACTCAGACCGAATGCAATGATTGGCTGGCTGATTCTCCCTCGCTGCCATGGCTACCAGCCGTGCTGCTACAGGAGCTGCCCCCGTGCGCGCACCCGGTCAGCTCTCTCAGACCAGACAAGCGAAGTGGTCAGACCGGAGGTAATATCTGCGTGGCTTTTCAACGATAGTGACTGACAACTGAGGAGCACCAAGGGGCTGAAAAGTTACACCGTGGTGGCTTTATTTCTGCTGGACAGGTAATCTGGCTTTTATCATTTTGATGGTAATTTGTTACTTTCATTGCTAGCAAACGTAGCTACCTACTTAGCATACAGCTAATGGTTGCTACGAGTGCAGGCTGGTGTAGGAGCCAGAGCAGAGAGGATGAATTATATCTAGCTGTAGGTGAGCTGGAAAACAGCAGCACAAGCTGTGTTTTCCAATGCTATTAGGTAAGACAATGTAGGTGTAGACTGCGCCGGTTTAGTTATTCACCGTCTAGGTTTATTATACTATGTTTACATCTATCTTTACACCTTGTATCTAATCTATTTGTGTAATTATCTTGTGTCTTGTATCTTGATCCTCCTTTCTGTATTATCATGTACAGCCAGCAAGGTGTATAACAAAAAGTCCAGGAAGTGGAGCTTGTACTCATTGAAGGTGGAGAAGGACCTCCAGATTGCCATCCTCCTCCTCCTCCAGTTGTCTACTACTGAGGAGATGCCTAGAAGCAGAACCAGGAGACCTGATGATCCCCGTCAACATGGGGTTCAGTCAGGTGTCCCTGCCCCAACTGTATTGCTAGATACAGCAAAATATAAAACAAAAAGTAATATGGTTGGTTTTGAAATGTGGTAATCATGTCAGAGAGGTGACTGTGATATATTTAATCATATCCACAGCAGCGATACGATGCTACGAGTAAAGTCTGAACTGTCTTCATAATCAGTCGATACATCTGTATACACCTCGCCTCTTCCTGTATATACTTATTTTTATTGATGTTTTAAAAATGATCTATTTGTGATATAGGTTGTAGTTTTAGTAGTATATAATAACAATAAACAAGTGTTTGGATGTCATTATTTCAGACATAAGACACAAATGTAGTTTCTTGATTGTTTATGCTACAAGTGTAAAGAAAAGGCATTTATAATTTTCAATGTTTTATTTAAAAAAGAATGAAAATATTGTCCAGAAAAGGGAAAAATATCTTTGTATTTTCTCTACCCTCCTGGGCATAAAACAAAAACAATGTACAGGTATTCATTCACACAGTGGAGGGAATTATTTGTGTAGCAGTTGGTGACATTACATCTTACACCCTGCTACGATTAAACCACTGTATTGTCCTGTGGATCAGGAGAACAGTTGCATATCTTCCAGAAACAGCAACTTAGTATCACGACTCTGTGACCAAGTGCTCCACATTGCCACACTACAAACTGTCTGTATGCTGCCTGACTGAACTGTCCGTTATGCTGTCCTGGGTCGGGAAGGTCAGCCATGTGTGGTGCATGGAAACACTGTAGTCTGGATGTTGTCCACAGTGCTCAGATTCTGGCCTGTAAAGGAATATATAGTTGTTAGAACCCCAAATTGGAAAGATCGGTGTAATAGACCTCATCAGAGATAATAATGCTGTCACCATAGAAATACTCTTAATGTTTATTCCTGCATCTGCACAAAGACTATCCTTTGTTTAGAAAGGGGGATGTAGTATCAGGTTAACTACTGTGGTAGGAACCTTGTGCAGGTTGTTGGTTGCAGGGGGAAATAATAAAGCCGGGGTTCAACCGACACGCTGCTGTGGTCCTTGTCTAGAGCCTCCTATAAAGGTTACGGTGTACCTATAAACCACGTAACAAATACCACCTCTTTAACACTCCAGTGCTGCCTATAAACTACACAGCTTACATCTGTAGCTAACCGCTGTTCTCCTTGTCGATGTACCATAGCACAAGCACCAACTGGCAGAGGGTGGAAATGTCAGTTGTATCATCTGCCTGAATAGCAAGATATTCAGCATTTTCTACTTCCTACAGAATGTAATCTTTAAGAACTGACAGCATGCAGTTCCAAAAGTTCGTTGGAACAGACTTTGAGATGCCTTTGAAAATGGTAGTTGTCTTAAGGTGCTCCTCCAACACACTGTCCAGCGAGGCAACAAGATCGACTGAAAATGCCAGGGTTGTGAGAGGTTTCGGTTTCATTTTGGCCAGCTCAAAGGCCCCTGCAGAATTTAACACAGTCAGTTATCTTTGATAAAATGTGGCTGTTCTTATCCACCTCTTCGTTGTGTTTCCTCACCCCAATCTTGTGGCCTTCTTTCAGTTGTGTAGCAATGTTAACTCTGCCTACCTTATTATCCAAATGTGTCCTCGTACACTCATGTTTCTTAATCTTCTCAGATTACTCCTATAACAATCCATGTTGTATCCATCCCTGCTGTTTTATAAAGCAAGCATGGGAAGCAAAATACAGCATTTACATGATTGCATCCAGCTAGCCAAGCTTTTCTATTGTACCAATTGCTGAAATAGCCTCGCACGTAGGTTTTACCTTTCTCGCTAGCCTGTTGACTGATTTTGATGTGAGGTTGATCTGGGCCGAGCTCTTTGACATGTAGTTTCTCCACCAAAGTTCTCCTCTCAAATGGATTTTGAAGAAGAGATCTTATTGAGTTTCTGGGTTTCTGAAAGCCTATGTCTTGAGTTCCGCATTCATCATTGTCTACAACGTCAGCCTTGAGCCAGGCGGTAACAAATGGGGGCTCGTCCGGGAACGTTGGCTGGACAGGTTTGTACTGGGAAACATGTATATGTAACCTTTTCTTTAAGGGAGTGTTTTACACACATTTCATTTTGCTCTGGTATTATTAGGGATTAACGGGCTGTTATATTGCTGGTTTAGTTTTATTCCAGTAAGTGGATTGCTTCATTTGACTGAAGGGAAATGTTTTCATAAGCTGACCGGTAAAAGGTAAGGACTGAGAAAACAGGTGGAACCCATATCCCTGATAGGTATAAGCAATGAGGGGCACTAGTTGTCTCCATTGACGTTTTTTGGATTAATTCGTTGTTTTTGTGCAGCAAATGGTTAGAGCAATTGCTCGGGTGCACTTCCATCACTGCCAGTTGATTTTCAGCATGCTGAAAGTGTACCGGGTTACTGGGCTTTCATCCTGCCACAAACCTGCATGAAGCCTAGGGTTGAGTGAGGTAGTAAGCATTGGTTAGGCAGTTAGCCAGAGGCATGGGTTCTGTTTTTAAAGCATCCTGTTAACCCTTTAGGTAGTGGGAAAAAAAGTATGTAAAAATGGATACCATTGATGACTTTGTTCAGTGCCCAAATGAGGATTTGTTAAATTCTTACAAAAAAGATCAGGTTTGCCAGTCAGCAAGTTGTTGAATACTACAGTGTTGAACTTCCAAAGTAGTTAAATAAAGAAGAGTTGTTGGCAACATTAAAGGCCCAATTGGTGGAGGAAAGAGTTTTGTCTGGCTCAATCGAAAGTGCAAAGGCATCTTTAGAGAGTGCTAGTTTTTCTAATGTAGGTTCCCCTAAGGTAAATGGGTCTGGTAAAGTATCTGACATAGCTCCTGTGCTGGCTGGTCTTGGGGCTGGGTTAACATTTGAGCAGCAAACAGCTTCTTCTGCTACAAATGGAACAGGAACAAGTGCTGGCATTAGAGAAATTAAAACAAGATGCCCGTCTCCGGGAAGCAGAACTAGCTCATGCACAGGCAAGACAACAGCTAGATTTGGAGCACTACAAGTTGGAGCTTCTAAGTGAGGGAAAGCTTCAAGCTGAGCCTCAGAAAGCTGAAGAGTTGGTTCGTCCTGCCCAGTCATTCGATGTTGCTGTCAATTTACGGTTAGTTCCAAGGTTTAAAGAAAGAGATCCCGACATTTTCCTTGTACTATTTGAATGTTTGGCAGAAGCACGAAGTTGAAATCTGATGCTGAGCGCACCCTTCTGCTTCAGTGTGTGTTCACTGGCAAGGCCCAGGATGCTTTCTCAGCTTTAAGTGTTACTGATTGTGGTAGTTACATGTACAGTGGCAGAAACGCTTCCAAGCTGACCAGTAACACCAGAGCAGAGGGTTGCTGTTGATGGTACTGAATGCGTTGGGGAACAGAGCTAGTGAAGATTCTTGAGGATGGTTGATGTGGTGACAAGTGTAGGTGGAGAGGCAGGCAGCAGAGTTTTGAATGTATTGAAGTTTATTTAGGGCTTTGAAAGATGAACCATAGAGGATTGTTTTGCAGTAGTCAATTCTGGATGCAATGAATATGTGGATCAAAGTTTTGGCAGCAGAGAAGGTGAGTGATGGGCGGGGACGGGCAATGTTTTAGAGGTAAAAGAAGCCAGTCCTGGTGATTTGGTTGATGTGATGTTAAAGATGAGGTTGCAGTATATGTGGGGATGGAGACAGGTGGAGTTGTTGATGGAGAGACTAAAGTTGTTGGTGCTTTTTGTGAGGGATTTTGGTCCAATGAAGATCATGTCAGTTTATTGTTACTGAGTTGGAGGAAGATGGTTTGCATCTCGGTTTGTCTAAAAGGTAACTGTGGTGATGGTTTGGTGGAAATTCTACATCTGGACGTCATCGACGTAGCAGTATGCGGTGACCATATCTACGTATGATATTTCAGTGGCAAGATGTAGAGGATGAACAGAAGAGGACCAAGGACTGAACCTTGGAGGACGCCTTGTGACAAAGGAGAAGTGGAGGAGGTGCAGTTGTTGATGTTGTTGAACTGTTGTCTGTTGGTGACATAGGATTGGAGCCAGGAGAGTGCAGTGCCAGTGATGTTGGATTATGTTTCCAGTCGGGACAGGAGAGTGGAGTGGTTGATGATGTCAAAGGCTGCAGTGAGGTTGAGCATGATGAGGCGGGTGAGGTGGCCAGAGTCACCCTCCTCATCATTGGTGGAGGTCATTGGTGACTTTGAGGCTGTTTCAGGGCTGTGTTCTATGCGCAATCCAAATTGAAAGGGTTCGAACTGGTTGTTATAGGTGAGGTAGGTTTTAATTTGAGCAGCAACAACAGAATTTTTGATAGGAAGGGGAGATTGGATATAGGTAGGAAGTTGGACATGATTTCGGGGTTGAGACCAAGTTTCTTGTGGATGGGGGTGACAGCTTCAAGTTTGAGTGGTGTAAAGACTGATCCGGAAATGAGGGAGAAATTAAGATTTTGATTAGTGGGGTGATAGATGGAAGACAGGTCTTGATGAGACCTGAGTGTTTTCAGTTGATGCTTACATTTGATTGCTCATTTGGTGAAGTTTAGGAGTTGTGACAGTTTGAGTTGCACAGTTTAAATGATTATTATTTGGGGTGCCAGCCATGTTTCTCTCCTGGCAGTAAGATACTGGTTGTGAACGGTTTTTAAATCAAATGTCACAAAGGATGTATATTTTAAAAGAATGTACACCCTCCCACTGAATGACCATAAAAGAAAAAAACACCTCAAACTCAAAAGCTTAGCACAAAACAAAATATTATTAGATTTAAAGATTTCACACAAAAACACAATCACAAAGTAAAGTACAATCCAACTGAAAATTCCACTTCGGGTTTTCTGCACACTTAAACCAAACAATCTCAAAAACACAAATTAGTTGCAGTTCATTTCAAAAACACTAAATAAACAATAAATTCAATCCAGTGCCAAATCCAAAAAAGATAAATAAAGCTGGTTCAGTTCCTCAGGCAGAAACAAAATAAAACGTCATAGCACAGAAAAACGAGTTTGATAACTCATGGAGTCCAGTCAGTCAGTCCAGTCAGTCACAGAATCCAGTCTGGAAACAACTTTGCACGGCGAATGTAGAATGATGATCTGAAGGTGAAGTGTACAGGATGGGCGAATGGTTGAAAAGTCATGGATGAAAAAACGATACGCAAGGGATTTACTACCTTTGATTTTTTTCTGACTATCTAAGAGCGTGTTGCTCTTCTGTCACTGCTCTTCTCCAACGCTCTCCTTCCGACACACTGATATTTACCGGGAGGGGGTTTAACTGTGGTTTTCTCTGGTGTTATGAGACAGTGCAGCAGATTCAGAGGCAGCAGGCTTGGGTGTTTTTCTCAATATATTCTTTCTCTGTTCATACTGCAGCTGATTTTCCCAGTCCTTCTCAAGTTGCTGGCCAAGGCGGACAAGTGCATCGACAGAGGTAACTCTGCTACTTCTCAGCTGGCTGGCCAGTTGTGGGTTAATGTTTTTCAAAATCATTTTTAGGATTTCCTCTTCTTCAGTTTGTGGTTTCCAGTGCTTGCACAGCGACCGATACATGTAGGCAAAATCTCTGACGCTTTCTCCTTCTCCTTGAACCCTGTTGCGCACCCTCTCTGCAAGTTCATCCTCATAGTCCTCTGACAAGAATTTTATGGCGGCCTACATCCCACCAATCTCTTGCAGTTCCATGAAGTACATTACGCAGGGTGGCAATGAGCTCTTCATCTGTGAGCGGATTGAGAGTTAGGAAACCATCACACCTTTCCAGGTATTGGAGTGGGTCAGGTGAATCATTTCGTCCCCCAAATGTTGGTTTAATGGGACTCTTTCCCATGAATCTGTAATTTAGTTCTCTGTGAATGGTGGATCCGTCTGGTGATCCTAAACCCTCATTCGCCACACCAGGTTGCCTAGTAGATTCTAACAGCTCCAGAACATGATTCCTCTGAATCAGAAATTGTATTAACGGTGGGAGATGTTTACAACCTGTGGAAACCTGGTGATAATTGCAGGTTGACACAGAGTGTACCAGGAAGCTGAGTGCGTAAAGGAGACGGTTTTTTATTATTGTGGGTGCTGGCAGGTCGAGACAGGAGTGGAGAGAGTGTTGTTGTAATTGTCCACAAGCTCAGTGGGATCATCAGACAGTGGGGCTGAGAGAGCTGAGGGATTGATGAACTTGAGGTTTCTGAATGAGATTTTGCGCTGGACTTTTGGGTTGGTCATGGAGATGTTGATGTCCATGATGATTGCAAGATGGGAGATATGAGAGGTTGATGCTGGAAAGATGATTTAATGTGACACCAGTGGAGTAGACCAGATCAAGGATGTGACCATGGGAGTGGGTCGGGAAGTCTTGTGTGAAATTGAAGCAGTGGAACAGTTTTTAAGAAAGTCAGTGGTAGATTTGCAGTTGGTGTTGTCAATGTGGAAATTGAAATCTCCAAGGAGGATGACAGAGGTGATATGGCAGAGAGCTGGGTCAAAAAATGATGGAAGTCAGAGAGAATGGTGGGGGTTGGCTTGGGGGGCCGGTAGATAATGGCAGTGACAAGAGGAGTAGGATGACAAGGCAGCTGGGTCGAGATAGTGGTTATTTTAATGTTTTTTCTTTTTTTACTTTTTTTAACCTGTCCTGCCCAGCAGCATGGTATACAGTATGAGGAGCTGGATATCATGTTGTGACAGACAGATTGTGCTTTAATAAGAGATTTTTTACTATACTCATTTGTCTTTTTTATTATTTATTTACTTATGTATTAATTTGTCACCGGGCTGGACAGGGGGTAGAAATGGGGATAGGGGGCATAAACAACACACAAACAGATACCACAGAGAAAGGACATATGCAAGAGGACGGGGTTGGGGGGTGGAGAAAAACAGTAAACAGCAGAGGAAAATACCAATTGTAGAACGTAAAGACACCTGCAAGAGAACGGGGAGGGGGGGACTTGGAGTGGAGTCAAAAAAACAAAAACAAAGAGACAACCAGCCAAACAACAGCAATATATAGATAGATGTCTACAAAATTGATTGGACTTACTCACTCACTCAAGTTACTTGGGAAACATTACCTCTGGAAACACTCCTTCATTACCACTTGTCAGCCTGCTTCCTTGCCAGTTGAGGGTTCCCTTGAACATTGGTCCATGGAAGGGAACCGCCATCCTTGACACTGGTTCATCGTACACTCTGATAAATGAAAATGTGTGGTCAGGAATCAAAAGACCGCAGGACATGCTAAAGGGCCCTTGTACCTTGCTGATGGAGAAAGAAGACAACCTTTAGGTAGGTGTGAAATGTTTTTGGAAAAAATCTGTTGTGTCAGCTACAGGAAAACTCAGATGTCTACACAGCAACACTGGGATGCACTAGTGTTCTCACACACAAAATTTTTCTTACCCACGAAGTGCCCATCAAACAGAAGCCCTATCGTGTGTCACCAACCAAACTTCAAGTGATATAAGAGCATGTGGAGGAAATGTTGGACAAAGACATCATCGAGCCATCAATCTCTCCGTATGCTGCTCCAGTCGTATTGATACATAAGAAAAATGACCCAAAACCAAGGTTCTGTGTGGACTATAGAAACATTAATGCAGCAACTCACACCGATGCTTATCCATTATCTAACATCCAGGAAATATTGGAGTTGTTGGCTGGAGCTGTGGTGTTCACTACCTTGGACCTCAATAGTGGCTACTGGCAGGTTCAGATGGATAAAGACAGCAGAGAAAAAACTGCCTTCATCTGTCCCTTTGGCCTCTACCAGTTCAAGGTAATGCCATTCGGACTTAAAAATGCCCCAGCTACCTTCCAGCAGCTGATGGAACTAGTTCTTGGGGACCTACGGGGAAAAACCAGTTTTGTGCATTTGGATGACATCATTATCTACTCTGATACAGTTAAACAGCACAACTGTGACATACAGGCAGTAATTGACAAGCTAAGAGAGGCTGTGAACATGAAAAAGAGCCAATTCTTCTGAACCTCATTCAAGTTTTTGGGCCATATCGTTCGACGCTGAGAAGTCAAACGCAGTACAGGGTTACCCTGTGCCTCAGAACCTCAAAGAACTGCAAAGATTTCTTGGTATGGTTTGATGGTATCATCGTTTTGTGCCCCATTTCTCTAAGCTGACTGAACCACTCAATGCACTTAAACGGAAAGGAGCCAAGTTCATTGGGACCTCTCCGTGTCAGGTGTAACGGGTGTGGTCGGGTGTGTGAAGGATGACTCTTGAGATCACTTCTTTTCCACGATTTATTGGCTCGCACATCTGCAGAACACAATGCACACATCAATTGCCCCCTGGCCTCCTCTTACATTACCTCTGCTTCCCCAGCGGTGCAAGACGCAACTGAGCACTTCATGTATTCAAAATACATTACAAACACATTACTCCAACATCACATGAGTTACTTTGCTCATAGTGTACAT
>NC_060150.1:21165506-21172237 GCF_021292245.1 Micropterus dolomieu
CAGTGTCTAAAAGTGTGAGACATACATCCTCTACACCATGTTTTACCTTATAGGCAAACTGAAGCAGATCTAGTTTTCCTCACAGCGTGTTCGACAGATGGTTGCATATGTAACGGGTTTGGTCGGGTGTGTGAAGGATGACTCTTGAGATCACTTCTTTTCCACAATTTATTGGCTCGCACATCTGCAGAACACAATGTACACATCAATTGCCCCCTGGCCTCCTCTTACATTACCTCTGCTTCCCTCAGCGGTGCAAGACGCAACTGAGCACTTCATGTATTCAAAATACATTACAAACACATTACTCCAACATCACATGAGTTACTTTGCTCATAGTGTACATAGTGTTCATAGAAAGCCATTAACACTATTCAGAAAATACTAAATATTAAATGCAACAATTACATAAAAACAGTACATAAGTTTCCTTAAAACAACATCGCTTAACAGCGACACCTGGTGGTCTGAATAAAAAGTGTGTGTGGGAGGTGACAGAGACAACAAAAGTTACATTAATAAACAGAAGGAAAACACATACCTGCAGAACACAATGCACACATCAATTGCCCCCTGGCCTCCTCTTACATTACCTCTGCTTCCTAAACATACAAAAATACAGTGTTTACTCAAGTGACAAGACGCTGAAAACTCCGACAAGTTACATAGGTAACATGACACGGCCCGCCTGCCGTGGTAAAACTGGCGCCAGAAAGTTAAAACGAAAACACTGATAAAACGTATTTTAACGGTCACACTAATACAAAACTGCTACGTGACATAACCATATTGACATTGCACAATTTGTGTTTAAAGTTCTAACGTAAATGGTTCAATTTCCAAAGAAAACAATTCATAAACCCAGCAGCACTTTTCCACACAACTTACCCTCAGCGGTGCAAGACGCAACTGAGGGAGACGAGCACTACGGAAGCTTAGGAGGTACAAAAGGGGTAGTGTGCAGCTAAGGACATTTCCACAGGAAAAAAAAATAGCAAAAATAAATATAAATAAAAATAACTCAATGAGATAAAATTCACAAATATTCAATTGACTCAACAGATTGGATTGGGTGCAGAGCAAGTCCTCGCCTTCGCCAGCTGTACTCTAAATCAGGCAGAGAGAAACTACTCCACAACAGAGCAAGAATGCCTCGCTGTCGTCTGGGCCCTGGAGAAATGGAGGTATTACTTGGAGGGTAGACACTTTACAGTTGTGACGGACCATTCGTCTCTTGTCTGGGTTTTTAAAATCCAAAAGCCCAGCACTCAGCCGATCCGGTGGGCACTCCGCCTCCAGGAGTTCTCCTTTTCGGTGGAATACTGTAAAGGAAAGTACAACACAGTGCCAGATGCTCTGTCAAGAACTCCCGTTTTTGACCACCAACCTGCAACTTGTGCTGCTGTGCTACGATCCAAGAGGGACACCTCTAAAAATCTCCAAGTCACTGATGAGGACATTTGGAAAGCCCAGCAACAGGATTCTGTCATCCAAAAGTGATGAAAAATCCTACACCAAATTTACTGTTTTGGAGGACAAAGTATACAGAGTGATACAATTACTTCACAAAACACTTTACCAACTGTACATGCCATCATCACTCCGCCCACAGCTTCTCCACTATTATCACGATCCTCTATCTGGTCATCTTGGGAGATACAAAACATATAATCGGTTGCAAGCCCTTGTGTATTGGCCTAAGATGAGCATAGACATCAGAGAACATGTGCAATGTTGCCAAAACTGCAACAAACTGTGGTTCAAGAACCTTGGGAGATGTTAGGAGTTGACCTCATGGGACCTTTTCCTCGAAGCTCCAACGGCAACCTCTACCTCATTGTCTTTGTGGACTATTACACAAGATGGATTGAAATGTTTCCCCTTCGCAAAGCAACAGCAGAGACCGTCTCCCAGATCCTAAGAAAGGAGATTCTGACTCGCTGGGGTGTGCCGACCTTCATCTTCTCAGACCAAGGTTCCCAGTGTGTGTCATCTGTCTTTGAGGAGACCTGCAGGCGGTGGAACCTCAAGCAAAAAAGGACCTCGCCCTACCATCCTCAAACAAACCTGACTGAGAGGATTAACCGAAGTGTGAAGGCCATGATTGCTTCACATGTGGAGGAAAACCACAAGAGCTGGGACAAATACTTACCTGAATTCCATTTTGCATTGAACTCAGCAGTGCATGAGTCCACAGGAGTCACACCTGCAGAGCTCAACATCAGTCGTCTTCTGAAAGGCCCCTTGGATGCTGAGCTCAAGCCACAGCTTTTTGATCCTGATACACCTGCATATGCTACTGCTAA
This sequence comes from Micropterus dolomieu, assembly GCF_021292245.1. Taxonomy (NCBI): domain Eukaryota; kingdom Metazoa; phylum Chordata; class Actinopteri; order Centrarchiformes; family Centrarchidae; genus Micropterus; species Micropterus dolomieu. Next base: position 21,167,813 of record NC_060150.1, read on the forward strand.
TCAGATAGCAGAGTTCAAGAAACTTGTAAGTGGCAACCTGGAAAAAGCAAAACAAAGGCAAAAGAAAAACTATGACAAAGGGAGGAGAGTGATTTTTCAGACAAAGATCGTGTCTGGGTTAGGGTTAGGGTTAGGGGAGGGGGTCTGCGACATCACTTGTCCCCCACTTACAGTGCTGTCCATTCATCATTTCCCAGGAAACTAAAGAAACGTTAATTTTTGGCCTGATGTGAAGATGCCAACAATGGTTGTTCAGACTTGGCCTCGTTACAACAGCCAGGAGCACTAACAAACCGATCAGACGACCCCACAGAGGTTAAATATCTGAGTTTTCCTACCAGTCGGTCAGAACTGAAGAAGTCTCTTGGATGAGGGACAAAACATCTTGTAGTATCTTCAACCAAGTCCACTTGCCCTTGATTTTAATCTTCCTTGGTTATGTTCACTATCGCTATATATCAGAATACAACAAAGAGCTAGATACATGGTATTACTAATGAAATAATATAGGACGACTATTGCTAATAAAATAGCACTACAGAAAACACAAACAGTACACTGTATAATTGTTAGTATACTATAGTAATACTATGTTTCATATCCATAAGGTTGGCACGCTTTTCACTCTGCCGTTTTTCTCTGGCATCATTTATGTTCTTATAATATTCTAACAAACAGCAAATGAAAGGTTACGGTCTCAGCTACATGTTTATGTACACAAATGTTTTCTAAAATTAGGTGATCCATGATTAAAGTCATGTAGTGCATTTTGTGCACACAGTTTTCTAGTTATTTAAAGTTTCCAGAAACAAAAATATGACAATGAAAATGTTTGTACAGATAATACATTTAAGCTAAAATCTGAATATACACCATTATTCATGCAAACAAACTTCTATCCTCACTTTTTTTCTCTTTAGTGTTTTTCTTTTTTGGGGGTAGGGCCCCACATTAGTTCTTGAAATGGGCCCCCATACTTAATTCTGCCCGTGCTATACACAGAGCAGAAGAGTCATTAAACTCACATCGAAGTTGTTAATTTGATCTATTTTCCAACTCTTCTCCATTAGTCTTGGCAGCCAAACAGTGGTTCTAAATTTATTCAACACAACTGCATGACACATAGTCATCCTGTCATTTTTTCTCTTCCCCTGTCCTCTCTGCCCTGGCCTTTCTCCACCTACATAAATGTTAGGTGTGAGTTGCCAACCCTAGCTGACAGATGTGGAATTGCTAACTGTCTCCACTTTCACACCCATCCACTTCCATCAGCCGGGCCCTTGGGTGACACGGCGAGGCACGCCAAAGACAAAGCTGCGTCTATGCTGCTCAGCTGGGGAGCAGGTGGTCACTCGTCCAGGTGAGAGGGAGTTCAAAGCAGAGCCTGGTTTTTGACGGTTATTAGAAGTAGCACAAGAAAACTTGTGGAAAAAGTGGAACTGAGCTGAATCACGGTCACACTGTGTGCCTGTCTGCTATGTTTAGGTTAATTCTCTGCCTGTTCTGTGTTATTTAGTTTTGATCTGTTCTGTGTCTATTATTTTGTCTGCTTGGTGTGTTCTGTGCTTTAGTGTCTTGTCTGTTGGTTTAACGTCTTGTTTAGTTCTGGTCTCTGCTGGTAATAGCTTTGCCTTGTCTGCTAAGGGATAGTTTGGGTGTCTGCTCTGTTTTGTTAGTTTGCGTTGTCTGTTCTGTGTTTTGGGATCCACTGTAGTCCAGTTTGATTCTTGTGTTTTGTAACCTGTCTGCCTGGTGTTAGTTATTTACCTCTCCATGTTTGGTTGTTTTATGTCAGTTTGTTCTGTGATTTTGGTTTCAGTCTGTTTCCATGTTTTATCTGGTTTTTATCTGTCTGCTTAGTTTCATGATTGTTTGGCTGTATTCTTTGTTCTGTTCTGTTCTGTTCATTTGTCTTATCTTGCTTTGGTCTGTTGTGCCCGGTGTATCTGTTTATATGTATTCATGTTTCTGTTGGGATTTGTCTGTGGGTTGGTTAGTAGTTCTGTTAGTCTGAGCCTGTTTGGTATCTGTCTGTGTTTCTGTTTGTTCACCCCCTGCCGTGTGTCTTGCTTGCCTATCTGTTTTACTGCCACCTTTGTTGGATTACCCTTTGTTCTGTTACACCTTGGATTATTCATTGTTTTTGGACTTTGTTTTTGCTGCTCTGCAGACAACCTCTCTTGATGGATTACCTTGTTTTAGTTGTTTGACTCTGCTGTAAGTTTAGCTTCTTTCCTTTTGTTAATAAATTCTGAAAGAGACTGAATCTGTCCTGCATGCTTGTCCTGCGTTTGGGTCCTAAAACCTGTTCCTGCCTGCACACACGACAAACTTTGACAAACACTACACTGAATTCACAAAAACACCAAATAATTTCAACCAAACAAATCCCCAAATTCTTGCAGTGATGCATCCCTGAAAGAATGACACGACTCCCTCCTTTTTTCTTTGTTCACTGTGTTTTTGAGAAAGAATGTTTTGGAGGAGCTGATATTTCTTTGACCTGTAATGGACAACACTGATGAAAACTAGACTGAGGCTGAAATTTTAAAAATCCTCTTGAGTTTGGAAATATTGATTGACAATGCAGTTGAAAGAATGTTGTTATGAGTAATGCTTGTTAATGAACAGACTCTGCTGTAACACAGGGAATCACACATTCATTTTCTCATCTTTTGCCCAAAACAAAGGGATGTGCTTTGACTGCATAGTATCTTTAGAAGCCAGAATGAATGCAGTAATAGTCTAAATGTGCCTTTCACAACGAGGCAGCGTCACTCACATCAACACAACACAATATATTGTAGAAGACTATAAGTAAAGTTTATTTAATATAGCACTTTTCACAAATCAAGGTCACAAAGTGCCTTTCCTAGAAATAAGACCATCTAAACAGTACAAAATAATCAAGCAATAAAACACAAGCAATAATAGACCTTGCACATGTTAGACTTAATAGGCTATTCTCTAACATACATACATATATAGATACATAGATATGAGTAGATAGGTAGGCAGGTAGGTAGGCAGGTACATTTTATTGTCACAATATAACAGGTTATATAATGAAATTGAGCTTTGTAACTCCCTTCTGCTACATAGCAGACAATATACATTAATACAGAAGCAATTGTAAAAATGGTAAACAGAAAGAATCAATATTCAATGATCAATGGAGCAGTTCTGAGGATGAATTTGAGTTTAAGAGCCTGATAGCTTAGGGGAAAAGCTGCTCTGCAGTCTGGTAAAACTCGTATATCTCTTCCCAGAAGGCAGCAGGGTGAACAGGCTGTGGCTGGGGTGGGTACTGTCCTTCAGTATCCTTTGGGCTCTGCGTAGGCACTTCACCTCAACGGTATCACTGATGCTCAGGAGATGGGTACCAATGATCTTCTGAGCAGTTTTAATCACCCGCTGCAGAGCCCTCCGGTCCTGGGCTGTGCACATCCCATTCCAGTTAGTGATGTTCCAGAAATACAGTTGTTTTTATATATACTTCTTCTCTCTCTCTCTCTCTCTCTCTCTCTCTCTCTCTCTCTGAGTGGATGCGTGAGTGTGGAGTCAGTGTGAGTTCGCGGAGCGAGTGAGTGTTTTTCTAAACTTTTTCTTGTTTCATGTCGGTTTAATGTGTTACTGTGTGTAGTTCTAAGGTTAGTTGTTGTTGTCAGGTGTGTGTGTTTGTTTGTTGTCGTGTATTTTGTGTCGGGCAGCGTTTCGCTGCTCGGCAGCATGGAGTTCTCCAGGCTGACGAGGAAACACGGACTTAAGATCTGTCCGGGTTTCCGCTGCTCCGTTAGCGGTGGCGGAGGTTGTCGGGGCCGGCAGTGTGAGATCTGCGGCCAGGATGAACGGGGCGGTGGTGATCTTTGTGGACGAAGTAGAAAAAGCTAACGCCGCCATCACAAGCGGTATTGTGGTGAATGAAACCTTCGTACCAGTGCTGCCTCTGGCCTCACCGGCCAGAAGAGTGGTTTTGTCTAAGTGCTGGAGAGAGAACTCTCCAGGCATGGAAAAATAGTGTCCCCTATTAAAAAAGCCCTGTCTGGGTGTAAGTCTCCTTTGCTCCAGCATGTGGTGTCTCACAGGAGACAGTTATTCATGATCCTGAATAACAGCAAGGAAGAGTTGAACTTGTCTTTTCGGCTGAAAATTGATGGGTTTGATTATGTTCTGTTTGCCACGTCAGACGTTATGAAGTGTTTCGGCTGTGGAAAGGAGGGTCATGTGATCCGAGTGTGTCCAGAAAAACCTGCTGGTACTGAATCTGGTCAGACTGCTGGAGAGGGAACATCAGGGCAGAAGGAAGCTGGAAAAAAGGGAGGAATAAGTGACAAGGAGCAAAGAGGCAGAGCTGAAATGAAGAACAGGGAGGAGGAAACAGGTGGAGACAACAGTGGTGATGGTGAACAGATGGAGGGAGGAAAT
>NC_060150.1:21172337-21224025 GCF_021292245.1 Micropterus dolomieu
TGGGGGTTAGTAACGCTGTGAAGCCCACCTGGAGAGTCTTTTACAAACTTCCTTTAAAGAAGCGCACAGGTGACTTACAGTGGAGAATATTACATGGGGCTGTTGCAGTGAATTCTTTTATCTCTGTGATTAATCCCTCTGTCTCTGACGGCTGTCCTTTCTGTGGGCTGCTGGAAACTGTTGTTCATTGTTTTTTAGAGTGCAGCAGACTGGGGGAACTGTTCAATGTGTTGGGGTGCTTGTTTTCTTCTTTTAATGAAGTGTGGTCTAACACTGCTTTTGTTTTTGGAGCAGGTTACAGGAAGACCAATGCAACAAAGTGGCAACTGTTAAATTTTATTTTAGGAGAAGCCAAACTGTCCATATACTTGAGTAGGAAGAAGCAGGTAGAAGGACGGCTGTGTGGAGACGTAGTCCCTGTGTTCACCTCTCTGGTCAAAGCCAGAGTGTTAGTGGATTTTACGTTCCATCAGCTGATGAACAGCTTGGATGTGTTTGTACGTCAGTGGTGTTATGATGATGTCATCTGTTCTGTGGTGGATGAAGAAGTCAGTTTTAGTCGTGTTTTCAGCTAATTTGATGTTTTTATTCGTGTGGAAGGTTTTTCTTTTTTCTAAATGTGGGTTCAAAAAGTCTCTCTCTCTCTCTCTCTGTGTGTGTGTGTATACAATGAACAAAATTATAAACACTTTTTGTTTTTGCCCCCATTCATCATGAGCTGAACTGACTTTCTCTATGTACACAAAAGGCCTATTTCTCTCAAATATTGTTCACAAATCTGTCAAAACCTGTGTTAGTGAGCATTTCTCCTTTGGCGAGATAATCCACCCACCTCACAGGTGTGGCATATCAAGATGCTGATCAGACAGCATGGGTATTACACAGGTGTGCCTTAGGCTGGCCACAATAAAAGGCCACTGCTGCTAGGGCACATTCAATGTGAAAACAGTGGGCCACCTTTTGAATCAGAATCAGAATCAGTTTTATTGCCAGGTATGTGTACACATACGAGGGATTTGACTCAGGATTGTATATTGCTCACGATGTGCTTACTTATACTATAATAATATAATAATAATAAAATAAAATCAGACACAAACTACAGAATAGACAACACTAATATACACACTATGAAGAAAACAATGTAGACATATTGACAAATAGTGCAGTAATCAGAGTGCAAAGGATGCAAGAGTAAACTATTCTCATTATGTACATGTTGAAGGTGGATATGATATACAGGTACACATACACATAGATGCATACATGTACACAGTGTGATGGAGCATAGTGCAAAGGATGCTGGAAAAAAGAAATAAGACCTATGACCTTATGACCTGAGGTGTTGTGGTGGCAGCCCGGCTGACGGTGAGTGTCCTGGTTTATTCTCCTTTTTATCAGTTTTTCTGCTTTTTTCCTTGGTTTTCTGTTCTCTGCCTGCCTCCCTGTGTTTTCTCCCCTGTGTGCTCTCTCTCCCTCTGCTCCTGAGCCCAGCCAACTACCTGCACCTGCATCCCATCAGCCACCTCGTCAGCCTGCCACACCTGCCAATAATCACCTCATGACTGCCTGTATTTCAACCCCGGTTTTCCACACCATCCTCGCTTGATCATCGTTGCTCCATACCCGGTGCCACCCCCATGTTCAGACTTTCACGTTTCTTGTTTTTTCACATTTACCCTGTGCCTTGTTGCTGTCTTCCCTAACCTTGTCTCCCTGTCTGTTTCCCTCCCAGGTACACTCACCCTCGTCCTCCGTTCGGCTGGGCTCATCCACTGGCCCACTCTTCCTCGGACTTCCCTCACGGCGTCCTCCCTGTTCCCCCGCCTCGCCTCGCTTCCTCGGCCCCTGTGTTCCCCGGCTCCCTGGCCCCCTGTCTCCTTGGTTTCCCGTGCCTGTGCTTCCCCGACGTCCTCCTCTCCCTCCACTCCAGTCCCTCTCACCCTTTTTCCCTCAATAAACCTCCTTCCCTCAGAGTGCTGCATTTGGGTCCTCTCTGTCCACACACTACGCAATCCCATAACAGAACGATCAAGCCAACTATGGACCCAGCAACCGCTGGACCCTCCTGGCTTCCCTGCTCCGTCCTCGGACCTCCCTGGATTCCCTGGTCCGCCCTCGGCCTGCTCGCCGGATCTCCCTGGCTCCCCTGCTCTGTCCTCGGCCTGCCCCCCTGAACTTCCTGGCTCCCCTTGTCCGCCCTCGGGCGGCACAGCTCTGTCCTCGGCCTGCCCGCCGGACCAACCTGGCTCCCCTGGCGTCCTTTAATGGTGTGTAGCAGTGGTCCAGTGTGTTAGCGCTGTCTGTATTTTGGAAGTTCATGACTGAGGTTTGCTTTGTTAAAGTCCCCAAGAACAATGAGCAGGGAGTCTGGGTGTTTTTTCTCCACATTAGTTATCTGATCGGCCAGGTGTAGTAATGCCTCACTAACATAGGCCTGAGGTGGAATGTAAACAGCGACCAGAACAAACGAGGAAAACTCCCGCAGTGAATAAAACAGTTTACAGTTTATAAATAATGTCTCTAGGTGAGGCCTGCATGATTTCTTCAACACTGTGACATCTGTGCACCAACCTTCGTTTATATAGAAACAGAGTCCGCCTCCCCGTGTTTTCCCGTGAGCTCCCTTTCGCGATCCGCACGGATGAGATTAAATCCCGGTAGGTGAAGTGCGCTGTCCGGGATGTACTCGGTGAACCAGGATTTGGTGAAACAGAGGGCAGCACATCTGCAGAAGTCCGAGTTAGTTCTGTTGAGGAGCAGCAGTTCGTCCATTTTGTTGGCCAGAGAGCGGACATTTGCCAGGTGGATTGAAGGCAGCGCAGTGCGAAATCCCCACTGTCTCAGCTTAACCAGTGTGCCTGCTCGTTTTCCCCTGCGCCGTTTCTAAAGGATCCCAAACAGAGCTGCCGCTCCTCCAACTAATAACTCCGGGAAAGTTCCAGGGTCAATAAAGAGCGGTGGAATCGCATGAGCAGTTGAAAGTCCAATGTTTAAGAGCTCTTCTCTGGTAACTTTTACCAGAGAGGGACTGCAGAAAACAGCGTTAATTAACAAAAACACAAAAGGCACTACAGAGCGTAATCCCGAGTTGACCGTCTGCGGCGCCATCTTGGTCTCAGATTGCTACAGTTTCCAGTGTCCTTACACAACAGGATGTTCAAAGGGCTAAAAGCGACCCTGGATCTTGCTTGATGTTGACACTGGAATCTCAACTGCAATTTCACTTGTTCAAAAAATAACCAATCAAACCCTGTATTCCTTGGATGGGAATAGATCTGTGAAGTGTGAAGGCACTGACATTAGCCACTGGCATGAGACAAGGTGTCTCTGTAGTTATTAAATGTGTATTTTTAAATATGGTATTATTGTAAGATAACAAAGACTGTTAAGTCCTATAAAAAGTATTGTCTTTTTTACCGGTCATCATTCTGGTGCTATTCTATATTTTCTTAATGCCAACAAATCCATAAAAACATCAAGTCAAATAATGAATTGTTCCTACTGATTGGTGACCTGTCCAGGGTTCACCCTGCCTCTCTGAAAGTGGAAGTGAAGTTCTGGTGGGAAATGAACAAAGTTTCAACTCAAATTACAGCAGTTCCTTCTGGATAACAAAATCATGAGTATTTTTACATCCCAGAGTTATGTAGAAAGTTAATTGTGAGTACTGCCTTGCAGTGATTTTATCACACAAATATTGCCAATGACACTGAGCTGAACAACTTGCCCTAACTTTTAAAAAATTGTGTGTTCTCGTTCCATTGGTTAACTTGGCCTTTCTGCTGTGCCTCAGGACTCCTGTGTCAGCCTATCTATGACACTGGAGCAATAGAGATGGTCAGGTCAATTCCCAATAATTCTCCACAATCCTGGCCTCTGGCCTTCATCAGTCTTGCTTACTCACTTCATACATCAAGTTATTATTCATTAAACCTTATTCACTAAACCGCTCCTTCTTTGTCTGTTTCTGCCTCTGGGTTTTCTCAAAACAAAATATAACATACTACTTTGTATGTTGTTAGCAATGTTAAATGCATTTGGAGTCATGATGTGACCATTTTCCCCTCTCTAGATGCCTCTGAGATTCTGCTCTTTATATCTACTGTAATAGGTGAAATGCTGCCAGCTGTAGAGTTAAAGATGATTTCAGATGAATGAAGTCATTCTGAGCCAGGTGTTTCATTTAAAAAGGGAGTTGAAGCTAATAATGGCTCATCAAATGAGCTATTTTACTACTTTTTGTCTACATCGGCGTGAGTTCCAATCAGGAACTGAACTGCTCCCAGTGGCAGCAACTATGGTGATGGAAGGGCACTGAAAAGAGAGAGCCTTTTCTTAGCTTGTGGAAATTAAATGGAAACATTTGATCAGATAGATGTGGCTGAACTGTAATCAGTTATAATTCCGTAGATGTAATTGATGGACAAATATATTCATTCACTTCCTTTTTTTTATTTTCATTTAGCTTTTTGTCATGTTAGTAAATATTCACTATTTTTCATTAATCTTAGATCTGATTTTGTAAAGTTAATTTTTAATTATTTTTTAGCAAACACTGTCCAAATATTATGAGTAAGGGCAGAAAAAAAGTCATACCTGGTAAAACTAAGCTTTAACTATGCCATGTTTTGTTCTATTTTTGTTAGTTACCCTTGAGACACATTGGTGCACTCACCATCCAATCAGGTGGCATGCACTATAAAACACCAGGGTGGATGACGTTCTCCTCCCCTTATGCCCAGCATATCTCACAAATAAAGACATCAGACAATGAAGAATGTTTCGCCTTCAGTGTCTTAGTGAAGATGTCAAAATGGGCAACACCTGTAAGTGCATTCTTTTGATAGCCATACTGACTGGGTTTTAACTTACTCACTCAGATCATGACTTGAGTCATGCTTTTTCCCATTTATCTCCAATTATCCAATGTCTATTGTGCGAAGCAGTGGGAAGGTAACTTGCAAAAGCATTTATTTACTACACACAATGTTATCTACCAAGCCTACACACAATTTCATGTGAGTGCAACAGCATCTGTATTTAATACGTTTGAAAGGAAGGTGCAAACTGCCAAGTGTTGCGCAGAGATGGCTGCTGTTATTGTTGCCAGAAGGAGACACAGCCGTAATGAAAGAAGACGTAGAGAAATTAACAAAATTAGATAATATTATTCTATAACCAATGCATTGAAATACAATTATTTTATTTTATTTATTCAATGAACTATATGAATTGAACTGGGGTTTTTTTGTATTTTCCTTTAGCTTTGGCAATACTGTTGTATTAACATTCATGCCAATAAAGCAAATTTCATTTCGTCCTGACTTATTTTCTCTGTGAGATGGAAGAATTTAGAAATTTGTGTGGAGCTGCGGAGAGCCCCCATCTGCAGTAGTGCATAGATCACGCATAAAATTCATCCAGCCAGAGTGTGCTGGTCGTAATAGCTACACCACCCACTGTAGGTATTGGAGAGGGAATGAGCTGTTGGGGCGTACAGGGCCAGGGACAGGAGATCGTGGAGCGACCAGGCACGGTGCGGACTGATGATTGTTCCCTCTGGCTGGATGAAGCTCGATCTGCTGGCATTTCCTCACGTCAGGGTCATTCCAGCATACTGTATCTGTTTCTGATGGCGTTTCCCAAAGCAGTTTTTCATGTGTGCTGTCCCAAGTACTTAGTGCAATCTTAGGCAGGATGGGCAGGTACATACGATTTCCACATACTCGGGACGCACTGAACGAAACAAACCAAGGTTTTTAGGCAGTGGCTGCTTTCCCTCCCCACTTTCCATGGCGGAAACCACGTTGGGGCATAGTGCACACTATCCCACTGACCAATTGACATCACTCTGATGATTTCACTTGACACAACCACATCATCATAATCAGAGCATCATAACATTTTTTTAATGAATATGAAAACATGACAAAACTGTCCATAATACATACAGTCTCAGACCAGTTCAATGGTGAATTCAAGTTTTGAAAACTAGCCCAGCTTTTTTGCGTAGTGAAAAATGGTTTGTACTATTTGTACTAGTTTTAAATAAAACAGCTATCTATCTCTGATGTGCTGCTTACATAGTGTTTGTTTTACTGTACTGTACAGCCTGGTATTGACTTCAGTTATCCAAGGTTAGTGATCAGTTGTGCAAAACACCTTTCTCTTTATTTCCAAGTGGTTAATATACTATAATATGTTGCATATAATAATCGGAAAATGTATGTGTTCTGTTGAGAGGTTAGAGATGTTCTACTGTTGTCAACTGTTTTTCACTTTAATTGGATAGTAATAACACACATCTACAACTGCTTAGTGGAGAATCCCTCCTAATAGCGTGGGCCTCTCCAATGTGGTATGTATAAAACGGTGAGACCTACCCTTCGGCTCCCATAGTGCCTTTTCTTCAGCACTGAGAACCAAGGTCCAGTGAGGGCCTGCGCCTATACTCATAGAATCTGGTGTTTCAGTACGTAACTATCGTTCTACTTCATATAGGCTTCGCCCTCTAAGGCTATCGCTATTGTGTTAGAGGCAAAGCAGGATGAGTCACATAATGAGCCATCCAGTCCCCCCGCAGCCTGTGGCATTGATGTCGGCGTGTGTGAAACCACCAATGGCGCAACATGGCCGAGGACTGGATGGGGGGCCCCGCAGCTGTGCAGGTGCAGACGAGGTCACGACAGCGACTGAATCAGCTGTGCACAGAGCAAACGGTGCCAGGCGGAGGTGTGATGTAGCTTTCTCCTCAGACCCATGGGGGGAGGAAAGAAGCCCGAGAGAGTAATCACCCTCAACCAAAAGGAGCTGGTGATGCTCTTAGGCATGATTGCAGCATTACGGCGCAGGACAGCTTTCTGCTGTCACCCTGGATCCTGAGACATGACGGAGCCACAAAGAGGGCAGCCTGATCGCTGACCCTCTTGGCTGCAGCGTGGGTCTTAACTGAACGCCAGACCTGTGCTTGAGAAGCTGGAGGAATGAAAGCACCCCCAGCAGCGGACAGGCCACCGGGTCCAAACCCTGGTCCAAACACCAGTGTTGGAATGCCGACCATTTAGAGAAGTAAGAGGACTGAGTAGAGGCAGCTCTGGATTGTCTGGACCCCTGGATGGTACACACCACCTCACGGGAGAGACCTAGAACCTCCAGGCGCTGCCGAGGCGGTTAGCTCCTGATCGTGCCCCCGGCTTGAGAGAGGGCATCTTCCCTCCAGGGGAGTTTCACGGCTGACCCGACAGCAACCGCTGGAGGCAGGGAAACCAGGACGTGCTTGTGCGCTCCGGAGCCACCAGGATCACCGCCAAGGCTGAAACCCGTAGGCAGTCCAAGCACTCAGTTGCCAAACAGATCCACCTCTGCCACCGGATCGGGGTGAAGGCGCCACTCGTCTGGGTGAGGGCCTCCCCTTGACATGATGTCTGCCACTCTATTCAACATGCCAGGGATGTACTCCGCTCTGATGGAGAGCAGATGAGTGTGTGCCCATAGGAACAGCCGCCTGGCCGAGCCCAGCAGCTGCACCAAACGCACCCTGCCCTGGCGGTTTATGTAGGCCGCTGCAGCCTTGTTGTCAGCAAAGGGGCGAAGTGTCGGGCCACCTTCCACACTGTGAGGATCTCCAGCACGTTTATGTGGAGAGGTACCGCTGCTGTAATCTCCTCATGTGCAGGAGTCCCATGGGGACAACCACGTGAGGCGCTGACATGAGGTCGCCAGTTTCAGGACTGTGCAGTGCAACTTGGGACCGGTTACACAGGGGGCGTTTAGACCTCTGAAAGTCCATCACCTTCTCCTTAGTCTTGGAGGTGTTGTGCAGGAGGCAGTTTTTATCACTCCAGTCACTAAAGGCCTTCATCAGGTCCCTGTACTAGATAATAGATAGAATACAATAACAGATTGCTATTATTATATCATAATCATCATAATATATCATATCATAATATCATTATATTTATGTAGACTTTTTAATATGTTTACTTTATATAGACAGACAAATATCATATGAAGAGTCTCTCATTTTTCTCTTCCTGCCTTGAATATGACACAATTAAATATACAATAGGCTACAGTATCTGAGTCACTGAGCTCTCCATAGCCTAGGCATTATTTGAGTTATAAATATACACGACATTTCAGCACTAAGTCAAGATTTCATGACAAGTCTGAGCTGACTTGTATTACTGGGGATTAATGAGGGAAAAAATCATATACTTACTTTCAAAAGCTTTTCAGCAATAGCTACAACAACCACAGGTGTGCAGATATTTTTGTCAAAAATGTAAGTTTATAACTGACCTGAAAGTCCATGTTTGTTGCTTCATTCACAATGGTAAATGTCATGAAATTGGACCCCTTTTACAGATTTGTAAAATTTATAATGTAAAATGATTAAGTAAAAATATAATGTTAAATTAAATAAATAAATAGTCAAATATAAATACATTATTGAGCATAGTTTGATCAATTTTGAGGATACTTTAATAAATTATCCCGAATCAATTACTTTCTAGACCTTTACATTCATATATTTCAGTGACATATTTAAACCTGTAGGAAATTCTTTAAAAATAACTTATTTGCTAAAACTGTCTGTTGTCAACTATATCCTGACAGCAGTACAAGAGGCAGATAATCCGGTTCAGGTTATCGGTTGGAGCCTCATTTCTAGCCGGAGGATGAGTAGTGTGATACCTCGATAATTGGAGCACATCTTCCAGTTCCCCTTTTTGAAAATGGGAACTACCACCCTGGTCTGCCACTCCATAGGTACTGTCCCCAACCTTCATGCTACACTGAAAATGCATGTCAGCCAAGACAGCCCAACAATGTCCAAAAGCCTTTAACATCTCAGGGTGAATCTAATCCACACGTGGCGCCTTGCCGCCAAGGAGCTTTTTCACTTCCTCTGTGACTTTAGCCAGGGATATGGTCAGGCTTGCCCCGGGTCTTCAGACTCACCCTCCTCCACAGAGGACATATTGGTCAGGTTCAGGAGTTCTTCAAAGTGCTCTTTCCACCACTTGACGATATCCCGTCTAGGTCAGCAGTTCTCTGCCCCAGCTGAACACAGCCTGCGCCAGCCTGATTTTCCTTTCTGATTGAATAATTTGCACATTGATATCTGTGGAAGTAATATCAAACAAATATATTTTCACATTATGACTTAAAATTCAACTGAGTGAGAACTGTAGGTAGCTAGCCTACTAGCATCTGCAACATCAGTAAATGTAAGCTATTGTAAGACTAATAGTGGAGCCATGATATCTTTGTCTATCCTAATTGTAAAATACTGGATATAGGGTATATAGTCATTGTAATTATGCAAAATTCATTGTATTTAGTAGGGTACTTTATTGTACCATATACAAAGCGAAATTCATTCTCTGCATTTAACCCATCCCTCGAGGGAGCCGTGGGCAGCTGCTGTGCAATGCCCGGGGACCAGCTCCAGATCTGAGCCAATGTCACTGGTCAATGGCACTGACTGGAGAACCTGTTTTTGTTGGTGATGGAAACCGGAGCACCAGGAGGAAACCCACACAGACATGGGGAGAACACGCAAACTCCACACAGAAAGGCCAGGACGACCAGGGTTTTGAGCTATCCACAGCTATCCGCTGGATCACTGTGCCGCCACCATACTGTATTTAGTTAATGGGAGCCACAGCTTCAGAGGTTTAGGTTTATGTCATGTTCACTCACACATTCTCATGCAGTATACTTTACGTCCCTCTTGTTGAGAGGCAGGTAATCACAGTTGTCTGAGTGATGGGAATCTGAGTGCAACAACTGGAAACGGCTGTGCTTTAAAAATCTATTTACACTTTAAAGCAACATTATGCAGGAATTTTATCTTAAAACAAAAACTTCAAAATAATTTTGATGGTACATGGACGTAATATGGTGAATGGCGTTTGGAATCAAATTTCATTTACAGCATATTGGTTTATGGCACCAGCACAACTCTTCACTAAGCAAGCTATGAGAAGAAGTAAAAAGTATATAATGTACAATGTAAGTTATTTGGTTCTTTGGAAGAAGCTAGTTCTGTATTCTCAGTATGGACATTATGGCAGAGGCTGCAGAGACTGAAGAAGACATCGGAAGAAGCGAGGAAGAGTACATGGACTGGCTTTTTGGCTTAAGCTAAAAGAGCTTAAAGGATGCAGGACAGATGGAAACAGCTTTGCACCTGTCCTATGGAAGATTTAATTGGACTTTAATATTTGTAACCCACAGAAGACAATCCACAAATGTGTATTTTTACATTTGTGTTGTGTAAAATCATATCCACAAAAATACAGAGTTCTGTGTACACAAAAAACTGTTTTTACACATTTGCGGATTACTTCCTGTCAATTTGTGGGTCACGTTACATTTGTAAGTTCCTTTTTAAACATTTGTGGAATTTTGTCCAATGTGTACTGCGGAGGTCTGTAAATAAACATATACACAAATATCTCACTACCCAAAACATGTATTTTTACATTTGTGTTGTATAAAATCATTTACACAAAAATACAGTGTGATTTGCAAATACACACAATTTATTCTGTACAAAGATCTTTTTATTTCACATACAAAGTTTTATTTACGCATTTGTGGATCCATTTCTACACACAAAACTGTTTTTACACATTTGTGGAATTTTGTCCCGCTGATGTATAAACAGAGATCTGTAAGTGTGAGAGCAATTTACTAGCTACGCCAGCAGGTGGCAACAGCATTATTCTCTCCCATGAATTGACAGGATATCCACGGCACTACCTAGCGTCATCCTCATCTGTAGAGACAACATAGAAAATGACTGTAGCCTTGTTTCAACCAGCAGTGGAAAAATAAAGTGGAGCATCTTCATTTAACTCAGTGCTCGTGATTCAGAATCGGGTTCATCCTTGTCACCTCCAGGTAAGTCTGCTGTGCAGTTTGCTAACTTTGTGTCTCCTGTGGTAAGTTAGCTGTGTAACGTTAGCCCACGTTACGTAACAAGCTCATATTAAATAATTTAGTTCACCTCGAGAGATTTTATGGTTTTCACAAAAATTGGTCATTCCCACTACAACTGGAATTAGCATACCACTCGCTTATATAGCCTCCATTTACCGCAGTCCAGTGATCAGTTAACATTTAAGTTCTATAGTGATAAAATCATTAGGCTAGGATAGTTTGACTGATCAGTGCAGAATGATCATTATCTTAGTGACAGTAAACCATGATATCACTGCACTTTGTTTCTCTTGTATGATTATGGGATTGACATGAAGAGGATTTTCACTGAGACTTTCCCTTTCTGTTTCCCCATTTTCTCAGCAGCACCTTGGCCTCATCCTATCCGAGCTGCTACAGGACTCCCAGCCTGCAGCACTGGGCTACTTTCTACTTTCTGGGCTACTTCTGCTGGCCCACTGGACTCCATCTAAACTTTTCTGTACAAGTAGTTTACTATTGAATACTTTATCACTGTATGAGTCTGAAAATTGTGTTTGTAGTATACAGTCTTGTATAAGGCTGCTACTGAAGTTGTGCAGTATGCATTTATTTATGTTTAAATTATGTTACACCTTCCTGTCAGAACTGTTAAAGAAAACTTTGTAAAAGTATATGAAAAGCAGAGACCTTCTGTATTCTATAAATCCCACTTATGAATAATATATTTCTATAATGTTATAACATATTTTGATGTGAAATGATAACATACTCGTTGTGAAATTATTAAGGCGTTCTTTTTATATATATATTTACTGAGATTGTTCTTTTTCCCCACAAAAAAGGTGAAATTAAATCAGTACAACCAGTTTCTCTTTCTCCTCACATTTATGTCCAAAACAATGAGAGATGAAACTTTGTGCAAGATATAGACATACTAGCAGGACAAAGCATGCAATACAAAGTATATTTATTCTCTTGCCTAAGTTGCCTTGCATTCAGTCTTGTGGTGTACCCAAATTTTTAGTTGTTTACAGCAGTGGTTCTTTTTTCACATCAAGGCCCACTTAACTAACACAAAGAAGACCACGGATCTCCATTTGTCCCAGGCTCGCTCATCTGATAGGAGTTTTGCTTTCAGATGTTTTATAACAAAGTATATGAAACCCATGACCAAAACAGTCATACATTCTGTCATTGTGTTACTTATGGATGGAATTATAGTGAAGCAAATGGCTATACAAAAGTGGTCGAGGCAGATGACAGCTGTTATGCCAAATTTTGCATGCCTGCCAAGAATGACATACACTTCCAAATACTGCTTTTAAATGCTATAATATTCTTTGTGGGGTTAATCAATGGTGATAACTAGCATTCCTTGAGATTCAGCAAAAATATGTGGTGATTGATCAGTGTCTGACATGGACCTTAAGAGGTGGATACATTATTCTGCAGAACAGATGATGTAGGCTACCTGCCGAGATTTGCATCCACGTCTTTTGTCAACATAAATGAGTGTTACCTCCCATGAGGTGCATACAATTCTAAGCCATGGCTTTGCTCGATGTTTCTGCCTCTTAAACAGGAGTTTTTCCTTGCCTCTGTCGCCTAGTGCTTGCTCATGGTGGGAATTGTTTGGTCTCTGTGAATAATATTCAATTCAATTAAATTTTATTTATATAGCGCCAAATCACAACAACACTTATCTCATAGCGCTTTTCATAAAAAGCAGGTCTAGACCATACTCTGTGATATTATTTACAACATTTTCCACCAAATGGAACGTGACCCACAAATTGACAGCAAGTAATCCACAAATGTGAAAACAACCATTTTGTGTGTACACATATATTTCATTTCATTTAGCTGACGCTTTTCTCCAAAGCAACTTACAATTGCTATATGTGTCAGAGGTCACGCATCTCTGGAGTAACTAGGGGTTATGTGTCTTGCTCAGGGACACAATGGTGGATGGTCACAGTGGTGGATTGAACCTGGGTCTCTCACACTAAAGGTATGGGTCTTACCCATTGCGCCATCACAATCCCTACATTGCTCTGTATTATTCTGGATATAATTTCACACAACACAAATGTAAAAATACACATTTGTGAATAGTGAAATATTTGTGAATCATAGTTCACATTTGTGGATTGTCTTCTGTGGGTTACAAATATTAAAGTCCAATTAAATCTTCCATACTGTCCTGCATCCTTTCAGCTCCCTTAAAGAATCCTTTAAGGGGACGATTTTGCAGTGAACTACACTCGGTAGGGGTGCCAAATCACACCAAACCTTATAAAATATCTTTAAACAACTTTAAAACCACCATTGTGACAGCCAATTGTAAAGCAGATTCATCTCTAGACACTTACTGATCATTGTGGTCACAGCATGGATTGGATGGATCTGTCAACTTTCCTATCACCCAGCAGGACTTCCTTAACAGAGCATTATAGCAGAACCATCTTTCATGGTAAGGGTGTTCATCTTTCGGGTGGGTAAATGTTGGTAATTTTTCGCAAGCCACCACAGTAATAATTGCAGCCACAGTTATCTACTGCTTTTCAGTGAACTGGCTGTTCCTCACATCATTGAAATCCCATCTGAAGCGCCGTCCTTGCGCCGTCCTTGCGCCGTCCTTGTATTTTAAGGTGGATCCGACGCAGTTTGAGTTCCCTCGAAGGGGAACTCAAACTGCGTCGGTGACAACACTATGGGAACGCCTCTGGGCGTGGCAGGGCTGAAATCATGAATGAAACTACTCCAATCCTATTGGCGTTGCTAGAACGGTAGCGTGTGACGGCGTATCTGGAGGTGTATATAAGCACGCCGGCACACCGGACACATTAGCTTTTTTCTATTCAGCAGGCACTCTGGCATGTTCGAGAGTACTCAGAAAAAAAGCAACCACGAGAGGAAGTTTTCTTACCTGGAAGGAGAAGCAGAGGAGATGGCTGGTGAGCAGTTCAGGCAGTGTGTTTTTCCATGCTCGTGCTACATCACGGCTGGGGACACTCATGCCCTGTGTGTTTCCTGTCTGGGGATGCTGCATGCCCAGGCAGCTCTCGAGGGGGCTGCTTGCAGCCATTGCGAGGCCCTGCCCCTGAGGGTGCTGAGGTCCCGTGCGGCTCTCTTTTTTCCGAAGACGGATGGATGCGCTCTCCCCGTGGCTCGGGCCCGGCGGTCGCTGAGGCGGCGCAGCGGCTGTCATGGGGCTTCCAGCGCGACATCTCCGAGGGCATCGGGACTCCTGAGGCTTTTTCCCGTTCCTCATCTGCTGGCTCCGACTCCCCTCTTCCCCGTTCAGGAGCCCGTTTTTCGGCTTCTCCCGCTCGAGGTGTGAGCCAGGAGAGGCTGCGGCTGTCCGGTTCTGAGGAGCTGGATGTGCTCAGCATTATGGAGTAGGAAGACTTCCGGGAGCCGGATCAACGTCATCAGTCAGCGCCCAGCTATGACAAGCTCTTGGAGGTGGTGACACGGACAGTGGGCAAGCTCCAGCTCGATTGGCCGCAGGCTGTGCAGGATACACAGGCTGCCAGTAAGCTGGATGAGCGCTTCCTGCGGTGCCGCGCGCCACCTCCACACCAGTTTCTGCCTTTTTTCCCGGATTTGCATGACGAGTTGTGCAAATCCTGGGGCAAGCCCTTTTCGGCACGTCTGACTACTCCCCCGCTCCGGGTTTACAGCAACGTCGCGGGGGTTAAGGGCTTCGGCTATGGGACAATGCCCTGGCTGGAGGATGCTTTGGCCAGCTATCTCTCGCCCAGTCTTGCGTCCCGTCGGCGCTGCCTACCAAGCCATGTCGCGTGACATCTGCTCTGGTGGGCAAGGCGTACATGGCGGTGGGCCGGGCTGGTGCGAGCCTGCACACGATGGCGGTTTTGCAGGCATACCAGGCCGACCTGCTGAAGGACATGGACTCGGGAGGGGGCCCCTCTGAGGAGGACATCAC
The DNA here is from genome assembly GCF_021292245.1 of Micropterus dolomieu. Classification (NCBI taxonomy): domain Eukaryota; kingdom Metazoa; phylum Chordata; class Actinopteri; order Centrarchiformes; family Centrarchidae; genus Micropterus; species Micropterus dolomieu. The sequence goes on from NC_060150.1 coordinate 21,187,228, forward strand.
TGAGCTACGGATTTGTCACTCCGAGTCACAAAGGAGATGGCCCGCGCCATTGGCCGCTCCATGTCGGCACTGGTGGCCACGGAGCGGCACCTGTGGCTCAACCTATCAACCTCTGGCCTGTTTGGCGAGGCGGTGGACGGCGTCGTCAGCAGGTTTCAGCATGCCAGGATGCAAGGGGAGGCGTTCCAGCAGTATCTCCCGCGCCAGTCTGGGTCCAGGATGGCGATGGCTGCAGAGAGACGGTCCCAGCAGTTGTCCAGCTCCTACCGCCAGAGACAGAGTGTCGCTTCTCATGGTCCCCCTCAGCACACCCGGGACTCGAGGCGGCGCTCTCGCCCATAGCCCCCCGAGGCAACGGATCTGAGGACCGTCCTTCAGAGGTCCTGAGCAGAGCCAGGTGTTGGGGCAAGAAGTTCGCTCTCTGCTGGAGAAAGGGCCCATACAACTTATTTCCCCGCCAGTCAGGGAGTCCGGGTTCTACAGCCGGTACTTCATAGTTCCCAAAAAGGACGGAGGATTGCGTCCGATTTTAGATCTGCGGTCCCTGAACCAATCTCTGAGGAGATTCAGGTTCAAGATGCTCACCATCCCCGCCATCATCAGCCACATCCAATCCGAGGATTGGTTTGTCACGATCACGATCTGCGAGACACATATTTCCACATCTCCATCTGTCCCTCTCACAGGAAGTTCCTGAGGTTCGCCTTCGGGGGCGCGGCGTACCAGTATCGGGTTCTTCCATTTGGCCTAGCACTCTCCCCTCGCACGTTCACCAAATGCATGGATGCAGCTCTGGCCCCAATGAGGCTCCAAGGCGTCCGCATACTGAACTACATCGACGACTGGCTCACCGCCCACCTTCAGCGTTTGGGGCTGCGGCTCAACGCGAAGAAGAGTGTGCTGACGCCCGCCCAACGGACTACGTTCCTAGGGGTGGTGTGGGACTCGACGACAATGCGGGCCCACCTGTCGCCTGCACGTGTCGGGTCCATTTTGTCCTTAGTGACCAGAGTGAAGCTAGGCCGCACCATCACTGTGAAACACTTTCAGAGGGTGTTGGGTCTCATGGCGGAAGCGTCCAGCGTAATCCCGTCTGGCCTGCTGCACATGAGAGCCCTGCAGTGGTGGTTAAAATCCAAGGGATTCTCCCCGAGGGGAAATCCGTTCCGTCTGATACGGGTTACGAGCAGGTGCCTTCATTCCCTGTCAGTATGGAGGAAACCTTGGTTCCTGTCCCAGGGTCCCATGTTGGGAGCGTCATGTCGCCGGACAATTATTTCGACAGACGCCTCACTCACGGGGTGGGGCCCGGTCATGGACGGCCGCTTTGCGAGAGGCTCCTGGCAGGAGCATCATTTCTCTTGGCACATAAATTGCCTGGAAATGTTTGTGGTTTTCAGAGCTCTGAGGAGTTTTCTGCTCGCTCTCCGCGGTCGCCATGTCCTTGTCAGGACCGACAACACGGCAGTGGTTGCCTATTTGAATCACCAGGGGGGTCTGCACCCATTATGCAAGCTGGCACATCAGATCCTCCTGTGGTCCCAGCAGAGACTGCTGTCTCTCAGAGCGACGTATATCCCTGGGACCCAGAATCAGGGAGCAGACCTGCTGTCGACACAAGGGCTGAGGCCCGGGGAATGGAGACTCCACCCAGAGGTGGTGGAGTTATTGTGCGAAAGGTTCGGCCCTATAGACGTGGACCTGTTTGTGTCTCAAGAGACTATTGTAATGACCTGAAAAATATGTCACTTATGTAGTATTTTTTCTGGAATATGTGGGTTACTGTATTTTTTGGGGCTTGTTAAAGTGCTAAATTCATATGTAATCTAAGTTAAGATGTAAGAGTTACTGAAGTGGCAAATGTCTATTGGTTGAAGATGCAATAGGATTTAGCATTTAATTATCCTCGCTCTGTTCAGATGTGTCCAGGTAATTTAACAGTTAAGTTGTGTTTTCCTTAAAATGTTTTAAGCATGGTTTACTACATAAGATAAGCTCACTAATCATTTTGTTAATGTTAGAGATTTAGTGACTAATAAAGTATCCTGTTGAACTACGGGTAATCACGCGAGAAGGGAGAACAGGGGGAACTGAGGGAAGAGTTGCACGAGCACGAAAGCTAGTCGGCAGCTAACAGTGCTTTTACGGCACTTAACGTTTTAAGTTGGACTATTCATGGTATCAGACACTGCTCTCGCCGTCGTAGGAGTTTGTGACTGTGGGGCTACCACTGGAGGTGTGTGTATTTGCACTGGGAAGTGAGCTTAGACCTGTTAGTTTCTGTGGCTAAGTTAGCTCGTGGCTTCGCGGGACTGTGACACTGTCGTGGGAGGGACCGCAGACACACCGTTCGCCTGCTGGACGAGAGGAGACCACATCGGAACGCTGGTGTTTTCCTCCCCGGAGGGCTGTGTTGCTGGTGGTGACGGACGAACGAAGCTGTGTAACCCTCGCTGTGCTGCTGGGGACAACGTCGCCCCGGTAGGATCTGGGTTTTCCACTCCACTCAAGGAGGTACTGATGCTTTCTTCACTCTATGAGCTCCAACTAAGCGCGCCAACGAACTAATGCAGGCCTGCTAAAAGAACAAACCTAAAAAAAAGAGTGCACTCAGGTTATAAAAGACTAATCCCTATATTCCCCGGGTCTTTTGAGATTGTTTGTCTTTCACTCCATTATTTGTTGTTAAAATGTTATGTGATTCTTGCATAATACAAAGAAGGACACTGAGCTATTGCGTTCTTGATGTCTGTCTCATCACATGCTCTGTATCTGAGTAGATCAGTATTTTCTGTGGTAATAAGAGGTTAAAGTCAGGATTATCCCTCCAGCCTCTCATTGGCAGTAGAGAGAGTGAGAATCATAGCGTTCCTAGACAGGTTTATTATACAATGGGATGTCTCTTTCACCATTTTACCAAACATTAGGGTTAAGGGGGCTCAACACTTTATATGTTGCTTTATAGTGTACTTGCCTCATCACGAGCCGATGGTGAAAAGGGTTACACTATGCACTGTCCACTGTGGTTCTCCCTCTTGCCCCCAACCCCACTAGGGCCATGGATGCCATGGTGCAGACGTGGCCGGGGCGGCGTCTGTATGCTTTTCCCCCAGTCGCTCTGCTCCCGGGGGTTCTGGAGCGGGTCCATCAGGACGGTGTCAGCCTACTGCTAGTAACCCCGTTTTGGCCGGCCCGAGTGTGGTTCTCGGACATAATATCGCTCCTTGCCCTGCCCTGTGGAGACTGTGGGTCTGGCTCCTGAGGGGGCCCAGTTCCTTGAGGCGGGCCTGACGGCGGGAACAGTCGAGACGCTGCTCAGCTCCAGAGCCCCATCCACGAGAAGGACGTACGGCCTGAAGTGGAATGTGTTTGCCACCTGGTGTAGAGAACGGGCGGTGGACCCAGTTACCTATGTGACTATGGTACTGAAGTTCCTCCAGGACCATTTCTCTGCTGGCCTTTCCCGATCCACACTCAAGGTGTATGTGGCTGCCATGGCAGCGTTCCACACCCCTCTGAGGGATGGGCCTCTGGGGAGGCTTCCACTGGTCTTGCACTTCCTCCGTGGAGCCCGGAGGATGAGACCCGTGACTCGTTCCAGGGTTCCCACTTGGGACCTGGCAGTGGTTCTTGAAGCGCTGGCTGAGGCCCCCTTCAAACCCCTGGAGTCGGCTGAGGCCAAGCACCTGACCCTTAAGATGGCCTTTCTCCTCGCTATCACCTCTCTGAGGAGGGTGGGGGATCTCCAGGCACTTTCGGTTTCTCCTCAATGCCTGGAGTTTGCCCCGGGGAGGGTGAGAGCCATTTGGGAACGAGACACTGCGTCGGTCCGCCGCACCTCACCCCGCCTGGAGTGCCTTGCTTCATAGCAAAGAGCTAATGTGTCCGGTGTGCCGGCGTGCTTATATACGCCTCTAGTTACGCCGTCACACGCTACCGTTCTAGCAAGTGGAGTAGTTTCATTCATGATTTCAGCCCTGCCACGCCCAGAGGTGTTCCCATAGTGTCGTCACCGACGCAGTGTCTCGTTCCCCTTCTCGGGGAACAAGGGTTACATTCGTAACCCAAGACGTTTTTCTGCATGAAGAACTGCTTCTCCTTTGTTCTTTATAGTGTGGAACTTGAATTTTGTGTGAATTTTTCTACAAATCTGATGGATTGAAACATGCTAACCCCAAAATAAAGGCCTATTTGTGAACCAAAATAACAGCAGAAAAAAATCAAAGCCACCAGGAGAGCAGGACCCCGGTTATAATGTCAAATACTGTTTTCTCTCAATTTGTTATTCTTTATCAAGACATCATTTAAAGGTAAACGTTGAGTCAGTTCTTTAGTTGCATAGAAAAACATCACTCAGATATCTGAAATTCACTCTACTGCCCATTGTATCACTCTACTGCCCATTGTATCACTCTGACATGAAATAGATAGATAGATAGATAGATAGATAGATAGATAGATAGATAGATAGATAGATAGTGCACCAATACCACCCTTATTCTGTCACTCAGTCACCCCAGCAAACAATTTACAACAGTGTGTAGTGGGTGGAGATGGGCCGAAACAGTGGAGTGTAATTACTCTTAAACAAGACAGGAAATTGTAACCAGAGCCATCTCATAAGCACTAAACCCCTGTACCAGCTTTTAAAACTAGCTGTGATCAAAGAGGCTTTCTCCACACATACACAAAAATCTGGAATGTGATCTGCTTTCATTTCAGAGCCAGCGCCTCTCTTTCAGACATCAAACAGACACAGACGTAAGTGTAACCACTGAGTCATCTTATCTTATTCATTTGATTTAAACATGCCCCATCTCAGCTCTTTGGTCTTTGTTGTGTGTCTTTATCTTGATGTTGCTTTGTTTGTTGATTTTTTAGAAATTTTAGAAATTGCTGAACTTTCCAGTAGGGTACTAACAAATCTTTCAATACTTTTTTGAGCTTGGTATGTTGTCATTATCACTAAAGTTACTTCCAGCAATCAAAATGAAAGCATTACAACATTAGTTACAAGAGTTACAAACTCACTCGGTACTGTGTTACAAAGGCTTGCTTGCTTTATAGTTCCATATTTTGCAGAGATTAGATGAAAGGATTTATACCATTCTCATATCTTCATGATACATATGAAGCTACCTCCAGCAGCCAGTTAGCTTAAAATAAAGATTGGAAACAGGCTGAAATAAATACATTTGTTGTTAAATGTATCAACGGAATCGTTTACTAGAAACAGCTTGTCTATCCACTGTACCTTACTCTCTCCATTGTCCATGATGACTGAATTTTTCTGCATTTCCCTTTTGTCTGTGGTGATGGTGGAGAGTATTTCCCCGGGCTCATGTACATGGCGGTGAGTGTGCAGTAGTAACAACAAAGAAATGAAACTGAATTTACATAACATATTACTGAAGTTTTAGAGAACAGCCAAAAACAAAAAGTGTAGCTTATCACCACATCTCTGTCTTGAAGGCGATGTACTATATCCGCTCTTTTCCCGTTCCTGCACTCCGTTATGGTATCCACATAATAGTTGTCCTGGATAGTGTAGTAAGAAGTGTGGTGCACCATCCCCATGATCCTCTAAATGATCCACTAAAATGTTTTTGGCCAACAGATAATCCCCCGCTAGCATCCCATATTTGACTGTGAGAGCTGCATGTCCACACAATATGGCCAATGGGACAGGTCTGAGAGTAAACTGCTAGTAAGGGTACATCGAGTTAGACACAACTCCCTTCCTTCCAAGTGCTTCACATTCTGTTTAGATGGTTGCTGTACTCCTGGAAGCAATAGAGACCTTGAAGGGGAGAAGGCAATGATTGGCACTCCATGAGTGACCTTGCCGCTAAATGGGCACCTTTGCACTGGCAGCATATGGAATGTTGTGAAGGTGCTTTATTTACATTACAGTCCTCATGGGTGATGGATGGTGAGGTTAAATGTTTATTGTCTCACTGCAAAATCCATTTATAGCTGTGAAGCTTTTGATCATATTACAAGATCTTAATCAGCAGAGTTGGAATTTGTTCAAGCTGTCATGGAAATAGAGATCTTACAAGCATTCCAAGGACTTTTTGTCTGTTGTCTTAAAAGTTAGGGTTCAAAGTTTGTTCTTCAGCAGCTGACAAACATGAACATGGAGAAGTCCTTGTGAAGTACTCAGAAATCTTTTTTAATTTGAACATACAATCATGTGATATGATCAAAGCTCCACAACAACTAAACTAAATAAACTGAATAAATGCATGTAGAATTGCTTACTTTATTAAAAATAAAATAGCGACACCCCTTGAGCAGTTAGGGACTCATGGGCACCTCTCCAGCTACCAGTCCACATTCAATACTGTGGTCTGTGCTGGATTTGAACCAGCCACACTGAGCTACTGTCACCGTACTACCTAAGCCATCTGCTGTACTTGTGTTTTCTGCCCCATCTGACTGCCATGCTGTTTCCAGATCTTAGCAATTTCTTTGGTTCTAAAAAATAAGATAAAGTTGTGATAAACCATAATTGTCCTGTGAGTCTCTCTTTTTCCATATATTTTCCACTTATGAATGTAAGTACATGTTTCAATATTGGATGGTAAAGTCTGAGTGTACTGTCAGAAGACTTGCAGCTTCTCCAGCTTCTGTGCAGCAAGTATAAGGCCAGTTTAAACAAGGTTGCATCTCTGTAGAGGGTATTGAGGTGATCTTGGAGGATGGCAGAACCTGTGTACTCCACTTCCTGTGATTAGCCAGTTATTTAAGCATGAAAAAGGGGCCTGTGCAGTCTGTCCTTAAACCTCTACTCATCACATCATTACTAGCCTATTAAGATTACATAAGCGATACAGTGGAATTGACCTTTCATGATTAGACAAGCTGTAGTGTCTGGCCTGGAAATGACACCGTTTCTTCATTACATTTATTGTATAATTGAAAGTGTTCATGTAGTGACTTCAACCTAAATTGGTATCTGGTATGGTGATTGGATCCCACATGTTTTCTCATTACTAATTGTGAAGGAAATTGTGTAATTGTATAATAAAAGCAGACAATTCTCAAGAAAGTGAATACCAACAAAATATTAGTTATTGGCAGTTACAGCACAAGAAAATATCAGTGTCACCTCCAAAAGCTGCAAGTCCAGCTCTAATTCCACAGTGATCTCTCTGGGAATGTGTGTGGTACAGGCTCACTGCGAATGACACTCGACCCCTACTAAAAAATAAGTTAGGGACTCGCAAATAAAGCAAACATCGCAGAAACTTGAAAGGAAATGGCGTTCCTCCAATCTGGAAGAATCTTGTTTAATCTGGCAAGATGGTCTTAAAATTTACGTACCTTGAGATCCTCTGGCAGAGGTATTTTGTCTGTTCCAGAGTCTCTAAAGGGGACAAAGCATTTGCAGTTGAGGGCTTCCCTCGAGCTTTACCAACTAACTTCAATAATTTCTTCATCTAAAACATCAACCTGTCTCTTAGACCCAATCCCATCTAGGCTGCTTTAAGACGTTTTGCCTTTAGTCAGTACTTCTGTTAAAGATCAATGTCATGTCATCATCATTCCTACTTTGCTTGTCTGAGTGTGAAAAAACAGCAAAGTGTCACTCTCTCCTAGGAGAAGTGCTTCTCCTTGCAGGATGCTTCATAATTCTGAGTCTCAAGTCCTGTTTTCAGTTTTATAAGTTAGCTTTGACCGCAATTTCTTGGTCACGATTCTGAGACACTAGATAAAATACAGGCACAGGTTTTTACAGTCTGAGAGCAACTGACATTTACCTCTATTTGTATACCTCTAGCTTGTTTTTTCATGGTAGAATATGCAGATGTGAGTGTCTGTAACTGGACTTAGGCAGTGGCTGTTCATTGTACTGATTAGGTTGATAAAAATTTAGCACAGCGTCACTTGAACACACCATAAAGATTTTATTTGACACTTGCAAGGTGAATTTATAAACAAAATCAGCAGTTACAGCCGTGGCCGGCGCCCATGCACCATTTCAATTACAACTCACCATTTAACAACGCTGCAAATACAACTGGTGTAAAGTGCCAAACATAAGTGTTGAGCATAAATTAGAAAGTTGTACTTTCGTTGTAAAACTGAGTGTATGTCCTACTTCCAGAGAATACAAATTACAGCAATGCAGCAATTCTCAAATGATGTACTCGCTTGAAAGTGAAAATTTTAAATACGTACTTTATACTTTCTAGGTTATTTGGCATTTTCACCAAACAGAAATACTCTCAGGCTGTCAATCATATTCTGGTTAAATATATTCTGCACTAATATTAAGGCCTCCACTTAACAAAGTGAATAGAGGATGTCATGAAGTTCCCCATCTCCATGTGAGATTGAGTAAGCATACTTTTCCTATTCGAGCCAACAGCAAGGCCTCAAGCTAAAGTGCAAGGGCAAACCAGTTTCCATCACGTCCTCTCTGTTTCCCAAAGGTTGTCACATTTGTTTTATATTTTATACTTTCTGAAGTATACTTTTTGTACTTTATATCTTGAGATAAACAACCTAGTATTAATGTGAGAGTTGAGATGCTGTGAAAAATAAAAGGCCAATGAGGAAAGTCTCGAAAGTCAGCTTTTGGAGAGAGGAGTTGTAAACGACTAAAGAAAGACTTCAGCCTCTCTAACAGGGCACACAGGGAGAGCAGTAAGCAAGCTGAATCAATATGAAAGCTTTATGCCGCAGGAGCTGAGGGAGGAGAGGAGTGCAGAGAGAGCTGCAGAAGGAGGGATGAAGAGGAGGAGAAGGTGCTGGTGATTCGTCAGGAGCAGATCCCTTTTCTGGGTTGGATGACTTTTAAGGACTTCCCTTTACTCTGCTCTTTGGGAAAGCACAACAGCTGTCTGCACCATAACCTCCGATCACAAGCCATGTGTGTGTGTGTGCCCCCTCACAGTTGTTTCCGCTCTGATGAAATCTGCTCACTTCAGCATTTGTTACCAAAGCAGAGAAGTTCACTAAGCATCTGAAAATGGTTGTTTAAAATGTGGTACCTTTAACTTTTCTGGCAGTGTTTCATAATTACCTTGTGCCAATGCAATGAAACACATCTTTTAAGTTTCTTTCAGTAAAAGTCCATTAGCTCTACCTTAAAAATTCACTTCCCAGTCACTGTTTCCCACCTAGAATTTATTGGGTATTGTTTCACATTAACTGCTCCACGGTTAATGAGCTGCTGCTCTGATTGGCAGGCCCAGCTCCTTCCACTGGAGGCCCCTGTCAGGCGGTCACAAACACTGTCTGATCCCGACTCATTGCCCTTTTTTACAAGTATCATTCCATATATAAGAATAAGGCTAGTGATATTCTAGAAAAGACCAACAGTGAATGTATGTTCTAACAAGTCCTGTGTGTGTGTGTGTGTGTGTCTTACAGCCCGATATGCCTTTGTCCTCTGAGCCATAGAGCTCCATTGTTGTCAAGAAACTATTACACCCATCAATGAGCCTCACTGCTGCACTGGGTCACATGTTCCTTCATCAGCATGAACACACACACTTTAGTTAACTGATGTAACATTGCATGATCAATTTAGAAGCTGTTTTGGAGCTTTTGATCATGTCACATGAGCTCATCAGCAGAGGAATTACTATATTTTCAACTTCTCGTCTATGTTCCCTATCTCAGTTTAGCATGCTAGCATGCTTTTGCAAATTAGCACTAAACACAAAGTACAGAGGCTGATGGGAATGTAATTAATTTTTTGGTATTTGGTCGTAAACTGGACAAAATTAAATTCTGACCTTAAGATGGTGTTGGGCTCTGGAAGGGGCAGGTTAGGTTAATAGCAAAGATCAAAGATATTTTGTAAAAGCAAATCATTAATATTACAAAATTGAATAATAAAGATAAATAATGTGGGGCACCACCCAGGGGTCTCTAAAAGGGGGTTGCCCTCCTATAAATGCAAAAATTTAAACAGTGAAGGGTGAATCACAATCAGCTGTTATTACTGCACAATACACAAATAACCACAGGCAACTGCTCTTTAAAGGTACAATAGGATTTATTAAACAGATCAGTGGTAAACAACTTCAACTGATAAACCACTATCAGCTACTCTGAGCACGACAAAACCATATAACAATCAGCAAACATATGACGTAAGCGTGTGTGTGGGAGGCGGGGACAATAGCTGGAAGAGCGAGGAAGATGGCTTGTCATGCAATGATCCAAAATGGCAGGCAGGCATGCAAAGCTGAAGCCAAGGTGTAGGGGCAAAAATGTGTGACACACTCTACTTGTCCTCACCAAGATGGTGTGGACCACTAACAACCACCTTCAGGATCCCAAAATGTGTTCAGCAAACACAAACAAAAGAGAAAACACAAGAAAACATTCTGTTTTCGTCCAGTGAGTTAAGATTTGGGATTAGAGTTATCTCCTTCAGTAATGGTAGCTCAAAAGGCAAGGAGAAGTGGCTGCGCCCTCTCTTCATGGGTTCAGTGAAGTCTTTGCCAAGCCACAGGGGGCTCCTGCGCTCCTGTAGAGCTTTGACCAATAGAAGTACAGGATTTGAGTTCCCTTTGAAAGTCTCACTTCGTGCGGTTTAACAAACCAGAGGGGTTTTGGCGCTGTTCCTTTGTTAACTGTGACACTGCCTGTCTGATCGGTCCTGTTTAGTTAAGGTCTCTGTGAGTTTTGTTCATTGGTCTGTTCGGTATCTGTTATTTAGTATGTGTTTTAGGTCCATCTCTTATGTTATACTGTTTCGTATCGTTTATTCTTGTGAGGATTGTTGTATTGGTTCTCATTCTGTTTTATTGTCCTACAACTTAGTCCTGCATTTCAGTTCTGTGTCTTAGTTCATGACTTAGTGTTTACTCCTGGTCTGTGTACTTCTGTGTTTGTCTGTTCTGTTTTGTTTTTTTCTTGTTTCAGTCTGTTTCCCCTGTTATGCTTTAGACCATCTGTATTAGTTTGTACTCTATGCTGGGCCTTTAGTACTGTCTGTTTCCTGTCTAGTTTGGTTTTCATCCGTGCCTGCCTTGTTCCTGTCTCTTTCTGTTATTATCTGGTGTTTGTTTCATGCTTGGTTTCTGTCTGCTAAGTGTTTATTGAGATCTCTGCCTGATTAGTCATTCATTTGTATATGATCATTCTGTGTCTTCTTGTTCTGTTCTGTTCAATTATCTTAGTCCGTTCTGTCTTGTGGAGTTTCCTGTGTTTCTCAGTTACTTGGTCTGTCTTGTCTGTTCTGTGTTTTTAGTTGTGAGTTGTGTTTTGCAACCTGTTCGTATCTGTCTGTTTTCCCCTGCTATCTCTCTGCCTGCCTGTGTCTGTCTGCTGTCATTATTAGTATCACCTGTTGGTCTTCTCACCCTCCTCGTTAGCCTGCCGTGTGTCTTGCTTGCTTGCCTGCCTGTTTCTGCTGCCTTGTTTTTGGATAATCCTTTTGTTCTGTCTTCCCCTGGATTATTTGTTTATTAACTGTGTTTTTACTGCTCTGCGGACTACCTCTGTTATGGATTACCTTTGTTGTTTTTTGTTGGCCATAAGTTTGGCTTCTTCCCCTTATTAATAAATTCTAAGATACACATGACAACCCTGACATTAACACTTCTGGCTTACATGCAGGCCACTTTTTTGTTTGCCATGAAGTGAGGTCCCAACAATGGCACTAGATGAAAACTTCACCCTGAGGTGGACATGAATTTTTATATCAAATTTCATTGCAATCTGTCCAGTGGTTGAGGCATTGTAGCCAAAACAAAGTCATTACGATTCATCCTCTGCCGACCTTAAATGTCTGCACAATATTTCATAGCAATCCATCAAATAGCTGTTGAGATATTGCAGTCTGGTCAGTAGGTGACCAACCACTCTAGATTGGCTTCCTGTCAGTTTTAGCATCACAACATCAGACACCACTGTATTTAAAGTAAGGCCTAGAAATAGTTAGTCAGAGTAGGGTTAGGTCTCTACCAATATTCAACAACTACTGAATTGTCCCTAGCAATAATTTTTTTATTTTGCCTGTTCCCCTTACTCTTTGCTGGTTTGTCGTTGTTTATAGATCTTATGTTCCAGATATTTCCTTGTGTTCTCCATATGTTTGTTGGATTTATACTTTGTTTGCATTTGCACCTTACAGATGAAAGCCTTGTTCACCTAGTCAGTTCTTTAGAGCGGAGATTTCTGGTTGTTCCAAGGTCAAGCGTGGCAACTTAAGGTGATTCTTCCTTTGTTGTTGTTGCTCCTCAACTCTGGAACAGCTTTCATCTCAGGCTTTATTCCAGAGCTCCAAACTAACTGGTTTGGTCTCTAAAGGGGGATGCCACCAATTTTATACATCAAAGTCTGTTTACAGCTCTTGTGGAGTACTACTGCATATGTTTAAAAAGTTGTGTGAAGTCTGATAAATGTCCTCAAGTGACTTAGCAGACCTCTCCAGCTTTTCTGCTCTAGCATAACACACCAGCACCTCTGACCGAACTGTTGGTGGTCGAGTTTCAGTGCTGGTAATTGTGCTAGATTTTGAGAAGAAAGAAGAATTTGTGGGATAAAAAACATGACATCTGTGGTTGTGCTGCATAGATTTCTGTCTTTCTTTTTAAATAGTCCATTGTGTCTGACAAAGTTATAGGAGTGTGATGCTAAATCTGTGGTATAAGCATACTCTTTCAAAATATAGTGAACACTAGATATTAATGCATGAACTGAGGCAGAGTGGTTAGAGACTGAGCATCACTGTATCCCAAGGCTATACTGTGTCATCCATTCAAATATTTTTTTCTTTTCTTTCCTGTTCCTTCTTTTCATTAGCTACCAGAACGTTCATTTCAGTGCTGCCTTCTTGCAGACACCCTAAAAGCATACGACAGTTCACCCTTTTTTTATAACTACAAGTTTGTGACCCCTTTATCTTTAATGAAAGCAGAACTGTCTCTGTTGAACTCTTTCAAATTACTTTTAGAACACAAGCGGTAATGAGGGAGGAGAGAGAGCGAGCAAAGACAAATGGATTGCACCCCGATAGCTTTTTAACATGCCCTCTTTGACTTGCCCTGGGCACTCCTCCTCGAGGGATCTCCGCTGCCATCTTAAGTGTGTTTCCATTACTCTGAAAACTCCAGTGAATATTTATGAGATCAAGCCTCCAAGGGCAGCGGGTGCGAGTCAGAATGCTTTGTGATTTCCCATGCACAATGCACCATGGGACATCAAGTGATAAGTAGACATAAGTAAACTAACAATGTTTCAAGGTTTCAGACTTAAGTAAATAACTCATATGCAAAATTGTACTCCTTTTTTATAGGAAAGTCTTATAATTAATTGTTCCTTACTTCATATACATACCTAAATGTAAGTGCGTTCCATTTCAAATCCTCTGCTCCCATCTGACCCGGCCCTTCCTGCTCTGCAAGTAACATCACGCATGACATGCGCTGCTACTATAACCAAGTGCTGGAGGGACCCGGAGGAAATGGTAAACAACTACATGCAGCATATGCAGTGACATTAAACTGAATGAGTTTTTTTACTTGTGAGTTAAGGGGGGGATGTGAGTCCAGTTTTCAGAATGCTGACTTATTTTTATCTATTACAAGCCCATATTAAGATGAAGGTTCATACTCCACTACAACCCTAGTCAGTATAGGCCATCCACTACCCCTTGAATGTCAAGCTACTTCCATTGTACAAAAATAGACCTCTTTTCCTGGTGGAAATTTGATTTGCAATAACAAGAAAAGCACAGGTGGAATTAATAACATAAATGATGGCTGTGTGCTATTTAGGTGAGCTAGTTTCAGGATCCGAATAATGTTTAATGCTGACTCACAGACATGGCTTACACTTAGAGGCGGCACGGTGCCCCAGTGGAAAGTAGGGCTGTCCCCGACTAAGGATTTACACAGTCGAATCAGAATTGTCAAGTCTTGCCTATAGTCGACTGATAGTCGAATCAGTGTGTGTTGAGTGCGTGCCGATTGAGAGCGGCATGGGAGGGTTACACATGGTAGCTCCACCTTAATCTTGAGAAGCTGCAGAGCTGCAGTCTCTATTTATTAGTCAGTGACTTACACTGTACATAGACAGCTAAACTGAGGCTTATTGTTGATCATTTTCTCTCTGCTCTGCTCGCCTGCCATTTACCAGTCTTTTACGCAGAGTTTTGCATGCATACTGTGCGGCCAACAACTGCATGCACGTCGTGGTTCCTCATGGGTCTATTTCAAGAACTATTTAAAAACGATAATATTCTTTGTGTAGTCCATCAATGGTGAAGCTGACGTTCCGTCTCTCTGCTGCTACATACATACACACACATACACGCTACTCCTACACATGCGCACTGACCCCCCTTCCTTAAGGGTAATTTTGGATTTATTCACGCACTGTAAAAACATTTATAGCTTTTTCCTTTTAACATGTTTATTTACAGCATTATATGTTGCTATTTATATTGTAATAGGCTGTATATTAACCTATTAGGCGAAAACTAGTAGTTTTATGTAAAATTAGGTGTTGAGCACCCCCATATCGCCAAAATGGCATTATCCTTGTTTTGCTGGGAAGCTTCGACTGTGAGATTAAGAGGCTCTGCCCATCGAAGCATCAAATCTTTGACTATTTGGGGTCAGCCCTGGTGGATAGCACTATGGCCTCACAGCAAGAAGGTCACGGGTTCAAATCCTGTTGTCCTGGCCTTTCTGTGTGGAGTTTGCACATTCTCTCCGTGTCTGTATGGGGGTGCTCCAGTTTAGGGAGAATGAATTTTTGAATGTGTGTTTGACAATAAATTATACCTTACCTTACATCAATGGACCAGAGCCATTCTTTTTCTTATTATTACTATTCATATTGAAAGCTTGACTTACATCCTAGTATGACATGTCAAAATGTCTGCCACGTGTAGCAATACAGCCATCTCTCTCTTTTCTTTAGAAGGGGGGAGAGTTATCACCCGTCGAGCAGATGGCCTCACTCAAGGCCCTCCAAACACCCCCAAAACAGGAGGGGGTCAAAAGGGCCTGCCAGACCATAGGCTTTTGTTTCCACTCTGATGCTGGTTGCAAAGTAATCAACAAGACAAACCACCATCTCCCGTAACGTAACGTTAAGATGACTGACTCTACCTCTCACCCACTCAAGAGTGTTAAAATGACAATTTACCCCTGTCCAGATATATAACCTCTCCCTGAACTGCGAATATCAGGACTCAAAGGTGGATAGAGGCCATAAAGTAAGGCCTCCAAAATGGATCTCCACACACATACACACACACACACACGCACACAGACTCAAATCAAAGAAGGGCCTTTTTGTTTACTTTCACAACCTGATGAGACTGATATGACTGGCAGACGTGGACATAAAACTCCACAGCACTGTGATTTGGAGGAGAGCACACAACCTCAGATTTTCCAGGCTACAGTCTCAAAACCTGTGGTGAACAAAGCACAGATCTGCAAACGGTTAAATAACATGGTACATAAATATTATCCTGTGGTATATAGTCCATCCTGGTCAGAGTTAGTCCAAATTCCCTTCATGGAACCACAGAGCTTCCCCAAAGGACAAAAGAGGTACAACATGCCATTGGACCAAACTCATCTCTTTGTCCCCTTTTATTATCTATCACTGTCCGTGTTTGTTGTTTACCCTGATGTTGTGTTTCAACTACTTTCTTATATTATTCTTATTAAGAATGTTCAGCAATCAGTATTGTCTTGGGAATTATTTCGTTACCTTGTTCATTTATCTGCTATGATAACTATGAATTGTGTTGTTTAACTGTAACAGTTCTGATCGTTAAGAACAGTTAACCATAGCTTTCCCTTTTATCTAATGCTTAGAAATTAAGAACTGTATAACTGTTATGACATTTAAGAAGAAGCATTGATTTTGTGGAAAGATATCACTACAACATATTCAAACAGACTCCAAGACATTACTTTAGATTAAAGTTTAAAACCTGGAGAAACCGAAAGGTGAACTCCGTTTGACATGCCCCCAGGAGTGCCAAACAAAACCCAGTGGACTCATGTGGGCTTGCTCACTCTGCTCTCTCACACTCTCTCTCGCTACTTCAAGCTCTCCACATCCTGCCATCCTGCCTCCAAAAGTCTGGCCCGGAGGAAACTCTGTGACTTTCAAATTCTCCTTTGTCTGCTCCTGGCGGGAGATTTGACTCGCCTATTTTCTAAAAGCTTTAACGGGGATGAAATTTCCCCAGACTAGTTCTCCTTTGATTCATCTCACCAACATTAATTATAGTCACAAGTCTTGCAAACCTTCAGTGAAGTTATCTTTTTGTTTTGTTTTGTTTTGTTTAAAGTTATCAGGTTGATTAACTTCAGTCAATGTACCTTTGATTGAGAAACAACAAGTAACAGAGAGGACATCCACCATAGAGCACTGAGCCAGAGTTAACGGCCGAGACAACTGTGGAGTTTCCCGTAGCCACCAGCAGAACCCGAAGGCCCTCTGGTCAACCCACTGGAATCCAGGTCACTGCCCAGGACTTACCCTCAGTTTTGACACTGACTGATTAAAACTGATTGAACAATTAATAACTAACTGATAACTAGTAACTCCTTGTTGTAATTATTAAGCTATACCCAATGATTCCTAACACCTTGGGCCGATTTTAGAAAGAGATTTTAGAAATGAAATTAATATGTCCAAGTATTAATATTCATAATTTTAGAAACAAAGTGTAGGTTTACTACTTAATGCTTTTGGACCCCTGTTGGCCCCTAGCCCCCACATCGCCCCCTCTCTGTACATCATTTACAGTAAAGCTTGTCACTTTCCCATTAAGTGCAGACTATACAGAAGGATATACATAACAACTTAAATACAAAGATAAGTTAAATCCAAGCCTGTTTGTGGATTTCAGCTCTGCTTTCAACAACATCATCCCGGCACTGCTGCAGGACAAGCTCTCCCAGCTGAACGTGCCTGACTCCACCTGCAGGTGGATCACAGACTTCCTAACAGACAGGAAGCAGCACGTGAAGCTGGGAAAACATGTCTCTGACTCCAGGACCATCAGCACCGGTTTTTCCCCTCTTCTCTTCTCCTTGTACACCAACATTGAGCTCATCTCTGGTGGGGATGAGTCTACCTACAGGTGGGAGATCAACCATCTGGTGACCTGGTGCGGCCAGAACAGTCTGGAGCTCAACGCTTTGAAGACAGTGGAGATGGTCGTGGACTTCAGGAAGAGCCCAGCCCCACCCTCCCCCATCATCCTGAGTGACTCCCCCGTTGCCACTGTGGACTCCTTCCGCTTCCTGAGCACCATCATCTCCCAGGACCTCAAGTGGGAGCTGAACATCACCTCCCTCACCAAGAAGGCCCAGCAGAGGATGTACTTCCTGCGGCAGCTGAAGAAGTTCAGCCTGCCAAAGACAATGATGGTGCACTTCTACACCGCCATCATTAAGTCCATCCTCACCTCCTCCATCACCATCTGGTACGCTGCTGCCACTGCCAAGGACAAGGGCAGGCTGCAGCGTATCATTCGCTCTGCAGATAAGGTGATTGGCTGCAATCTTCCATCACTTCAGGACCTGCACACGAGCAGTGACTGACACTGTGTTAGAGACTGCTCTTGGCATCTGATTGGTTGTTTTATTCAGGGAGCGGTGGATTGCAGGAAAGATTGCAGCTGACGCCTCCCATCCCGGGCACAAACTGTTTCAGACTCTCCCTTCTGGCAAGAGGCTGCGGTCCATCAGGACCAAAACCTCTCGCCACAAAAATAGCTTCTACCCATCTGCAGCTAGCCTCATCAACAAGGCCCGGGCCCCCACTGACACTCTCCCACCTCAAATGATACAATCGTCTTTGCACATGTAAATATCACTTCATGTCATATCATGCACGAACCTGGCACATTGCACATATTTGTTGTTAATTTGTTGTTAATTGTAAATTGTTGTCGTACCACTGTTATTTTTATTTTTTTATATGTCAGTTGTATTATTATTATTTTTATATTTTATATTTTTTATTCTTATATAACTTTCATTTGTTTAATACATATTTATATATTTCTACATCTATTTATGTCAGCTGTATGTCTGTCTGCGTGTAGCACCTTAACACCAAAGTGTATGTGTAAAACACTACTTAACAATAAAGCTCCTTCTGATTCTGATTCTTAAAGGGATAATTATAGTATTTTTTAAATCTACTGCAGCTTTAACTGTTTTGAATCCGTGTGGAAATCTTCTGAGAGGAGAGTTATTGCCTGATACGACTCAGAATTTGATCAATTCGATTGATAACATTTGGAACCTTTTCCTCTGCATTCACCTGCAGCTCTCTCTCTCACTCAGCCACACACTCACTATGCCCACAAAAAGCAGCGACTCATCAGCGAATGGGTGTGGAGGGGAAAAACAACTTGATTGTTGAATATATACGAATATATTTGCCAATCAATTTTTTTGTCAGTTGACTACTTGATTAATCGCCAAATAGTTTCAGTTGTACGTCTACAGTTGTGTTGTTTAATTTGTAACAAAATGTTATTTTATAAGCTTTTGTATCCCAAAATATTTATTTGTAAAGTAACTAAAGATGTATTACACTATTTGTTATAATATTTCCCTCTGAGATATAGTGAAGTAGAATAATGAAGTGGCCTGAAATGAAAAATCTCAAGTCAAGCACAAGTGCCTTAAATCTGTAGGTATAAGTATATACCTACAGTAAATGTACTTAGTTATATTCCACAACAACCACTACAACGCACAAATAGTAAGTACTGCCATACTGACGCATGTATTTTGTGCAGCTTTGTGTGCTTCTAGTGGTGATGTAGCAGGTTGCATTGTGGGTACATGCCCTCTACCCCTGTCATTTCCACACCAAGCAAATTATTCTAATATGGGAGCGTGAAATGATCCCTTTAGGGAGTGACTGCATGGACTCAATCAACCTTGCTAAGACAGCACAGAGGCTGTGTGTTTGTGTGTGTGTGTGTGTGTGTCCATACATCCCTCAGGTTTTTTAGCTTTAGCCTCCTCATCCATCTACACCAACCATCAAACAAAATACACATCGAGCTGCTCTTGTCTAAGAAGGATGTTATTTGGATGGCTTCAACCTCCTACAGGGCTACAAGTGGGCTCTTTCTCGTTGGTATATTGGATGTCTGTGTAGCTCCTACAGGTCACCCAGTAGATGACAATAAAGACCAGAGAGATAATTTCACGCCATGTGCTAAACGCCAAAAGTAAGTCAGTGGATGTAACTTAATGTATATTGTTGCGTTTGTTGTTATTTTCCAGCTAATAACTGTGAGTTTAGTGATTTCAGTTACACAGCTGATCAGAGCTAGAGCTGAGCTTTCTTCAGAGTGGTCAGACTGCGGTATAGGATGAGAAGAGAGATATCTGGGTGGCAATAACTACAGCCATGTACAGTGATTACAGAGCAATTTATGTTGTAATATAATAATCACTGAATTTGACCAGGTTGATTTTCCTGCTGCTGCTGTCCCAGATGAATCTGAAAATGAAAGTAGGTATTATAATAATGCAGGACACAAAGAGAAAAGGTCTGCACATCATTAGAGTCCTAATAAAAACTATTTTCAAAGAGTTTCAATCTGATCTCATCCTAACACCCATCTGCTGATCAGTTATATCACAATGTATCTATAATGTAAAAGTCAAACTGCATCTTCATCAGAGCTTTAATCAGAGCACGAGTTAATAGCCACAGACTAACATTTGAACCAAGAATGAACGTGCGTCTACAACACGTGTCATACATTGAAGTTATAGGACATTTGACATCACCCTCAGGCATGCACATGAAGATGGACACCGCTAATGTCAAGGTGCCTTTGAACGAGGTTTCCATCTGCTCCAGCAAGACAGCATGTCTGTTTAATCTCCAAACATATAGAGAGGACTGGGAAGGTGTTTCCATTGCAAGGAAGGTTGGTTCTGCTGTCACAGCACTGCAGAACTTATGCTGCCAAACGTGGAATCCGTCTTCCTTTAAAGCTGTTGTATTCACTGCTGGAGATCTCCTCTATTGGCCTTGGTCAACAGCAACGTTCCACTAAGCCTTTGGAAATCCTCACAATCAAGTAATCATGATGGAGCAAATGGACTAAGCTCGAAATTGTTTGGGGGAATTTTCACCTTGAGCACTCAGTAAATTCTGCCTTACATGGCTTTAAAGTGAGAAAAGCGTTTCCCCACTCTGTGACAATATCAGACACATACAGGTATTTTACCTACTGCCATTCCTACATTTTCCAACAGTTAAAGCTGCAGTAGGGAATTCTTTTTAAAATATATTTTTGTCATATTTGCTGAAACTATCAGGTTCCTCTGGCCCCCTTCTACTGCTCCTGATGCCATTTGCAAGAATCCACCGCTCCCTGAATAAAACAACCAATCAGAGCCAAGAGCAGTCTCTAACACAGTGTCTGTCACTGCTTGTGCAAATGCTGTGCAGTCTGAGAAACAACCAGCAGCAGTGAACGAGCTGCCCGTTTAGTACAAAACAAGCTCCACACATAGCTTCGTATTGACGAGTGGCAAAGAGGCATGATGACAGACAGTGGGGAATAACCTTTGAGGGGGGGCTGTAAGACTTTGTTGCTGCCGCGAAGGGCCTTGAAGCATCGGAGGGGTGTCTTTGAGAAGACCGGGGTCTTGGCAAGGTTCTCACCATAGAGTGAGCCTTAAGCAGGATGAGGTTTCCAGGGCAACCGGTCCTACTTGTGGGTTTGGTGGGCGGGGCTTAGGGGAGTGATTCGAGCAGCAGAGAGAGACGCGGAAGGTTTTGCATTGTGTGTTAAACTCTTACTGACTGCTGCCTTAATTGAAGCTGTATTATTCTTACACTTAGTGAAACTCAAACCCAACATGTTTTAAAGGCTGGTCCAGTGTAGCAAATGGAAATATTCTGGATGTCCTGGGCATCAGTTTTGCCATAATTCAGCCTGACATATTTGTTTGATCATTTCGATTCCATTTTGGCCAGAAACCAAGGTTTGGACAGAGCAAGCCAAAAACAAATTATTCAATCTCAGATGCAATTTTCTACCAGCAGCACTTCTGTCAAGGCCTATTTTTAACCCCAAAGCGGCTCTCCTGGAAGCTGATGTCATCAGCCAATGTCATAACTAAACCAAATATAGATCCTGTGGTCGTCAGCAATTGTAGTTAGTCATTACATATAATACTGTACCTCTATAGTTCAATCTCTTGTCCTCCTCCTCTTCGCCCTTTTCCTTCATTGACCACAATTCACATCTTTTCGTAATGAAATAAATTAATTCTGCCATATCCTAGTTTCATGAAACTTCAACTTACATATGACCTTCATTAAGTAAGGTAGTTTGTCTATCTTAAACAGCATTTCCCACACCCGCACAGTTCAGCTGTTATTCTCAAACTGCATCTTCACAGGTCGATCGGCCAGTGTAATGCCAACATCACTTATTTATATAATATTATATTTTTGGGAGTCTTTACTGTTGAAAATAAAATTCTTTGAGTTTGAACAATGCTCGGTGGACAACATGCATCAAACTGCATCGGCTAAATATAGCATACTAATATTATACTCGGCATACTTAGCATACATGTGGCATAGAAGGTACTAGTGGTAGATTGCACTGTGGTGATGGAAAGAGGTTTTTATTGTTCCTGTTTATTATTTGTTTTTTTTTCACTTCCACATGTCACTTCCACTCAGTTATATCATAAGTCAGTCATAGCCAACAATGACACCACACAGGGACAATTCAGGTTTCATTTGGCTCATTTTGGCCTGTTCTGTCAAGAAATCTATTCAATCACTAATTTCTTTACTGCATCAAGCAGTATATTGTTATATATTCCAAAAAAATATTGTTCCAAAAAAATGGGAAAAGAAGGTGGTGATAGTAGAAGTGAAGAGCAGGCACACCAGGAACCCGCAGGTAGATGACTGTGCTGCATTATTTAATGGATTACCATTTGTGGTCCATCAAGTCATTTGCTACTTTTACAACCTGAAGTGAACAGCAGATTAAAGCAGTTTTACTGAAGAATGTACAGTATCTCACAAAAGTGAATATTTTTGTAAATATTTGATAACTTTTCATGTGATAACACTGAACAAATTACTCTTTGTTACAATGTGAAGTAGTGAGTGTAGAGCTTGTATAACAGTGTAAATTTGCTGTCCCCTCAAAATAACAAAATAATTAACGTCTAAACCGCTGGCAACAAAAGTGAGTACACCCCTAACCTCGGATTCACACAGGCAGTGTGTGCGCCACGTTATGGCTGCGCCACGGCTGCCGTAGCTAATTGCTGCCACTGTAGTCAATGCTTGTGCTCACACTAGAAGCGTCGCAGTGCGTCCCAGAAGCGGCTCTATTTTTGACGGAAGGCAAAACGCTCTTATTCTGAAATGCTCCATGTGGGAAACGGTTCACAGAGCACTGTGATCGGTTGTTGAAGCACACAAAATGACAAACAGACAGCATGTCAACAACGTGGGCCAGGCTAAACGCTCTGCTGTTGAAACGCTTCTGAAACACATCCAGTGTGAGTTGATGCAGGGCTGAGGACGGGTCAAAACCGTGGCGCAGCCGTGACGTGGCACACACGCCGCCTGTGTGAGTCCAGGGTCAGAGAAAATGTACAAATTGGGCCCAATTAGCCATTTTCATTCCCCGGAGTCATGTGATTTGTTAGTGTTACAAGGTCTCAGGTGTGAATGGGGAGCAAGAATGGTTGCTCTACGTAAAGATGGCCTAGGCTATAAGAAGATTGCCAAGACCCTGAAACTGAGCTGCAGCACAGTGGCCAAGACCATACAGTGGTTCAACAGGACAGCTTCCACTCAGAACAGACCTCACCATGGTCAACTAAAGAAGCTGAATACACGAGCTCAGCGTCCTATCCAGAGGTTGTCTTTGGGAAATAGACGTATGAGTGAGTTTGAAGGGGTGGGGGCAGGGCTGGACTGGTAATCTGGCATTCTGGGCAAACTAGGTCTATTACAATATATTCTTGTCCTGTAGTCATGCACACCAATCTTGTGCAAATGTTACATCTCAGTGTTTCATCACACCACTAATCTGACCCTCTAAATGGATCGATGGTGTATTTGTGAGGGGTGTCTGACCGATTTTGGTGGGCCGCCTAAGCCAAAAATACCAGGGCCGATTTTTTGTCCCAGTCCAGCCCTGGGAGGGGGGTCAGTCTGTCGCTGCACAGACCATATGTCGCACACTGCATCAAATTGGTCTGCATGGCTGTTGTCCCAGAAGGAAGCCTTTTCTAAAGATAATGCACAAGAGAGCCCCAAACAGTTTGCTGAAGACAAGCAGACTAAGAACATGAATTACTGGAACCAAGTCCTGTGGTCTAATGAGACCAAGATAAATTTATTTGGATCAGATGGTGTCAAGCGTGTGTGACGGCAACCAGGTGAGGAGTACAAAGACAAGTGTGTCTTGCCTACAGTCAAGCATGGTGGTGGGAGTGTCATGGTCTGGGGTTGCATGAATGCTGCCGGCACTGGGGAGCTACAGTTTGTTGAGGGAACCATGAATGCCAACATGTACTGTGACATACTGAAGCAGAGCATGATCCCCTCCCTTCAGAGACTGGGCCTCAAGGCAGTATTTCAACATGATAACGACCCCAGACACACTTCCAAGACGACCACTGCCTTGCTAAAGAAGCTGAGGGTAAAGGTGATGGACTGGTCAAGCATGTCTCTAGACCTAAACCCTGTTGAGCATCTGGGGGACATCCTAAAACGGAGGTGGGGGAGCGCAAGGTCTCTAACATCCACCAGCTCTTTGATGTCGTCATGGAGGAGTGGAAGAGGACTCCAGTGGCAACCTGTGAAGCTCTGGTGAACTCCATGCCCGAGAGGGTTAAGGCAGTGCTGGGAAATAATGGTGGCCGACTTTGGATTTACATAGTCGAATCAGAATCGTCAAATCCTGCCTATAGTCGATCGTGTGTGTTTTTGTGCGCGCCAATTGCGAGCGGGGGGGTGTTACACACGCTAGCTCCGCTTTAATCTTGCAAAGCTGCAGAGCTGCAGTCTCTTTTCAACTTATGTAAATTTCCAGCTAAACTGAGGCTTTTTCAAGACCGTTTTCTCTCTCTCTCTCTCTCTCGCCTGTCATTCACCGGTCTTGCGTTGCAGCATTACTGCTGCCGACAACTGCTGCCGACAACTGCATGCACGTCGCGGTTCCCGAGGTGCGGACAACTTGGCACAACACCAGTGAAGCTGGGGCTCCGTCTCTTCAGAGACTGTTGACTAAAACACCTTTTTTGTATTTCAAGGAAAATAGCAATTGTTCAGTGTATTCACGAACAAAAACATTTATTGACATTCATTTTATTCTTTTAACATAAATAACAGCATTAAACGTTGAAATGTATATTGTAATAGGCTGTATATTAACTTATTGGGAGAAAACTGGTAGTTCTATGTAAAATCAGATGTTGAGCACCCCCATATAACCAAAATGGCATGATCCTTGTTTCACTATGATGCTTCGACTGTGAGATTGACAGGCTCTGCCCATCGAAGCATTGAATCTTCAACTATTCGGGGTCAGCCTTAGTGGCCACACAAAATATAGACACTTTGGCCTCAATTTGGACATTTTCACTTAGAGGTGTACTCACTTTTGTTGCCAGCGGTTTACACATTAATGGCTGTGTAATGTTTTATTTTGAGGGGACAGCAAATTTACAATGTTATACAAGCTGTACACTGACTACTTTACATTGTAGGAAAGTGTCATTTCTTCAGTGTTGTCACATGAAAAGATATACTCAAATATTTACACAAATGTGAAGGGTGTACTCACTTACATTATTGGAAGTAACCTAATGTCCTCAATTGACCCTTTGCTAAGCCACCCCCCCCTTAATTACTATTGCTAAGTCCGACAAACTGTCGGCGCTGCCACTGTTTATTACTGCACTCGGGTCAATGACATATAAAGCTTCTAAAAATTTATTTTTTAAAAGTCTTTTCAAAATGGATAATTCATATTTTTGAAATTGAAACAATGTATAAACAAGTTTTATTTGTTAAATAACCTTTCAAAGTGTTTAAATACATTTTCTTTAACGTTTTTTTTTTAACTTCACAGCCCAGAAAATGTCAGGTGGCACAACCAAATATTTGTAATTATATAATTATATACTATATACTATTATATAAATAGTATTTTCCTACTATTTATTCTAAGTTATAGCTTTGGCAAGTATTCCCTAGAGTATCTATTGGCTTAACAAATTATTATTTTGTGCATGTGTTTTGTATTTACAATTATCTAAGATTATTGCATTCTAGAGGCCAGTTATTTAGTATCTTTAGCATCCAATTTTACATTTATTGATGGAAAGATAATTATACAAAAAATACAAATTAACGTTTTCAATACAGTATCCATGATCATCATTGTTTTAAACCATATGTTTGCTTTAACCTATTATTTATCAGTTTAAATCAATATTTTAGCTGGTCGACCACCTGACAGTTCAGTTGTGCCCCCTGACAGCATATTAGTAATGACATCGAATACACTGAACAATTGCTATTTTCCTTGAAATACAAAAAAGGTGTTTTAGTCAACAGTCTCTATTGAAGTAAAAGTAATGAACTGATTAAAAACAGGATACATGATATCACATTCAGTAAAATAACTGGAATAGGCTACAGTGCAGTGGATACACTATTAGATTGGAATCGAACAACAATGTTTTTAATGTTCCTCTCCTTGTGCTTTCACTGGTTTTGCTTCCACTGTTGCCTCACTTTTTGCTGTTCGGTTCTGGACTGCTGGCTATCTTCCTCCTCAGATAACTTTAAATAGGGCTGTTCCGATCACTTTTTTTGCCCCAGATCCGAGTCATTTAATATTTAGTATCCGCCAATTCCGAGTCCTGATCCCATATTTGTTTTACTAGATTATACAGTTGCGCAGTGTACACTTCAGGATGGCTATGTTTAATTAAATTTCTCTATCCTTAAAAGTATCCTAGTGTGTTGCTTCGGGGCAGTTTTGGATTGAGTTACCTGAGTGAACTCACTGTATTCTGTTTAGTGTTAATTTTTTAGGTGCCTTATTAAATTGGTAGTGTAAGGGCAGAAAACTGTTTTCTTCTTACACTTATAATCTTTTATGCAAGTACTTATAAGAGTGCTTTTTTCTCCTTTTATTATGTCTTATATATTGTTTTAAATCTTTAACCTGTTCCCCTCTTTATTATTGTTCTTGTTATTCCAGTCTGTCCACATGTGTGGGGTTTAGGTCAGGGATGTGGGGTTGTTGATTGTTTTCCTCACTAGCTGTTCTTCTCCTTCCTTGACTGGGACCAGTCAAAGATCTTTTGTTCCCCAAAACATAGATGCTCAGACTGTTGGGAAAAAGTGTGTTTAAATAAATAGCTCAGGCAAACACTTGTGTTTCTGTGAATTTTATTCAAGTCTTCTACAGAAGGAACTCACTGGGACACATACACATCAGAGAGTATCATCCGAGTGAGCTGCAGTGTAACAGCTCATGCAGCTTAGTCTCAGGGTCGGAGTACTATCTCATCAAAGGAACATGGTGTCTTTCAGTGTTCCCTAGGGGATCTATAGAAAGACACCCATGTCCAAGGTACTGTACATGTGGTGAACCACTTAAAGTCATGACCCCTCTGGACATATGTTAAAGCATCACACACATTTACCTTCCATTGACCCCATACCCAAGAGGCTGGAGGCCCCTAGTGAGATTAGTTACATGGCAGTGTTTTAAAGATGGTTCTCATGAAATTCCCATTACATTACTCCCTTTTAGCATTTTATGCTAACACAACATAATGAGAATATAAAAATTTCATGTAACTTCAGCAGTACTTGAAGAGAAGGTGATTATGTAAAAATAAGAGAATATAAGGAATAAAAATATAATGTAAGAAATATAAAAATGTGAGAATATAAGACACAATACAAACACTTGTAATTATGCAAAATGTGAAATTTCATTACATTTGCAAAGACTAATGATTCAGAAGATAACTAATAAACTTAGAAATGATTCAGATTAAACTTCACTTTCATCCCCTCTGAAAGGTGGGCTCCACTCCATTGAATCAGTGGGTGCAGTTGGTAATTCCATGTACTGACCCATAGATGATTTGATTGCTGTAGCAATCATAGATCTAGCACAAGGGATCACACAGCATGTCAGTAGGAGGAAAGCACCAAAAATGACAAACAGTGGGGTCAACATTTTAAACAGCACATTCTTCCATCCACCTGTTGTCAGCCATGACCACATGTCCCATCCCCCAGAGTTCTGTGAGTCCTGACTCTTCTCCTCGTGCAGTAGATCATTTAGGTGGGAGACAACATGAGTCACGTTGTCCGAGACATCTGGGATGTATGTACAACAGTCCATTCCAATTATGTGGCAAACTCCGCCTTGAGTTGCCAGCATCAGGTCCAGTGGCATTCTGTTTTGCAACATTTCTGAGGAACCTGCACAGTGGGTGTGACGGTGGAAAAACCCACTTCCACAAGGGCTGTCAGGTTTTCCAGTTCAATAGCCAGTCCATCTATCTTATGTGCATTGTTCACAGTCCCCCACCAGGGGAGGAAGTCCCCAATGCCTTTCTCCGCCGGCGGAACTCTGGTATTTGAGCATCTGGCTCTGTGAGGCACATAGTAGTGGGCGTAGTGAGTGTGGAAATGGCTGGACGGTGACAGAGGTCATCAGATGGGCTAGATAACACGTCCCACACCATCCAGGTCTCAAGATTTAATACACATGTTGCCCACATACCCACACGTGTTGTCTCAGCGCTCCACAGCCATCAGAAGAAGGAATTGTGAGAACTGGGTTGTCGCTCCCTGGGCGGTGCAAACTTATAGTGTCTGTCAGGTTAAGTGGTGCGATGAATGGCTGCTCCCACCTGCACTCCTTCCTGGCTCCATTATCTGAGATGTGTTCCAGAATCGGGTTGTGGAGCCCCCAAAGTTGACGATGCTGATGTTACACAGTTCAAGTGTCTTGGTCATATCCTTAACTTCTCGGCCAACCCTGGGAAACCCTTGAGTGAAGGTTAACAGGGCTCCTAGTGTCTCTGAAACATTTAGTGGTCTGGGTTTCACTGGTATCGAGTTCCCCACTCCATGAGGGAGCTGTGCACATGTACTTTCAGCCCAGCCGGGCTGTCAGGGAGGATGTGTGACTCCTCCTCTTCGGCCTGGATCTTTCCCTCAGTCAGGCCTAAGTTTGTTGGAATGTTTGGAAATGATGACAGGACGATGATGACAGTGAGCAGAACAACGCCTCCGTTTTCTCTCGGTCTGTCACCTCTCCAGAGCCATCTGTTGATCTCTGGCATCATATCTTAGTATCTTATCTTATATCAGTTGTGTCACCTTGCCTACCCCTGTAATCAGTGTGCCCACGGTGAGTGTTTGGGAGATTAGTGGTTCTAGGTGGTCTCAGAGACCTCCACTCCCCTCCCTCCCTCCCTAGGAACACAAGGCAGGGGAAAGCTCAGCTCACTCACTGATCTCGATCTTCACCTGGTTTGAGGCCTTTTGGTTGCTTTGGCACTCGTTTGCAGTGGGTGGCGTGAATCCAAGTTGCTCTTTCAGCCACTTTTACTGCTGTTTCGGTTGTTAGCAGTATCTGAAATGGCCCAGTCCACCTGCGAGCCCGCCAGTTCTTTCTCCTGAAGTCCTCCAGATCGTGCAGTTTCTTTTCTGCGGCCTTTGGGATGGCATTTTTGACCTGCATGTGAATTTCAGAAAGCACAGAGGACAAATTAGCACAAGATCTCAAAATTTCATCCTCACATTGGCTGGTATCAGGGAGTTGTCTTTTTACTGTCCCAATCCCCGTGTTCAATGGTCTGCCAAATAGGACTGAGACCCCCTCTGCCCCTCATCCGGATTCTCATGTGCATTAAAACAATCGGCAAAGCTTTTGTCCATGTTAAACCTGTTTCTTCACAACATTTAACAAGCTTGTTTTTTTCAACTGCACCTCCGCTAGCTGGATGATAAGCACAATGTTGCCTCAGATTAATCCCCATATACTCCCCTACACTCTTCAGTGCTGCGCTAATGAAAAGTGTGCCGTTATCACTGGAGATATTAGCTAGGATTCCCCAGCGAGGAATGATCTGGCTTATCAAAGCTTTTGCAACTGCTGCTGCTTCCTGTTTAGATTTTGGAAATCCCTCTACCCATTTAGAGAACATATCTACCATGACAAGACAATATTTCTTCCCCTGTGACGGTGTCAGTTCAATGCAGTCCATTTGCAGGTGCTCAAATGGTTTGTCTGGGAGAAGGTGTGCCACCTGCGGGATCTGAATCGGCCGCCCCACATTGTTAGTTGCACAAATGATGCAACTTTTGACAAAGTTGTAGAACCCCTTTGTAAACCAGTATCTGTGTATTTCCTGTGTCATACTGCCTTTTGATACATGGTCTTTACCGTGTGTCAACTTAGCATAATAAGGAAACAGATACTTAGGCAGGCATGGCTTCCTCTCAGGTCCATACCACACTTTGTCGGAAAATGTGCAGCCTGCTTTCTTCAATCCTCTGGGCTGGCTCTTGCCTGTAATTCCTGCAAATCAGCAATAGGAGTCAATGGCGGGTCAGTTAATACAGTACATTGGATGGTTAGTGTGTGTTTTGCTGCAGCCTTTGCTGCAAGGTCATCTCTGGCATTCACACATTTACACATAGCAATCATTTTGGGCAACAGTACAGCATCAAGTAGGTCAGCAACCAGTTTGTGATGAGCAATAGGTTTGCCTGTGGATGTTAAAAACTTCCTGTTTGCCCACAATCTCCCAAAATCATGAATAACACCCCAAGAA
The DNA here is from genome assembly GCF_021292245.1 of Micropterus dolomieu. NCBI lineage: Eukaryota > Metazoa > Chordata > Actinopteri > Centrarchiformes > Centrarchidae > Micropterus > Micropterus dolomieu. The sequence continues at coordinate 21,217,089 of NC_060150.1, forward strand.
TAACGGCTGTCTGTAAAAATATTTACAGTTTTGTCCTTTGCATATTTACATGCCTCTGTCAGTGCAACTAGCTCTGCTGCTTGTGCAGAATAGTTTGAAGGAAGCGGTTTGGCCAAAATAGTCTCATGCAAAGTTGTTACTGCAAAACCTGCTCGATTTTTACCAGTTGCTGGATCACGTGATGCTGAGCTGTCCACAAACAACTCCATGTCTGGGTTTGTTAGAGGAGTCTCCTGCAAGTCTGCCCTTGGAGAGCAGGCTTCTGTTATGACTGCAACACAATCATGTGGCTGTCCTTCACCTGGAGTTGGGAGGAGAGTAGCAGGATTTAGACAAGTGCAGTAATGTTAGACATGTCAAGCAATACGGTGTTGTATCTCAGCCACCTGGCTGTGGAGAGATGAGATGTTTTTTGTTCAAGCAAAATCATTGACACAGCAAGTGGGACCAACAACGTCAAGTCTGAATAACCCACAATGTCACGTGATGCCATGGCTGCTTTTTCAGCAGCTGCCACAGCTTTCAGGCAGTTAGGTAGCCCTGCTGCAACAGAGTCCAGTTTGGATAAAAAATAAGCTACAGGTCTCAGTCGTCCCACATGGTCTTGTAGTAGTACTGAGGTCATGTACCCCCACTTCTCATCAACAGTCTGGGTGAAAGGTTTGTTATGTTACACCCGAAAAGAAGACATGGTGGCTTCAGGTGCCAGTTTCAATTTATTTTGCTGTAAATATAACACAAAGACAGTCTTGAATGAATATTGGCTTCATCTGCTGCTTTTTTGACTGTCTTACGTTTACGACTGGGCTAACTTCCTTGTAAAACGGGATTATATCCACAATAATTCTGTCACAATGTGCAAACTGTCCAACTGAAATGAATTATTACTTTACATGAAAGGTTCAGTGACCAACAAAGTATTATCACAGACACAGTTAAATGTTCAACCAGTTTACAAATACGATTGCTTCTATCAGCACAAATGAAAACAAACGATCTGTATCCTGCATGAAAACACTACAAGGTACATTCAGGTCACTCATGTTACCGTTTCCATAAAAGATACACCTATTGTGCCTCACCATGCTCGGCTAACATGAAGTTACTGGAGCTAGCATCAGTTAGCTGCCTCATTTCTCACATTAACATCGTTGTAAACAGTAAAACATGGCACCACAATTGATAACATAGTTAACATGAACATGTATGATGCTTGTGCACTTCTCTCACCTGTAAATATAACACAAAGACAGTCTTGAATGAAGTCTTCATCTGCTGCTTTATTGACTGTCTTACGTTTACGACTGGGCTAACTTCCTTGTAAAACGGGATTATAGCTCCAGTACCAAAGCTGCTACTGCCGTATAAGTATAGCTCTACTGCTTCTTAAAGTGAGTCAGGTGAGTTTTCTCCAGATTAACAGTGACACAAAGCACGCTTAGTAATAATAAACAAAACGAAAATGATGGTGGGGGGCTATGGTAACAATCTTAAGTAATACCATAACACTTCTAGAACTAACCTTAGCCACTGAAATACCCAGGGCGCCACAGTTACAGTTGGGAAGACCCAGGGTCAGTGGAGACTGAAGAGCCAGCTTTAAATCAACAAAAAAATCTCAGGCCTTCCCCATGTGCGGGGCCTGGTGCCTTAAAGTGAGCACTGTCATCCCTAAAAAGATAATGTACCTGTTTCTTTGCCTCTCATTTTAGGATGGTCTGAATTGCTTCAATTTGCTTTGGGGTGAGAGGGCTCTTCTTTGTCCCTTTTGCAGTGATCACATGACCCAAAACAATATCATTCAGAAACAGCCTGCAGGTTGGATATGCTAGCTTCATGGCCATCATCAGGAAGGTGTGAAATCTAGAGACGTCTTTCACAAAGATTTTTCTCTGTTTCTGGAACAGTTCTTCCTTCAGTCACTACAAAGAAAATATTTTACAATATACCTGTAGTTGACTATGAGAGTCAACATTTGGATCTGATGTCTTTCCCCACCCACCGGCTTCACAGCATGTTTTCATCCAGGGTCCTAAATCCTCCCACCTGTCATGTTTAGCTTTGACCAGAGGACCTGAGGAACTGAGTTAGGAATCTGAAACAGAGTTTTGCAGTGTGTGTCATTCACAACAACTGAAACAGCACATCTTTTATTGCTCCAATACAACCAGTTCAGTGTCAGTGTGTTTTTATCTTTATGTTTTCTGAACATTCCTTCTCAAAGGTCGTATCAGCACCAAGATGTACGTGTGACCTGCAGCCTAGTTTTTGTGGGGACACGAAGTCTGTCTGAGTGTCTGTGTTATTGAAAAGTGTCTTGACTTCCGTGATTAAGGAATGATTAACTGAGTTAACTGCTACCTCTGGCATCTTCCACTGATAATCATATAGCAACTCCCTTTGACTCTGTTTAACAAACTGTGATGCCATGTCAGAAATTCTAGCCACCACAACCCCATGGGGAGTGGAAATCAGAATTATGCCTAACAAACACATCAAATCTCGAGCGAGGAGATTCACGGGGCAATGGTCTGACAGCAAAAAGTTTGAAATGCTTTTCAATCTCCTCACTGCATGTTAAAGGTGCTGTGAATCTCTCTACCAGAAGTTTCCCTGAAACCCCCACTGCGCTCATTTTTGGAGTAGTTTGATTATTGACTTCTAATGAGTGATTCTGTGGCTCCTGAGTCAACTAGAAATCTGATATCTTTCCCTGCCACATTGATTATGTTCAGGCATGCGTTGATATGCGTCATTCTTGTATTTAGCATATATCCCTGTTGATTGTACTTTATCAGTTTCCTGTCTCCGCTCAAGATACTGAACAGCCTAATTTATCAAAGTCTGTGTGTCTGCTTCAGTTTTAACCTCTGTGTCTGTGTCAGTGTGTGTGTGTGGGTGCTCTCACGTGATTTAGGTGCAGGTTGCTCTGTCATCTCAGTTCCAGTGTCCAAACATTCCTTCCCTGGCCTTGGTTTCCCCCCTGCCAGTCAATCAGCCATCTGTCCTTTGTTAGCCTCTGGGCAGTTTCGGGCCCACTGTCCGTGCTTTTTGCAGATGTAACAAACAGGCGACCGTGACCCCGACCTCTGTCTCTTCCTCTGCCTTTTCTCTGATCTTGTGTCAGCTGTGCCATTTGCAGCCTGTGTTTCTGCTGCTCTCTCCGCAACAATCGTCTCAGTTCAGCAGTTGTGGGTCTGTATTGTTGGCAAAAGATCAGCAGAGGTTCAGCATATTTCACCCCACCGTCCTGGACTCGAGGAAGCTGCTGTGATGCTTCCTTCATCTCGCTGAATAGCCACGGTCTGTGGATCAGCTGTGCGCTTCCATCTCCGGACACCACTTCCATCATTGGGTCTGTGACATGGAGGTTTGTAGGTGGATTCGAGGTTGGTAAATGTTGGATCTGGTGTGGATTGGATTGGTTGTTCCCACTCCCACAGCTGCGGCTGCTGCTGTTAGGTCGTCCTACAGGTAAATTTTAACAGCAGGTTTCTGCTCCTCTGTCTGTTTCACTGGCAGTGGCTGTGCTGCCCCTGCCGCTCTGGCTGCAGGTCAGTTGGTAGGTGGAGCAGGGTTTGGCCGACGTGGTTGTGGGGGAACTGAGTCCAGGTCCGGATCTAGTTTGACACACTGAGATGCAGAATTGTTAGAGGGGACAGTCCCTGCCTGTAATTTTCTGTTCCTGCGGCTCGCCTCTCTCAGCCATGCTGAATATGCGGCCCAGTTTGCTTTAAATGTTTTCCCTTCTCCCTCTCCTTTTTCTCTAATTGTAGTGTCTAACTGCCTAAGGCTGAAGCTGCCTGTTGCTGGGAAACCACACTTCTTAACCCACATGTCCAGCTGGTCAATACTGCCCAAACCATAATTAGCAATCATGTAATTAATATTAGGAGAATTCATCATAGAAGGGTGTTGTTCCTTCTTACCGTTATTTGAACCCATTTTCCTTTGGTTGTGTAAGTAACCCTTAATTCCCAGAATGTAATAAAGAATTTACCTTTTATTTTGTCTTTAAAATTTAGAATTAGGTGCCTCTTTTGTTTTAAATTTGGGAGGTTTGTTTAAGTCTTGTGTGATGAGGACCTTACCTCGAAGCCGGGTGCGTGGAAAAGATTGTTCACAGATCTATATTATTTCTAAATTCTTATGTCTTTCTATTAAATGTTAACAAAGCTAGTAGTCTGAGGAAATCCTATCCCGTTTACAAAAAGCCTTTGTTCAACATTCACACGGTCTGTTAGTGGGTTTTTTCCCAGACGCAATTCATTCACACAAGGCTGTTTGCAATTCTCACTCAATTTTTTTCATTCGCAATTCAGTCATGCATCTGTAGTAAACACATTCAGCATTCAACAATACTGTGTAATTACTTGGTAATCACCAAGAGTAGCAACCCTAAGTAAAATAATAAAAAAATCTCTTTAAAAAAAAATTATTTTCTTCAATTTTATTGCGAGTCCTATGACTCACACACCCCTACTTTACTGTGGGTCCCAGACCCAAAAGAACTGATGCAACAGTAGGTCCCAGACCTATAAGATATCCACTGTCCCACAGTGATTTCTTGACTGTACCTTTAACACAAAGCTTTACAGATTCACACAGCAGCCCCAGGCCTGCCCTGCTGACACGTCTGTCACGCTCACCCTGAGAGGTAGCGAGAATCGTTCCACTTGAACAGTCTACTCACCAAAAAGAGAGTGTTGCCAGCCACCAGGTTCTTTGTGGATCACAGCGGTGAGGGAGCCTCAGACACTCAGGCGTCAGGCCCTCAACGTCTCACCCGTATTTTGGAGGGGAGGTTTGAGTCTCAGACTCTGGCCGTACGGTTTTACACCTTCAGCTCCGAGTGTCCAAGTCCTCTCTCGCGTGTGACGAGCCGACAACGCCAAAAATTGTGGTGGGAAAAAGTGTGTTTAAATAAACAGCTCAGGCAAACACTTGTCTTTCTGTGAATTTTATTCAAGTCTTCTGCAGAAAGAACTCACGGGGACACATACACATAAGAGAGTATCATCCGAGTGAGCTGCAGTGTAACAGCTCATGCAGCTTTTATCTTCGTCTCATGGTCGGAGTACTATCTCATCAAAGGAACATGGTGTCTTTCAGTGTTCCCTAGGGGATCTATAGAAAGACACCCATGTCACAGGCATCACACACATTTACCTTCCATTGACCCCATACCCAAGAGGCTGGAGGCCCCTAGTGAGATTAGTTACATGGCAGTGTTTTAAAGATGGTTCTCATGAAATTCCCATTACACTGTGTAAATGATCATGCAATTGTTTGCTCTGGGCCAGTCGTTAATGACTGTCTTAGGAGACAGAACCTCTGGTCCAGCTGATTTATGTTTTAGTACTTCTCTTTTTATTCTCTTTTGTTAAATAAATTCTCCAAAGACAACGGTTTGTTGTAACTCAATTATTTGCTCAGCCCCTCACCAGGAATATAATTTCCACGACAGGTAGTATTGAACGCAGCTCTTCTGAAGCTAGTATACACAACCTATTCTCATGAAAAGCTTAGAGAGTGTAAAACATTCTTAATTTGAAACAAATTTTTAAATTTTAATTATCAATCAAAACATTAGTCACTTTAGAATAACTTTCCTTGCAGTTGCACCACCTGTCTTTACAACTTATTTCAAATGAAACAGGCTTATAGTATGAAACTTGTATTAACTTTTGCTTTTGCTAGCAAGTTCATACATATCTGGTTATGATTAAATAAAAAGTTTAATGATAAATGAATCATTTTCAAGTATTACATTGGTTGTACCACCTGACATGGAAAGTGAACCAGTCTGACTATAAGTTAAACAGGTATTTCTATCATTATTTGAAAGGGATTTACAAACCTTTTCACTCAGAAATAAAGGTTACTTGGGGTCCTCTGGATGATGCAATAACCTGTTACTGTTAATAAATATTCACTTCGGAAAAAATTTAATAAATTTGGACAGAAGTTTTTCAATTATCTCAGCAACTTTAAAACTATTGGTACTATTGGTTTATTTGAAAGGTTTAAAACGTAACATCAGGCCACAGTATTTTTATTTTGAATTTAATATGCTTCAAAAGAGAAGATTGCAATAAACAAGCTTTCCCGTGCTTTTATTTTGTAGGCAAAATAAAGTGATATATGTCGTGAATTGATTAAAATTACTTTAACAGAAAAAAAATCACTCGGTCTCAAAAATATGCATGCCATATCATTGACCCACACCCCAGAGAAATATTGTCAAATTTGTTGGAAAAAGCGATCTCAGACAGTTTTGCAGTTGCATTATTCAATTCAATTCAATTTTATTTATATAGCGCCAAATCACAACAACAGTTATCTCAGAGCGCTTTTCATAAAAGAGCAGGTCTAGACCGTACTCTGTGATGATATTTACAGAAACCCAACAGTTCCCACCAAGAGCAAGCACTAGGCGACAGAGGCAAGGAAAAACTTCCTTTTAAGAGGCAGAAACCTCGAGCAGAACCATGGCTCAGGGTGATCAGCCATCTGCCTCGACCGGTTGGGGGTGGGGGTGAGAGAGAGAGAGAGAGAGAGGGCAAGAGAGGAACAGAGAGAGAGGGGAGGGAGGCAGCCTACACAATATCCACACAGAGGTACAGACAGTAAAGGTGATGTTGTTATAGACTAAATTAAAAATGGTACAGATATTTATAGTAGTGTTAACGATAATAATCGTAATGTTAATGATTATAATAACAATAATAACAACAGGACTAGTATCAATAGTTGTAGCAGAGGGTGGTGATCAGGAACACAGGGACAGCAAGTGACCCGCAGCCACAGATCCAGACTCCACAGCTCCAGAGCCAGAAACACCTACAGGAAGTGATAGGAGGAGAGAGGAGAGGGACGAGAAAGCACAAGACTACCGGAAAGGGAAGAAGTCAAGTTAGTAACGTAAGTCCCAGTA